>NW_005871173.1:1349454-1447149 GCF_000147115.1 Myotis lucifugus
TCCCAACTGGGAATTTCCGAGGAGGAGGGTGTGGGGAGGGAAGTCCTTTTTGGGTTTTTTTTTTATTCAGATCCCTCCGTCCCTTCCTCCTTAACCCCCCCCCCCCCCCCCCAATCACGACAGAAAGACAAATGGTAGGACGAGGTCTGCGCGTGGAGAGGGCGGGCGCCGGGGAAGGGTTTCCCACGGGCTCGTTCCCGGGGCAGGTCTGACAGTAGATGTGCACAGAGCAGGCGTCCAGTCGTCACTGTTGAATTGAATTTGCGAGCCAGCTTTTGATAAAGTATGTTTGAAACATTGCTAGAACTCCGACTCAGGCATCGGTGCAAACATTAAGTAAACATCGCAAGCACATGACCACACAGCCAGAATGATCCTTAACCTGTATGCCTTAGGGGAAAAAAAAATTAATGTAATGTTAACTACGCATGCATTTCGTGAACTTTTGATGTGGAAGTGCTAGTACTTTATTCAATAGTATGATTTTCAAAGTCTTACCTTTTAAAGTACTAGAGCTGCCATGATAGTACCAAGAGGGCAGAGCTTTTGAAATCTACTTCGCAATTTTGTTTCTTTCTTTTTATTCATGTCCCCGCCTCCCCCGAAGAATTGGCATCTGGGAAGCTTAGCAAGGAGACTGAGAGTTAGCTAACTCCTGTGAATTGGGCTCCCCCTGTGCTTAGAGAGCAGTGGCACCGCTGAATGAAAACAAGCTTTTTATTTTTTTGTAAAGGATTTTCTCCTCCTTGATAAATAAGCAGAGCAATAGACTTGAGAATATTTTTCATTATATTTATGAATTTATAGCTGATAATTTCGGGCAAATTATAAAATTTGGTTCCACCCCCACAATACTCTATGGTGCTAAAATCTGTAATAATAAATATGTAATGATACTATGTTCTGATTTGTTGTTAATAGTTTCACATCTGTGCAGGAAACCTCCTCCCCTGCCCCCAGCTCTATGTAGCCTTTTTATTTGCTACATAGAGTGCTACAGCACTAATACAATGTTAAACTTTATTATTTTTTAAAAAAATCTTTTGTCTTCCACTGCAATTATTTGATTTACCCTACCCCACCTCTTTTTGATGGGTGTCTCTCCTGTTTGTCTAGGGCAGTGGTTCTCAACCTTCCTAATGCCGCGACCCTTTAATACAGTTCCTCATGTTGTGGTGACCCCCAACCATAAAATTATTTTCGTTGCTACTTCATAACTGTAATTTTGCTGCTGTTATGAATCGTAATGTAAATATCTGATATGCAGGATGTATTTTCATTGTTACAAATTGAACATAATTAAAGCATAGTGATTAATCACAAAAACAATATGTAATTATATATGTGTTTTCCGATGGTCTTAGGCGACCCCTGTGAAAGGGTCGTTCGACCCCCAAAGGGGTCGTGACCCACAGGTTGAAAACCACTTGTCTAGGAGGTTCTTAATATGTATTCTCTGTGAAAAACAAGATCCCTTATGTGAGAGAGAGAAACAAGCATAGTATGTATGATTGATCACAGTAGAGCACAGTGGAATAGAAATGTTTTTCCATTTTAATATTGACATTAAGTATTAGGGACCTAACATTGACATGGCACGTCACCGCTTTATAGGAACAAGTAAGTAGTATTCCCATTTTAGTGTATGTAGCACTCATCCCTCTCCCCCTATGGATTTCAAATAACTTAAAATCTTTAACTCCCTTATTTCCTAATATGCTCAAATTTCACCACGTTTGAAAGTGGGGTTAACGTAAAAGCAGTAGCCATACTACTGTAGGTTGAGGAAGGGAAATATATTTGAAGAAGATCCACAAGAAGAGTATGCTTAAACCTTTTTTAAAAAAAATTTTTGGTTTAAACACAAAATATATAATCTTGATAGTTTTTTTCTGATTTTGAATATAGTTTCTGTGAATGTCTTATACTTGCTGATGTGAAAATTTTGTGCAAGTAAGCACATAGTGGGAAATAGTTCAGTAATAAGTGTTTTCCATTAAATCGTGTTGCAAAAGTGCAAAATTAAAAAGAAATCTAAATTATAGGATTAGGGTAAAAGATGTTTTAGGTCCTTTGGGGGTCGCCTAAGACCATCGGAAAACACATAAATAATTACATATTGTTTTTGTGGTTAATCACTATGCTTTAATTATGTTCAATTTGTAACAATGAAATTGGGGGTCACCACAACATGAGGAACTGCATTAAAGGGTCGCAGCATTAGGAAGGTTGAGAACCACTGTTTTAGGAGGTTGACTGTGTTTGGTTTTCAAAGGCATTTATCCCTTGGGCTGAGCCCTTCAGCACTTTCTCTGCTATATTTAAAGATATCTTTGAAGCATTGAATTGTGAAGAAATTCCGTTTGCTTTACAAGGCACCAGAAAGTAGCCCTAAGCATAATTATTAATGTTTGTCAGTGAGATATTTTGATACTTAAAATCTGTAAAATATGAAATGCTTAGCTTTTATGGCTTGCTACTTCTCAGGTTTTTCAAGACTGCCTCCCCCACCCTCCCCAATTGGTTTGAAAACAAGATCATGCCAGAAATTGTAGTCCTGGCTGGTGTGGCTCCGTTGGTTGGAGTGTTGCCCAGTGTACTGAAGGGTCACAGGTTCAATTCCAGTCAGGGCACACCTAGGGTTCAAGTTTGATCATTGGTCAGGGCCCATACTAGAGGCAGCTGATTGCTCTCTTTTTTTCTGTCTCTCTCTTTCTCCTCCCCCCCCTCCCTCCCTTTCCCTGTTCCTCTCTACCACTCTCATTCTCCCTTCCTCTCTCTAAAAAATAAAAAACAACCAATAAAAAATGAATATAGGTTTTAATCTATAAACAATGGATGAGTTTCAAGTCTGAAAATCCCTTACCTTATGCAGGATATGAATGAGTCATGATTGTCATGCTCCCCTCCCCCCCCACCAATAATTTCTCAGGGGTTCTGTGGCCTCCCCACCCCTGTGTTCAAAATTAGTGTCAGAAGATCCTTCATGTGGTTATTTCTCTTAATTATCATGAGTTAAAGGGGATTTAGGCTCAGGAATTGATACATTTAGGTGCCCACTCTGTTTTGTGGGAAAACTAGAATTTCCACTTAAATGTCATTGTGATGAAATAGTTAATGCCATCACCACTAATGTCAGTTCTGAAGTGAAAGAAAGAATGTAAGACTTCCTAAGAGTCGATGCTTGACTGGGCAGTTAACTCTAGAATTGTTATCATTACAAGATGTTGTAGTTGTTGATACTCTAAGATAGTGGCCTTTGCTTATGGTTTAGTGTTCTCACCTAAGTGGAAAGGGTCTCATTGGTCCTCTTAAATCTGTGGACTATTTTAGTGCCACAGTCGATTACTGGATTGCAGCAGCTTTATGTGAGTTGTAAATTTATACTCTGTCCTTAAGAATGCCACTGTGTGGAGGCCATTATGGTAAAGTTTGCTTTTGAAAAGAGGGAAAAGAGAATAGCAATGCATGACCCTTTGTTTAGGAAATTATAACTTAATTGGAGGGGGCACTTTCATAACGTCGGAACTCCTAATATATGAAACACAGAAGAACCTGTTATGCATTGATTGTGCTTGGATAAGAAAGTGAATGGTGGTGGTAGATTTTGCTTATGTAGTGGATATTTTTTTCTATTTAAGGACTTTAAAAAAACAGCACCAATTCCAGTTCACACTTCAAAAATTAATAAATCTTTAAAATAATCAAATACCAGTCAGAGATCATCCATTTAAAAAAATATATGTTTTATTGATTTTTTTACAGAGAGGAGGGGAGAGGGATAGAGAGTTCGAAACATCAATGAGAGAAACATCGATCAGCTGCCTCCTCCACACTCCCCACTGGGGATGTGCCTGCAACCAAGGTACATGCCCTTGACCAGAATCGAACCTGGGACCCTTCAGTCTGCAGGCCGACACTCTATCCACTGAGCCAAACCTGTTAGGGCTTTTTTTTTTTCTTTAGGTTCTTTGTATAGCTAGTTGCACTACTATGGTTGTTTTCCCCCTATGAGCCATTCTCTTGCTGCTCTGAGTAGGCTGCAGGGGAAGGAAAGATCTAGGACCAGATTTGTAGGTATGAGATGCAGTTTAATTTTTGGATTTCCCTTGGTTGATCAATTCTGAGAGGATTCTAGTGCCTTTTATCATTTTTGGATACCCTAAATTCTTAGTGTTTTTGTCCTTAGTATCCTTTGGTTAGTCAGATAACTTACTCTAAACTGTTCCAGGGTGCAGACTTTCCAGTCATTGTAACACCATTCTATGCCTTGTCTTTCATATCAAAACTGAAATCCCACCCTCATTTAACTCTGTTTCCAATTTTGTATCAAGAATGTTCATTTGCTTAACTATAGGACTTTTTATACTCTTTCCACCAATATCTAGAGGTAGACATGGGTTGGTAGAAAACAGTGGAAAAGGTAGAGGGAGGAATAAATGTGAAAATTTTTACTTTGTGTATTTTCCCCTTTGTTTATGGTTCAGGAAAGGGAATTTATGTGAAGCAGCTATAAAGCATTGCATTTTCTTTAATTTTCATCTGTTAAGGAATCTGTTTCTCCTTTTTCTTTCCTATTTTAACTTCCCCGTGGGAGGTTTGGTTAATTGTATCAATCAGGCCTTCTTTTTTGTTTCTTCTGCCTTGTGAAAACTCCTTAAAGGTGTAGCATACTAAGTGTTAGAACAGAAGGAAGCCTTCACTAAACCCTCCCTGCCCCACTAGTTTAGGTCAGGGTTTCTCTGCTTCAGCACTATTGATATTTTGGACTAGATAATTGCTTGCTGGGAGGAGCTGTCCTGTGCAGCAACCCTGAGTGGAAGCCAGAAATGTCTCCAGACATTACCAGATGTCACTTGGAGGACAAAATTGACCTTGGTTGAGAATCACTGACTTAGCTCTCCTGTTAAACAGTCTTAAAGCACTCTGTACTTTCCCTTCTAGTGATTACTACAATTTTAAGTGGTTACCTTTCCCCCAGAGTGTAAGTTCCCTGAGGACAGTGACCATATATTGTCATTGCTTCATATCCTTCATATATAGCCGTGTCTTAATACATTGTGTACACGAAATACAGATTTCTTGAATGAATGGATGGATGACATACTAGGCAGATGATTGACTCTGGACCAAGGTAGTTAACACTTCTGGATATTTTGTTTTTTCCTCTGTAAATAAATTACCAATTTGAGATTGTATTTAGACTTTCTGTTGGAAGATTCTTAGACTAAATATAAAATTAACTTTTTGAAGGGCTTAGTATGTATAAGCATTATTTGGAAGGTCATTTTATGGTATTGTAGGACTATAAGAGATTAGATGGACATTTTTAAATCAGAACTTTGATGTGTTTATGTTTTTCACTTCTTACTAAGGGGGAGAGTCAGGAGGGGACTTGGCTTAGAGCTAGTGATTATATTACTACTCGTACACAGAACTTCAGATATCTCTTTCTAGGGCCAGTTTTGCTGGTGTTGGACAACTACTAATTCATAGTGATATGAGAGAATGTAATGAACCTTGACCTTGAACACTGGCTGAGTTCCTAAGCTCTTAAGTGAGCTCAATTTATTCTGGTTTTGTTTTCTCAACATATTTCTCTACTCCTCTCTCTCAGGATTGTGCCTCTACTCCTGCTTGTACAGACTGCTTTTCCAGCAGCATGGACACAAGAAGCATAGTAAGATGATTATAACCCACGTAAGGCAGGCCCTTTGGAAAATACTAGGTTTAGATTGATACTGAAATGATGTCTTGATTATATGGGCAGTACTTGGGAAGCAGAATAAAGCTGGTCACTTAGAATATATTAGTAATCTTAAAAGAGAACATGCAGGAAATAAGTTTAATTTCTTCACACACAAAAATAGGTTAAGTGAAATAGAAGTTATTTTCTTAATAGTGAGTATAAATTATATATACTCTGGTTGCATTTATTTGCCTTCTGCTTCACAAAATTTTACTGTATGTTTTGTAAAAAAATTCATTGCCTACTTAATATGACTAAAATGCAATTTGATGGTTGGAAATAAAATGCATCTTATATTTTGAGGAAGTTCTTCAAACTATAAGATGACAAATCATTGACAGATATGCTGTAGGAATAGAGAAACAAAAATGATAATCAAATTTTTGATTTTTTAATTACAGAAGAGCAGATTTTGGTAGAGGTACTATTTATGAGAAATAAATGTTGATGAGAAATGTTTCTATAGCCTGTGATTTCTTATCTGAGTTAATACTATCTCAAGTTTGATTGTAAACATGATACATTTGCTTTCCTGATTTTGATTTTATGCATTTATTTTGTCTTTCTAATTCTGCTTTACAAGAGTTTCTGATAAGACCATATTTTAAACTCAGGGAAGGGTATGTAAATGTGTTATGGTATCTACTATAGGTCAAGATATAGCTTACAAACTTTGACATCTATTTAGTTAGAATGGGGAATATTGATTATTCATTGTTTTTGATTTACTTATTTTCTATTCATGTTTTTAAAAATAATGTGGCTATTAAGTTAATATATGCCAAGTTTTTAAAATAATTCTGCAACTTAATATAGGTTGACTTGAAAGACCTGGGATTTAATTTTTTCGTTCATTTGTTCATTCATTTAACCAATATTTAATGGATGTTTACTATGTACCAGACACTTTTCTATCTGCTGGGATAGTGATAAACAGGATAAGCGAAAGCTTACCCTCTTGGAGCTTATGTTCTTGTAATCCTTTGAGTGCAGTGGTCTTGCTGCAGAGCTAGTGAGGCTGGTAGGCATTACTGAGTCCAGTTGATTCTTTTCTAGGGATTGCTTTGTCTGGGACATCTCTCCAGGCTCAGATCTGCCTGGTCTGTTCTCAGCATTTTGCCTTACAGAGTCCACATTGCTCATCTATTAAAAATAGAGATTGAGCAAGTAGACTTACTTAAACAAGAATATGGTATGTTTTCAACAATGGCCTAACACAGGGGTGGGCAACCTTTTTGTGAGTGTGTGCCAACACCAGCAAAATCTCTGACTCAAAATTCTTCTGCGTGCCAACCCTAATTTTTTGAGAACATGTTACGCCTACTTGATATCTCTTAAGGTGTATGTATGTGAAGAACCTTGAAGAAATAATAAAATTCATTCGAGCGACAAAAACACAGTATATGATGATGAAAAATACATTTATTTTTTAATGTATACATGTTATATAAAATTATTTATCTAAGATGCACCTACACTGAATTTATCTGAAAAAAAAGTCGATATTAAGAAAAAAATTGCAAATGGAAGATTATAAGAGAGGGTTTCACGTGCCAGCAAAAGTTACTGGCGTGCCATGTTTGGCACGCGTGCCAGGGGTTGCCCACCCCTGGCCTAACATGTATTTAAAAATACATTTGGTATTTTGGAATAACTCTTTCTTACAAAATACAGCCAGTAAGGATGTTTTCTTTTGTCCGTGAGATAGTAGTGTCCACATGTAAATGATTTAAAAATACTTTAAGTGGTGACCAAACCTTTATGAATTTAGAAAAATAAATTAATATTTTTATAACAAACTTTCCCTTGACTTAAGTATATGAAAAAATTTGGCCTCCCCCCCCGCCCTCCCCCCCCCACACACACACAAACATTTTTTTGAATTTGGTTTGATTCCTCAGGGCTTATTTTAATAGCACGTAAGTAAAGGAAGAAGCAGTTTGGATCATGTATTTACTCTGTAGAACTTGGGAAATGATATGAAGATCTTTTTGTACTGGGTCACAGTATGTAAAAGGTTGACCAGTATAGTATACCTGAAACTGATACGATGTTATATGTCAATTATGTCTTAATTTTTTTTTTAAAGTTGACCAAGTCCTAGTTAATGGCTTTCTTTAATTTAGCAATGTTTTGATACTATAGTTTTATGGCAAAAAAATCGATATAGCTATTTGCATTTATTGAAATGTTTGAAATTATATTGGTTAAAAGGATGTTGAATAAGTTAAAATATTTGCAAACCAAAACATTTTATGCAGCAAGTGTCTAGTTTCTAGTACCAGCTGCTCGCTATGATGAAAAATACCTGGCTTATGTATTTTTGAAGTACTACTCTTTTTTTTTAATCAAACATTGTTAAAAGTGAGCCGCTGTAATATATAGAGCTTTATAAACTCCTCTTTTCCCCAACCATCATTATATTTCAGTAGATCTTTAGGATAACCTTGTGAGAAAAGTAGGATAGGTATGACCCCCTTTTTCACAAGTGAATAAATTGAGGCCCAACCATTGTGGTTTTACCCAGGAAATGCAGCTTTGTGAGTATTAGAGCTCCGTCCAGGTTTCAAACTCTCAGATGTTTTTCTTATCCTTCTGTGTAAAGGATAAGAAAAATCACTTGATTTTTCACAATTTCTTTTTACTGGCATTGTCCAAATATAAGTTAACTATTTTTTCTCACTTTTTAAATTTTATTTTTACAACTTCAGATTTACAGAGAAGTTCTAAGAATTATAAAAGAATTTTTGTGTGCACTTCATCCTAATTCCTTTACTTAATTATAACCATATTTTTTCTTTCTTTCTCTGAACACATGCAGCCTTTTTTTTTTTGGAACATTTTGAGAGTAAATTGCAATTCATGATACCTTTTACTTCTAAATAACTGTTTTCTAAGAAGAAGAACAAAATAATCACATTGAAAGCATTGTTTCCTGATTAAAAAACAATAAATAAAAAGAAGGACATTCTCTTATATAACCATTGTACGATGATCAAAATCAGGAAATTAACATTGATACAATGCAATAGTTGCAGATCTTATTCAATTTCACTAATTGTACCAGTAATATCCTTAACAGAAAGAGTAAATTGTATACTACACCTTGCATTCATTTGTCTTGTCTAGTGTCCTTTAGTCTAGAGCTCTTAGTTATTAGTGTCTTTGTCATTTATGATCTTACTAGAGGCCCGGTGCACAAATTTGTACACGGTTGGGATCCCTTGGCCTGTCTGGTGATCCAGGCCATCTGGCCTATTGGGGCCAGCCGAGGAAAGGAACCGCAGGAGATTGGCCGGCTGCAGGAGGTTGGCTGTGGGAGCGCACTGACCACCAGGGGGCAGCTCCTGTGTTGAGCATCAGCCCCCTGGTGGTCAGTGCGTCCTCATAGCAACCAGTTGAAATGGCCACTTAGGCTTTTATATAGAGAGAGATAAATTGAGAATGGGCCAGTTCTTTTTAGAATTCCCTCAATATGGATTTGCTTGCTGTTGCTTCATGGTTATGTTTAGGTTATGCATTTGGCAGGAATACTCCAGAAATGATTGTGTCCTCTGGAAGTAGATGATGTCTATTTATCCCATTAATGGGAATGTTAACTTTTTTCTGCAAATTTTCTCCATTGTAAAGTTATTCTTTTCTCCTTGGTAACAAATATCTTAAGGGGAGATACTTTGAAACTGTGCAGATACCCTGTTACTCACCAAACTTGCACCCATTTGTTTTAGCAACCATTTAGTTCTTCCCTGAATCAGTTATTACTAAGATGGTTGCCAAATAGTGATTTTCTAAGTCTATTCTTTATGTATTAGTTGGACATTTTGTAAGAGCCTTTCTCCTCGTTTATGTATGTATGTATACATGTAGTATGAACTTATGGATTCCTTTTTACTCATTGGGGTGTTTTGATGCTTAGATTGCCTCAGTTTTGACCAGTTAGAGCTCTTTCAAACTGGCTCCTGTGTTTTTTGTTTGACATGTGCTCATCATTTTTTGAGCACCCCCTTACTTTCTTGAATAATACGACATTCCCACCCCAGCCCTGGAATCAGCCATTTCTCCAAGGAGCCCTAATTTCTTTTAATAGATATCTATTAACAGATTGAGCTGAAAATTATATATTTATATATAGACATAATTTTCTTTACCTAAAAAGCCATTGAGTTCACCCTGATGATACCATCAATTCCATTCTAACATCGAAGGGTTCATTCTAGCCTTTCCCCTTTCCAAATGTTATTTGATCAACCATAAGGTACACGAAAGTAGTTTCAGAGTTGTTAAACCGTATGTCTGTGAAAATAAACCTTTAGCCCTAGATGGTTTGGCTTAGTGGATAGAGCATCGGCCTGCAGACTGAAGGGTTCTGGGTTTGATTTTGGCCAAAGACATGTGCCTGGGTTTCAGGCTCAATCCCCAGTAGGGGGTGTGAAGGAGGCAGCCTATCAATAATTTTCTCTCATCATTAATGTTTCTATCTCTATCTTCCTTTCCCTTCCTCTCTGAAATCAATAAGGAAATACATTTTTTTAAAAAAGAAAACCGTCTACGGCCATACCACCCTGAACGCGCCCGATCTCGTCTAAAAAAGAAAACCTTTAACCAAAATTTAATATTTGTTTATAGTTCGTTTTTTATTTAGCCTTAGGGTATACAGTCAAAATACTGTGTTCAGTCATTGCTTGATCAGTTTTTTCCCTAAATGTAGTTTTATTCATTTAAAATATAATTAGGTTCAGTTTCTTCCTGTTTGTATTAATTTTGTTTTCTTCTTTTTTGTTATTTTCTAGTATGTGAAACATTAAACATAAGCTAACTTTAATCCTCCTTTACTTTTTATTAGCTTCAGCTTCATAACCACTTAATGCCTTGGGTAAATAAGTTTTTCCTTAACATTCTTAAAAATCAAATGACAAGCCCAAACTTCAGAGGTTTAGATGTAGAGAAAGTTAGATCTGTTTTTAATGGCACAGTTTCAATTCATAGATGGAAGAAAGTATGAATTCAAAAGCTTTCTTCTCGTGAATGGAATCTTTCTTCATAGGGGTCAGTAGACTCTGTAGAGGACCAGATAGTAAATATTTTAGGTTTTGTGGGTCACTGAAGGTATTTTTTGCAGTCTTGTCAGTCACAATTCTTTTTTTTTTTTTTAAACACACACAAATATTTTTGGCTTGAGGGCCTACAAAAATAGGGCATGGGTCATACTTTACTGGCCCCTGCTGCAAACTTTGAAACCTGAGAACTTGAATTTATAGCATGCTACTTATAAATCAGAATTAAAATTGAGCAGGAAGTTACATTCCTTGTAGACCTCATAAGGCTTATTTTAACATTAAATACAAAACGTAAAAAAACTGCATTTAGTGAGAGTATTCATTCAACAAATTTCTTGAGCACTTAACCACTATGTGCAGACACTATTCTAGATTTTAGAATTTTAACAGTGTGCAAAACAGATTTAAAAAGAGATGCAAAAAAATCTTGCCCTCATGGAGTTTACATTTACTTTTTGTGTGTGGGTGTGAACTGGAAATGCATATTTTCTTGTTCATTTAGTGACATTTTATCTGCTAAACATTGTTGCCATGTTAATTGCAGAGTGAGCATTCTTTCTTGAAAACTTGATAAAATATACAGCAAAAGGGGTGAACCTAAAAATTTTGCTTATTGCTTCCCATTTCTTTTTTTGTGTGAAGCAAGTTTTATTTGAAAATGATTCTCAGTCATAAAGCTTTCAGCGTGCAGCTATACTAATTCACTAAAGGAGGATAATGAAGTAAATCCTTATTAATTGGGACAAAGAACCCATACTTAATTAGTAATAAGTACATGTGTATTATAGGATCTTTAAAAAATATTATCCAAGTACATAATTCAACGAATCTTTCTTTAAGGCTTTAATGAATGAATGAGAATGATTCTTAAAATATTTGCTTATGTAGTTTCTTGAAATAGGGAGAAAGTCTCCTGATAATGTTAATGTTTATCTAATAAAAGCTCAAGAACTACGTGCAATTTACCTGTTTTTTTCCTGTCTAAATATCGACACTGCTGGAAAAATAAGTTTTACCATGTTAGATATTTGTTGCAGTTTTTCTATAAGTGTTTAATAAACCAGTAAGTCCCTTTTAATTTTTTTTTTTTTTTGGTAAGACTTTATTGAGATGTGAATAACTGCTTTTGTAAAAGTTATTAACATCTTTGGCTTTTTTTATACCAAGAAGAGTGTCTTTTTTGTTTTATTTACTCCTCACTGAGGATATTTTTTCCATTGATTTAGAGAGAGAGAGAAACATCCATACATCGATGTGAGAGAGACACATGAATGGGTTGCCTCCAGCATGTACCCTGACTGGGCCTGGGAATTGAACCCATGACCCTTTGATGTTCGGGATGATGCTCTAACTACCTAGACATAAGGGTCAGGGCAGAAAAGTGGTTTTTAATGCAGTAGCAACTAGTGATTGGAAAGAATGCTAGAAAGTATTTGCTGGTTGTTTGAGTTTTATTCTTTACTAGAGGCCTGATGCACGAAAATATGTGCACTTGGGGGGTCCCTCAGCCCGGTCTGCGCCCTCTTGCAGTCCGGGACTCCTCGGGGGATGTCTGCCTAAGCCAGCAGTCAGACATCCCTCTCATAGTCGAGGAGCCCTCGCTCCTTACCGCCTGCCTGTTTGCTGCTCCTTAGTGCTGCCTCAGGCAGGAGAGGTTCCTGCCACTACCGCTGCGCTCACCCGGCTTCTGGCTGAGCGGTACTCCCCCTGTGGGAGCGCACTGACCACCAGGGGGCAACTCCTGCATTGAGCGTCTGTCCCCTAGTGGTCAGTGCGCATCATAGCAACTGGCCGTTCGGTCGATTTGCATATTACCCTTTTATTATATCTGATGATGTGTACTATCAGGCATTGTATTCTGCAGAGTGGTTGCCAACATTAATTAGCTACCTACCTCCTTTTCCTCAGACAGCTCATTTTCTAATAGAGTGGGTTGGCAGTGAATTACCACAGAGTTAGGAGAAGGTAATGTGATGAATATTATGAAACAAAGAGTAATGATGTAGCCATTATACATACTGTGTGTATACTCTTCTGTGTATATCATGATGTATATACAGCATAAAGAAAGAGACATTGAATGAGGCAAAGATCATTTTCAAGTAATTGTCAACTTTGGGTAGGAGATAGGGTCATGGGGAGTGACAGAATTAGGCAAGGATTTTCTGATGGAGGGCCTTTGTGTACTATGCATAAGACCTCATTTCTAATCAAAAGTGAGTGGAGATTCTGAATGATTTTAAATAAAAGCACAAGTTTTAAATTTGTGTTTTAGAAAGGTGATTAGTATCTTTATTGAGCAAGACATAGGGATGAAGTTGGGGGGACAAGGAAGGTTAAATTATTACTAGTATAGAGGAAAAGAAGGGAAGAATGCAAGAGAAGTTTACTAATAATAGAGAGCTGGATATGAGGAAGAAGAGGGTGGTAACAGGGCTTTGGCTAATGGACCAGGTAGTTACAATTGTATAGTACCAATCGCTAAGATGGGCCAATCAGGAAGAGCAAAAAAACCTGAGCAGAAAGAATTGGTGGGTTGAGTTGAATGGTGGATATTTTTTTTTTTTTTACTTAGAATAAAATAAAGATCTTAAGAATGGAAGAAGAGTTGAAATCATCCATATCTCAAGACACTGACTATTGTGTTGACTGTGGCAGTAGTGATGTACTTCTTGAAGATTTGGTGTCTGTGGGACCTTATGGTGGAGAGATACAGCTGGGTATATATAGGTCAGGCACCTAGGAAAAATAGGCTAGAGATGAAGATTTAGGAGAGGGTACAATTGTCTAAAGAGGTGATGTAGAGAAAGAAGAGAATGAAGCTTAGGGTAAAATCTTGTAGATTTTTATATCTTCTTCAGTTTTTTCCCTCCAGAAGGCTTTGGTCCCTTTTCCCTATCATTGTATTTGTGAATACAAGGACATTTAAAAGCAACTCCATGGAATATGCTTGCTTTAAATTCTGCTTATGCAACCAGATGTTCCTGTGTGCAATTAAAATTTAAGTAGTAAATTGAATGATCTATGAATAAAATTAAATATTTAGATTTTGTTTAATGAGATTTTAACAGAATTTCTTAACATTAAGCCTGCTCATATCATTCAGCATTTTATTAGCTCCTCATAGTCACATAATGCTTTATCTTAAATCTGTCTACAGTAACCGCTTTATTGTGAACATGGAATTGTGGATTTAAAGGCGATATTATTAGAAATAGAACCCATGTTTATTTGAGAAATTCTAGCTAATATGGTTTATGGGGATTGACTATGAGAGGATTTATAAATGAATTATTCTTCCTCTTGTTCTCATTTGGCCATTTCACAGTTACTAGTATTTCTAAAATTAAGAGGAGGTAAATTTAACATTATTTTCATTTTGATGTTTACAAAAGACATAAGAAAGAATTTAAATTAAATAAAGATTAATTGCTTGGGTCCCAGGGAAAATTTAAACTGAAGTCATTTTTATATATGTGTTTGTCTACATGTATATATTTTGTTTTCTCCTGGAGAATCATTTCTGTTCCCTTTAGTTTTAGAATAGGGTAGCTAAAGACTATTACAGTCATGTTATGCATTGTATCTATAGGCAGATCTTAAGTTTGTGGTTCTGTGGTTGGGTTCCTTGTTTATTTCCATGCTTAATCTTGCTTTCAAGAAATTACAAATTTTAGACCTGAAAGACTTGTGATAATATATCATTTAACTGACTCATTTTACGGCTGAAGAATCAAGTTTCTGATAAAACTTGTGTAGAATCACAGCTTATCAGAGGCATGTACTTAGACGTCAGATAAGAAGAAATTTCTGCTCTTTGTCTTGGTTTATTCTCATTTTCATTTTCTCCATATGGATTTTTTTGGAATGAGAATTTGGTAGTGTTTGTGTTGGAGGTGGAAGCGTGCAAATTGGTGGTTATTAGTAGATTACTATCGTTTCATGCTAACACTGGCCAGGATAAGAAACAAGCTACAGTACTGCCACTCTTGTTCATAAAATAGGTTGCCATACGACAACAGCATGTATTTCTTGGCAGGGAGGTATTTATTGTACAGTAACATCACTTAGCCAGCATTTTTCTAGCAACTCAGTAAAAACAGCCTTTGGGTAGAAAGCCCATGTACCTTGATCTTTTTCGAAGGAGTGCAGTTACTCTATAAGCCTGTGTCCTTAGCATGTTTCTGATATTCACATTGTAATGATGGTGGCTACTTGGTAACTACCTTCTTTAGATTTTCATAGATTACTGTTTAGAAGGCTCCTGGTGCAGGTATATTGAAGTATGACAAGGCTACAAAATTAATGTGGTTGCTATGATGTGATAGGTTACAATTGGCAAGAAAGAAGGTAGTTGTTTCATCATTTAAAAAATGGGATTAGATAAGGTAAGCTCTAGGATCTCTTAAATGTTAACCCCAATGAACAAGTTTTCCAATTTTTTTTAGTTTTAGCTTATTCATTTTAAATATAGGGATATAATGATGCCTTCCCTGACTACCTCTCATATTTGATTTAAATATTTAAAATGTTGGCTGGTTTTAAAATATTAAAAAATGGTTTGAATACATAAAATTATAGATAATTTTATAAAGTATTTGGAAAGCTAAAGAATACTAGTTATAATATTCTTAGTTTTTTGAAATTTTTGTTTTCTAAAATAGTTTTCTTAAAGAAAACTAAAAAAATAAGAAGTAGAGGTAGTTGGAAAAAAAGGCCGCAACTGGGAACTTTTGGTGTCATTGTGAATATCTCTGTCACCCTGAAAGATAACTCCATATTACAACATAGTTAATACTGGATAAAGTTGTGGAGATTATGAGTATAAAGAAAGTGCTAGATTGTGTTCAGCATATTTTCCAAGTTGGAAAATTAGTTGAACAAAACTTTTCAGCAGCAGAAAGTAACAAAATATAAACCATCATGTTTTTTGTATCAATAATATTAGTCGACATATATAAGAATTGTTTTACTAAATTCAGCAAGGCTTTTAAGAAAATCAATTTTAGACAGTTATGAAGAGGATAATTTTTGCTTAAGAATATACATTTAAAGTATTTCAGATATACACATACACATTTATAATATTTACTAGAGGCCCGGTGCATGAAAATTCATGCACTTGGGGGGTCCTTCAGCCAGGCCTGCCCCCTCGCACATTCCGGGAGCCCTCAGGGGATGTCCTACTGACGGCTTAGGCCCGCTCCGCACAAGGAGCAGGCCTAAGCCGCAGTCTGGCCTCCTTCTGCAGGAGGCGACCAGGCTGATCAGGGAAAGGCGCTGCCCCTATCACCCTGCCACTGCTGCTGCCTCTGGCCTCCCTCTACAGGAGGCGATCGGGCTGATCAGGGGAAAGCACCGCCCCCATCACCCCGCTGCTGCTGCCACTGCTGGCCCTCGCAGCCACTGCGGCTTTGTCCGGAAGGATGTCCGGAAGATGTCTGGTCTACTTAGCATATTACCCTTTTATTAGTATAGATATGTACATAACTGCATATAGAAAGGCTTGAAGGCAGGCAGCCTTACCAGCCTTTTAACAGTGATTATTTCTTAAGCAGTATGTGGATGGGATGCAGAGAATGAGAGCTTTTAATATTTAGAATTTTTCACAGTCAGCATTTATTACCATATTACTTTTCTAATATTTCCCTCAAACCCAAAAATACTACATGTCTTAGCTTTTGGGAGAAGGATGGAGTTGGCCTATTTTAATATTATTTGAATTTAATCTTTTAGATAAAGTGAGTTTCATTGTTAAAGGTTGGAAAACTGAAACCTGTTTGAGGATTGCTTAAAATTTATATTTAAATGGAATTTATTTAGCTGTTAACTTGATCAGTAGACATTAAATATCATAATCTGATGTTTTACAGTTTTCTTGGTTATTACTTAGGTTGATACTATTACATGGTATATCTCTACGGTTATCTATCATCTTAGTGACTCAATTGTATATGTTTATGTTTAGTTGGTTGCTAACTGCTGGACTTTTTTTTTTTTTTTTTTTGAAAATGTGTGTCTTGGTAGCCAGAACTAAGTTTGAGACATGGTTTTGTAGCTTATTACCAATTTGAATTTAGTGAAGTCACTTAGCCTAAGTTTATATATCTATAAAATGAGAATAATAAATATCTTATTGGGCCATTCTGAAGGTAAAAGTGATATAGCATTTGTGATAGTGCTTAATAACTGACATAGTGCTATAGAGATGAAAAATGTTACTATTATGTATGCTACAGTGTGTCTCTTTAGTCTTTGTATTTGTTGCTCTATTTCTGAAATGAAATATAGGCTGATAGGCTCTTCTTGTTCTATTTATAGTCTCTCTGATATTTGGTCTTCAGTATTTTATTCTATGTCTCTTCAACTATTGTCTCTTTAGGGATGACTTGTATTTTGGCTTTTCTCTTCTGGGATTCAATCTTATATCTTTTAGGTATTTTGTGTACATTTGTTCATGAAATAGGGTCCTAATCACCTTGTTTTTCTTGCTCAAACTTACTACTTTTAGACTTTATTTTAGTAATTAAATCATGTTCCCAAATACACTTGAAAACTTGGGTACCTCTCTTTTGTTTATATCTTTTCAGTCACAAAATTCAGTGAATTATACTAAAAAGATGTTTTGCATCCTTCCTTTCCTTTTTATTCTCAATCCTAAGTAATAAAAATAAATATTGATACTTTAGTCAATGTCCTCATCACTTTCCCCTTGCTATAAATATGTTTATCATATACATTGTTTATATGCAATACTATGAAACAGGAATACTTATTATATGCAAAGCTCTGCATTATATATTCCCGTCTGTGTGTCTTGTTATGGGTACTCAGTGACAGCATTCTGTTGAGATTTTAATGCTTTCCCATTAGGAAATAGCTACTTCTCCAATCCTTTTAGAAAAATTACTGTTCCTCAAGAGAGATTTACTCATGAGGGGGTTACATATGTAAATAGTGTGGAGGCAGAATCACAGCTGAACAGGAATGCTTTCTTTTTCAAGTCAGTCCATTTTACGTCTGTTTTCTTCATTAAACCTTTTCTCTGTTGTTCCCAACTAGATGTACATTTCATTTGTCTGAATACCTCCCCCAGAAGCATTTTTATATTTTGGCACTAAATTATGACATGTGTTCTTGTTTTCATGAGGCAAAGTCTTAAGTGTTTCAATACCACTTTATTAGTATATTGTTTCTCTGTTAAATGCCATTTGGGAGGAGAGGGGAGAAAAACAAATATGTTAATCCACTAATAGTTAAGTAAATTGTTTCCTCATACACCAACTTTTTAATATACACACTTTAAATTAGTGTCTCCATAAAATTATCTGTGATTACATTTTAGACACCTCCTACTGGGGATCAAACCGCAGCCCGGGCATGTGCCCTGACTGGGAATTGAACCATGACCTCTTGGTTCATGGGTCAACGTTCAACCATTAAGCCACACCAGCCGGGCTGTTCTGTTTTATTTTAATTGGGCTAGCATTACCTTGAGAAAGTTCTTATCTAGTGGGTTAGTTAGGTTATGGTTTGATAAAAAGTAGAAGACCATTCTAGGTGGAGAGAATAGCATGAAATAGAAAATAGGACTTTTGTTCTTTTTTAATTTTAAGGAAATATTCTATGTTAAATAAATCATATGCAGTTGTTATAACTGATACTTTTCTGAGTATTTTTCCTAGTCTTATTTTTGCATTTAATTCATACATATATAAAGTTGTAGTTACTGCAAATATATTGTATTTGTTACGTAACATATTAGACATTTTCTTACTTGTACATTAACAATAAATTTCTATTACTTAGTATACCTTAAAACTCTCTTTCTGGACTTTTTAAAAACTGTCGTGTAATATCTTACCTAATAATAAACAAACATGTAAATTGACCATCCCTCCGCTATGTTCACCAGCCAATCAGGAGAGTATGCAAATTAACCCAACAAATATGGCAGTTAATTTGCATATGTAGGCGTGAAGCAGTGGAGCGAAGACTTAAGGCTCCAGCTGGAGCAGCGAAGACTCAAGGCTCTGGCCGGAGCAAAGGCCTGGGTCCCGGGTGCCGGAGGAAAACAGGTGCCGGCAGCCAGGCCTCTAGTGTTATATAAAAATAATCGTGATAGATTATTTATCCTGTCCGTTTATTTAAATAAGTAATCCTGTCCATTTACTTAAAATATATAATCCTGTCCATTTACTTAAAATATATAGTCACTAGTGAAGTTTTTATACCTCTTGTGTTTAGCAACATGCTACATTTTTCTTCGATACTGTAATTTTTCTTCAGTTCTAAAATTTCTATTTTTATTTTGTAGTTTCTTTTTCTCTGCTGAAACTTCTTTGCATTTATTTCAACAGTTTTTCTCCTTTACCTTATTGAGGATGATTATAACTTTAAAGTCTTCGACTGATAACATCAGTGTCTTCATGGGGTTGGCATCTGTTATCTTTTCCCTTGAGCAGTGTGGACAGATTTTCCATGTGTGTGTATGTATGTATGTGTATGCCAAGTAGGTTTGGCTTTTGTATACTGGACATTTTTAGTATTGTAGGACTTCATTAAATCCTCTGGAGAACGTTGATGCAGGCATTGAACTTGGTAAGGTTTGGGATGCAAGTTCTGTGTTGCCTTTTTGTGGTTTTTCCAATGTCACTCCAATTTCAGAGCATTTATTTTGCTATTTAGGTGTGCCCAGCACATGTGCCACTCAGGAGTTCATCTCTGGGCATTGGGTTTACACAGGTTTTAGTTCTAGGGGCCTTAGCTGCTGGGCTTCTTTGGGTCTCTTTCATGAAGGCCCCATTCTAGAGATGAGCCCAGGACTTGTTAGTTTATACACAGAATTAGGGGAGCTTCTTCTCCAGCTTCCTCTGGGTTCCCCCATACTGTGTGCAGGTCCCAGGACTTCCTTTTCCTGCTTCCTCTTTCTGGAGATGGCTCTTCTCTTGGGGTTTTAGATGCTGGTGTGGCAACAGTGGCTGCCCTGTAATGCTTAGAAGGGCCAGGGGAGAGAAGGAAGAGTGGGGCATTCAGGAAGAGCCCCCTCCCTGATAGCATGGAGGAGTCCTTTCGGCTAGCCACCAGACAAAGGGGGTCTCCCCTGGTGGTTTTGCTTGTAGTATTGGCAAACCTGTTGGATTCTGCCAGGTCTGGGATCAAAGCCCAGAGATGATAGAAGAACACAAAACACTGAAATTTTTGTGTTCAGCACCCATACACAGCCCCCTCCCCTGCGATCACTGGTCACATTCAAGTTTGACTCTAGTGTTCAGTTGGCTTGCTGTTTACTTTTCAGAGTCCTCAGGCAGTTGCTTTTTGTAGCCAGTGTGAGAGGGCTGTAGTTGGCTTACTACATCTTGGCTCAATGTAACTCACGTACTTTTTTTAAAGAGTATTTTTTAACCCCCTTTATTCCAAGTATTTGGAAAAAGTATAAATTTGTGCATTAAGGACCATGCAAATAAGTTTTTGTGATCTAAATTTAGTTTTTTTAATGGTTTTTTTTGTGTGGGAGGGAGATTGATTACAGTTTGCCTGTTATTAACACAGTTTTAAACTATAACTTAGGTTCTAAAATAAATAGCTTCCTTTATAACAGTATTAAAAACTGTAATATTAGCCTTAGACATCTGCCAATGCTTGAGAAATATGATATTCTACTTAATAATAGAAAAGATTAATTATTTATGTGAAAATGCTTATAGCCCATAGGAAAGGATAATTGGTTATAAAGCACATAAACATATATATTTGTCATAATCTTGTTAGTACTTACATATATCAAATTATGGCCTTATTTCCTTTTTCTTTTCTTTTTTTTTTCTTTTTAAACAAGAGGTTTTCTTTTTTATCCCTCAAAGCTTGGTATATAGGGTTGATCTTACTAGACAGAGGTTTGCTTCAAATTTATAATTTTAAGAAAATAGACATAATTCCCCCTTATGTATTTGTAGTTTTAAAACAAGAGGTTCTGAATTTGAGATTCTGAGGAAGATGTACAATTTTGCATTCTCTTCACCAAATAACATTTACTACCTTCATTGTGTACTTAACTACACACTCTGCAAACTGTGTCTATTTGTTTCTTAGAATATCTTCTGTCTCCAGATGTACCCAATTTGTTCCATGAAGACAGAGACCTTGTCTGCCTGTTCTATTGGGTCTATAGTGCTGGCACTAATGAGTATATTTGATTTGAGTGCTGAATTGTTGGGTTATAGATGACTTACATTTTCTATCTTTTGTGCTTAATTGTATTTTTCATTTTTTTCTCTACTAAAATATTTTTATAATGAGAAAAAAGTATGTTGTTTTGAAAAAACAGTTATTTCTATGTTTACTACTGGTTTTTAGGTATAATAACGTTTGGGATTTTATGTTACAAATGGTCTTTTTTTTTTTTTTCTGCAAAGGTACATTTGAAACTGTTCTGAAGTTTTCATACTAACACAACACATTACTTAGTATAAATTGTTAAAAGCCTGATCTGAGGGGGGTCCTTGAAGAATATCTTTAACATAATCTTCTGGCCTTTGCTCTTTAAAAAATTGATTGCTCAGGAATATTGCTACTTCAGTAGAAGTAAACCCACACTTATATTTTTAGAGTTTTATTTCAAACATTTTTTACAGAGAAATTTACTTTAAAAATCTTAGGAGGAAGTCACTGTTGTTCACATTATTTTAGAGTGTGCTTTTCTTAATGTTGACTCTGATACAGTTAATTCTAATGTTATTTTCTGGTTACATTTTATGTCAAAGGCATCTGACTTTGTATGTTACTTTGTTACATGCTTATATTGTCTAATATTTTATGTTGTGTCTCATACCAAAAATAATATGGAAGATGGTGTTCTATGGGAAAAGAGAATTTGTATGTTAGGGAGTGAGAAATTTTGGATGTAGAGAATATCTAGTTTTTGACTTGTTGAAGTAAAATTTGTAATAAGGTCTATTGGTTTTCAAGTATTAAAGTTTGTGAATAATAGGCTCTTTTTAAAAGTTAAATTTATTGGGGGTAACATTGGTTAATAACATAATTTTCAGGTACACAACATTGTGCTCACCATCTGTTACTATCTATTTTACTCCCCGCACCTTCCCACCCCCTTCATCTCTGGTAACCACCATTCTGTTGTCTGTATGAGTTTTTGTTTGTTAGTTTGTTACTTTTTGTTTGATATCCTATATAATAAAAGCCTAATATGCTGAGTGTCCAGTCGTCTGGTCATCTGTACAACCAATCAAAGCGTAATATGCTAATGATATGCTAAGGCTGCTCAACTGCTCGCTATGACGTGCATTGACCACCAGGGGGCAGACGCTCCTACCGGTAGGTTAGCTTGCTGCTGGGGTCAGCCGATCGGGACTGAGTGAAATGGGCCAGACACACCCTGTAGCCCTCCTTTGGTCCCTCCCCAGCTGGCCAACCTCCTGTGTCCCTCCCTGGCCCTGATCATGCACTGGTAGGGTCCCTTGGCCTGCCTGTACCCTCTTGCAATTCGGGACCCCTCGGGGGATGTCGGAGAGTTTCGGCCCAGTGGCAGAACAACTGGTCGCTGTGATGCGCACTGACCACCAGGGAGCAGATGCTCAATGCAGGAGCCGCCTCCTGGTGGTCAGTGTGCTTGCACAGGGGGAGCACTGCTCAGCCAGAAGCTGGGCTCACGGCTGGCAAGTGCAGCGGCGGTGGTGGGAGCCTTTCCTGCCTCTGCAGCAGCACTAAGGATGTCCTATTGCTGTCAGTTGGACATCCCCCAAGGGCTCCCGGACTACGAGAGGGCGCAGGCCTGGCTGAGGGTTCCCCACCCCCTCCAAGTGCACGAATTTCATGCACCGGGTCTCTAGTTCCACAAAAGAGTAAAATCATACAGTTTTTGTCCTTTTACATCTCACTTCACTTAGCATAATACTCTCATGTCCTTTCTAATACCTTGATTTTGAGTGGTGGGCATCTGGAATTCTTCAGGACAAATTATTTTTCTCTTTGGTTATACAGTGGGGCCTTGACTTATGGGTTTAATTCGTTCCAAGACCGAGCTCGTTAACTCAAATTACTCTATCAACTCAATGCAAAAAATCGGCCGAGAGAGAGCTGGTATCTCAAAAAACTCGTTAGTCGGGACACTCGTAAGTCAAAGCCCCACTGTATATTCTTTTGTATGGACTGTGGCTTGAGTATTCTTCTCTGTTTCATCAGTTACCAATCCTTACACATTTCCATTTTCTGGAAATTTGTGACATTTTGTCTGCTGATTCTACTACCCTCTTCATTCTGCTTTTCATTGTGAGTTGTTGAACCTTCTGAATTTTTTATTTATTGTCCTCTCAATAGGGAGAGGAAAAGACAATGTCTGTGGTTAGCATGCTATCTTGAATGGAAAGTGTCAAGATTGTATTAGTTTAAGAACTTTTATGATTTCTGATTTCTTTGGAGATTTAAGGGATCCTAACTAGTAATCTCAAGTCCCGAAAGGACCACTGTTGAAAAAATGGATTGAGTTGATTACTGTTTTAGTTACTTTAGGTTCACACTTAAGGTTAATTCCATTGGTCATAGAACCAACAACTTTGAAGGCATAAAATTAGTCTGTAAATGAGTAAGATTTCACCCAAATTTTGATGGTTCTTTGGGGTATGTCACAAATAAGTTCTTTGATGGGTTCTTCCAAGGTGATAATAGTATTTACTTAATAGTGTTCAAGTTGAAAAAGGCACTCGTTTTTGAACTGAAGAGTACTTGAAATAACAAGCAATAGAGTACAACATTTTAAGTTTGGGGTAACGAGCTTCACTCGGTGTGTAGATGAGGGAGGGCATGAAGATGCTTTCTAAGGACAGAGATTGCAATGTGTATCCTCCCAAAATAGTGCACATTTGTAGAATTGAAAAACATTGCCCAAATGTAGGGGTTGGCCTGCTTTTGTAAATTTTGTTGGAGCATGCCCTGCCCATTTATATATGGGTTTTCAGTGGCTGCTTTCTTGCTATGGGGATAGAGCTAAGTATAAGTAGTGTGATAGAGATCATGTGGACTCCAAAACCTAAAATATTAACTGTGCTGACCCTGGCCTGGGTAGTAATCAGCAACTTAAAAAATCTTTATTAGAAATGAAAGTTTTTGTTGCAGTAGCCACTAGCATGTAAGATATCCCAGTTTAGGTAAAAGATTCTTCAAACCTTGATTTGATTTGAAGAAGTTGTTTTTAGATCTAAAAATAAGTATTTGATGTGCATATAAGTGATAGTGTAGAAATTTAAAATGTTACTAATTCAAAGAGCACTTATTTTTCAGTGTACCTGAGGGGAGTTGAAACATAAATAATGAATTAATTAGACTGAAAACCCAGGCTATTTGTTTACATCTTTCCTTTAAATTGATAAGTCTTGAGTAGCCAAAGGAAGGGGCAGGTCAAGACTGGATTTCATTTCAATCACTGGGGTCAGATGGATAGAGTTTGGGTAAGTAAAGAATTGTTCACACGGTATTAGATAACATTAGAACATAGCACATGAGGGGGGAAAGCTTGAATGTGGGAAGCAGAGTGTAGACACAGCAGGCACCAGTAGCTCTAAAGAAGTTGAAGTAGTGTAAACGGAGGGAATAATTTGATGGAATGGCATAGCAGGATCAGCAGCCACTTTAGACTTTGGAAAACATGGTAGTAGGGAGTCAGACCCCAAGAAATAGATGGTGGGATTACAACCCATATTTGAGAACACTGGGTCTGCAGAGAGCCAAGCCTCGGGAGCAAGTAGCCATGGTCTTCTGACTCAAGCATAGAGAGGAGAATTGTCAGGCAAAGGAAAAGAAAGGTCCCAGAGTCAACTTTTATTCTCTAACATTTTCCATTGTTCAAACCATGGTGTGTTTTCTGTCCCGGATCAAATTTTGAGTGGTAGGTTATATACAGGGTGTCCCCCCCAAATGTATACAGTTGAACAGCTGATAGTTCAAGTGATGTTTCTTTTCAGATTTAACCCATTGGAATTATAATTATTCAAAGTGTGTTTACATTTTTTGGAACACCCTGTATTTGATTAGAATGAGGGTTTAAAATACTGAATGGTTATAGTGACATCCATAAAAATTCTTAAGTCTTTGATGGAGGTCCAAGATGATTGAGTTTGATGCAGTGGTGGAATATGTAGAATATTTAAATGTGAAGATGGAAATAGAATAGAAGGAGACTGGATGATGACAAGCTGTTTCTGATGTCATGTGCTGGGTAACACTAGTTCATTAAATGTGTAAATTTATACACCTACTTCAAAAAGAACTTTGAAGCATCTTAGCATTGTTCATCACAGTTGAAAATAGATTTTATTTTTGTATACAACAAAACTAGTTAAATATAGCAGAGAAGTAGATGTTAGTAGATGTTTGAGTATATGTTTATACTACTAAACATCAGCAAGGTCCACCATAGAAGCCAACGCACAAGAAAGGGGAAACGTTAAATCATCCTTTTTCAATAAAAAATAAGCACAAGGGAATTAGCTCAGTCATTCTTATGTTTCTGAATTCAAGGAAAATATATTTTGTGAATTTTTGTATAAGGGACTTTTTGGTACAGATAACTATTTCTTTAACAGGTTGCTAAAAGACAGTGTTCTAGGGGAAATTTTTATCAATCTTTATAAGTTAAGAACAATATTAAATTTTATTACAGGAATTCACTGAGGAATTAGATGAAATGATCTATGCCTGTTTCCTGATGATCAGAGTTCATAAAGAAACGAGATTTTAGAGAATCTAGAGAAAAAGTTGGAAGCATAATATGTATTCAGTGATCCTTTGAAAAATACTAAATTACTATTTCTCTGAGTAGTGCCTTAAGTTTCTGTAGTAGATGCATTGTTTAAATGCAGTAGATTTAGAAAGGGGTTCTCAGATGAAAGGTGACTTTTTAGATTGTTGAAAATGTTTGACAAGTCTAAATTATTTTTCCGCTACCTCACCTCCCAGAACCTGCCTTTCTCATCCCCTCTCTAACCACCTCCCCCCTACCCTCCAGAAAAAAAAAAAAAAGCCCAAAAGCAAAGCTTTAGTCTGCTAAAGTATGGACTAATTAATGCTTGATTGAAATTTCAGGGCTTACCAAAGAAAATGAAAGTAATGTATTATTAACCATAGGTAGAACTTGATACATTTTCGTTGCCCTAGTAATATAAATGACTATAGAAAGGACCTTCAAATGGCTTAGTGAAAACATGTTTGATGGGTCTTTTAATGTTCACTTAATGGAGAATAACTACCAAAGAGGAAGGTTTTAATAATGGTCAACTTTGTTGAGCTACTTAATTTTGTTCTAAAAAGTTTATATGCAGTGTTTCTGTGAAATGAGTATTTTTATTTTGTAAATGAGAAAACTAAGCTTCAGAGGTTTAACAACTTGTAGTAAGATGACTTAGTTGGAATTCAAATCCAGGTCTTTCTGTGTAAAGCTTGTGCAATGCTGTGTCTTGTATTTGTTCATTTTAATTTATTAAGAAACATATATTCTCTACTGGACACACAGAGGATACAGTTTGGTGCAAAGGAAAAAAATCTAAATCAAGTCAGGGTTTCATTCTTAGAGCTTATTCTCTAGTAGGAGAGGGCAGTAGTGGGTTTCAGATGGGCAGCAATAAATTCTTTGCTTTACATGACTTGTTATAAGCACTATATGTAGAATGTGTTGATGTTATTTTGCACCTGGTGAGTAGACTGGCATGGGGTAGGAATTACGGCTACAAATATATTGAAGTTCCCTGTGAGTTTGACAGAGATGGCACTTCTTAAAGGATCTGATGAGATCCTCATCCTGGTTGGGCATTATCATCAAGAGGTGGGCAGCTTTCTTGGACAGCTCTTGGTGTACAATTAACCTCTTGTTAACTTAAAATGCATTAAGGAACTTACATCCTTTGTCTTTTATTAATACTCAGGTATTAAAAATCATACAAGTAAATGCCAAATTACTGCAATGAATACTTCGAAGGCAACTAACAGTAGAGTGAGAGCATAAAAGAAGGTTTTGATGTGGTTGGGGAGGGGGTAGGGAAGGCTTTCTTCATTAGGTGTTGCTTTAACTAAGATGGATGAGTATGCATTAACAGCGGGGAGGCCCTGGTGGAGAGTATTCCAAATAGAACAAACCCATTTTAAAGGCTTTGAATTGGGAACTGAAAAAGATCTTTGTGCCTGGAGCAGAGGGCTGGGGAGGGAATCATGGGGTGAAATGAAACTGGAAAGGTAGGCAGGAGTTAGATCAAGGCAGGACCTTGTATATGTAGATTTTTGTGTTTCTTCAAAGAATGGGAAGTCACTGACCTTTTTAAGGGGTAGAGAGAATGGTTGGTGAATATTAATCACCTAATCAGATTGGTTTTTGTAAAGGTAGACATGCCACATTTAGGTGTTCTCTGTATGAGAGATGAAAGTAATTTGGACTATGGTTGTGGTCATGGTTGGAGGAGGACGAGGAGAAACAAATATGGGGAAAACGGTAAAAATGAACAGAATTCAGTGATGAATTTCTAGTTTATTAATCAAACTTGCTTTGTCTGTACAAGTTGTTTTTGCACTGTTGTAATGACCAAAGGTTAGTTTCCAGACTTGTATATAGTATCTTACAGCATTATTTAAAACCTTAGTATCACTGAGTACATTGCAAATTTTAATCACTATTCATTTAAGCTCAGTTATTTGTTGTTTCCTAATTCCCCACCTTGTCTCAGTTTTCTCTCTAATTTTCTCTCTAAGCAGTATTATCCTTTGCTTAAAATAGAAATTTCAAAAAAGATTTTTTTGAGGGGGAGATTATTGCTAAACAAGAAATCTATTGATTTTTAAAAAGTTTTGAGATACAATTCACATGCCATATAATTAATCAATTTAAAGTGTATAATTCACTGGTTTTTAGTATGGTTGTATAACCATCACCACATTTAATTTTGTAATATTTTCATTACCCCTAAAAGAAATGCCGTGCTCATTAGTACTCACTCCATACTTTTTACCAACTCCCCCTCTTCCACATTGTAGACAGTCACTAATAGATTAGTCCTTTCTGGACATTTCATAGAAATACTGGAGGCCCGATGCATGAAATTTGTGCAAGAGTAGGCCTTCCTCCCCCTGCTCCCGGCACCGGCTTCCCCCTGGCCGCTGGCAGGCACCTGGGACCCCGGCTTCCCTTGTAGCCCCGGCTTCATCCTGAAGGTCGTCCGGAAAAACCTCTGGTCTAGTTAGCATATTATGCTTTTATTATTATAGATAATCCTATGATTGTTTTTTTTTTATTTAAAAATTTTTATATGTTTTTATTGATTTCAGGGAGAGGGAGAGAGAAAGAGAGAAACATCGATAAGAGAGAAACATTGATTGGCTGCCTCCTGCATGTCCCCTACTGGGGACCAAGCCCACACCCAGGCATGTGCCCTACCTCTAATCAAACTGGCAACCTCCTGGTGCATGGATTGATACTCAACCACTGAGTGACACCTGCCAAGCTGTTTTATTTTTAAATTAATATGGCTTTTCTTCTTTTTTAACTGAGTATAGTTTTTTTTAAATTCATCTGTTTTGTAGCATGTTTCATTTTTGTTTCCATGGCTAATAATTTCTTTATTAAATTTTCATCAGTTGGTGGACATTTGGGTGGTTTTCACTTTTTAAATGAGTTTTTTCGTGAATAATGTTGCAGTAACATTTGTGTACAAGTTTTATGTGACCATATATTTTCAACTTTTATATATACTTGGGAGTGGAATTGCTGGGCTATATTGTATATTATTATGTTTCATCTTTTAAGAAACTGTCAAACTGGTTTCCAAAGCTGCTGTACCATTTTTACATTCTCACGAGCATTGTATAAGGGTTCCAGTTCCTCCACATTCTTACTAACACATTATTTTCTGTCTTTTTTTACTATAAGCAAGTTGACTCGGTACCTCATTGTAGTTTTGATTTTCATTTCCCAGATGGCTAATGATGTTGAACTTGATTTTTAAAAGAAAGGCAGTACTTTGATTTCATTGAGAATATAAAATTGGAAATGTTTGGTAATTTCATATAATTGCTTAAAGACAGTTTTGCTGAATTTAAAATTTGTTGTGGCTCAGTTGGTTGGAGTGTCCTCAGTCAGGGCACATACTTGGTTATGAGTTCAATCCCATCTGGGCATGTATGGGAAGGCAATTGATTGATGTTTCTCACATTGATGTTTCTTCTCTCTTCCCTCCCCTCCCTCTAAAATCAATAAGCATGTCCTTGGGTGGGGATTAAAATTTGTTGTTGTTGTTGTTTTTATTAGCTGTATTCCCTGAATGACTACAAGCCACCAATTTCGAAAGCGAAAATGACCCAAATCACTAAAGCAGCCATCAAAGCTATTAAGGTAATACATTTTATTCTTGTTTTTAAAAAGAAAATACTGCAGTAATATTTTGGAGCTGGGATAATTTTTACAGATTATATATGTTCTTCCTCTTTACAGAGTTAATTCATATTCATGGAGAAAAAAACAAAAATGAAAATCTATCACTGTAAACTCTCCCACCTAGAGATAAACACTTAACATTTTGATAACTGTTCTTCCATAAACTTTGAGCCAGCATTTTTCCTTACTTTTCTTGGGCGGGTAAGATATTAGATATGGGCACATTTTGGAGGATGTGTTTAACACTGTTATTTGGCACACTGACTTTACAGAACGTTGAAATCTTGAATTAGTAAAATTTTTCTAAAAATTTTTTTATTGCTTTTTTTTCTTATCAATTGTATTAAATATTTGAAAACGAGCCATTATGGAAAATAATTGAGCCTCATTGTACATAGGGCATTTGAATTGTGGGAAGAGGCCACAGACATTTAACCATTGCTCTCATACGATGGTTTTGAACATGTTGACTCATGGATACTTCTGAAAACCTCAGGAAGAGGTTGGATCTTCTCTAGAGAAGTATACATATACACAAAATTTATTGGCGTTAAGGACCTTTTGAAGCTCAGCCGTAGACATCTCTCTAAGAGGTTCCTGTTCCCAAAGCTAAGACTCCCTGCTTGAGTAGGGCTATTAAAATTGAAAATGAATGCTTATTTTTAATTATGTAGTTATTTATTAACCTGTGGATATTTGGTGGTATGCTTTCCTACTCTTAATAAGAATATCAGCAATACCCTGAAGTACCGGGGTAAGCAGGGAGATAATGACTTTGAAAACAACTCCCTTGCATACATTTATTAATGCTTTTTGTTGACATTTATTTGATTTTTCTACTATGCTAATTTAGCTTAAAAAATGATACTAGAGAAAATCTTTTCCTTTTGCGCAAATAAGAATATATATCTGCCAGTGTGCTTATTACAAATATTTTGCTGTCATTATAACTATTTGTGAAAATATGCTTTCATAAAGACAATTCTTGTGTATCTGTGTTAATGTAACACATCTTGAATATAATGCCATATACCTACTTCAGCAATTCCTTTACTGATTAGATATCATAGGTAGTTGTAAAGACCAGTTACATGAATGGCTGTCTCAAAATTCATGATTAATATTCATTGTTTTGATAGACCTTTGAAACTATAGTAAATCCTATGTTTAGCAGGAAAATGCTAATTGTAAGCAAACAGATTTTTAAAACCATGCTTTATTTATTTTTTTTAGTTCTATAAACATGTGGTACAGAGTGTTGAGAAATTCATTCAGAAAGTAAGTATATAATTTTCCTTATATATGCTTAATGAATTATAATTATAGATTAATGCCTTGTGCTCTTCTCATTTAAATCAAATACCGAAGTTGAAATTGTTTTAACAGACTGTTCACTTACTTTATTTTCTAACTAGAGGCCCGGTGCATGAAAATTCATTCACTCGATGGGGGGGTCGTTCAGCCCGGCCTGCGCCCTCTGGTAGTCCAGGACCTCTTGGGGGATGTCCACCTGCCAGCTTAGGCCCGCTCCCTGGGGGATCGGGCCTAAGCTGGCAGTCAGACATCTCTCTGGCAGCCCAGGAGCCCAAAAACATTGGTAGTTGGAAATTCTAAAGCCTTTAAAAGTCTTTCTGAAAAGGTTTGAATGTCTAGAGCAGTGCCTAGGGATCTTGTTAAAATGCGGACTCTGATTCACTAATGTGGGAGGGGCTCAGATTGCATTTCTGTTTCGAGATGATGCCTTTGCTTTTAGCTCCTAAACCACAGTTTGAGTAGTAGGGGCTAAAGGATAAATATGAATTTATGCGTTAATGTTTTTTGACTGATTTGATTTGGGGCAAGGGCACTTTTAATTAGTTATTTCAGAATCTTAGGAACTCTTTGGGTGAGCACAGTTATTTTTATTGTGTGATAATTGTAGAGTCAATCTGAAGAAGCAAGTCAGTAGCTGAGGGAACATTTTTTTTTTAAGTGAAGAAAATGGATGGAATTTAATCTTCATTTGTAGGACACTGCAATACATGAAATTCCACATAAATAAGAAACCTGTTGGAGGAGAAGCTTTGTATAGTATATATAATTTGGAACTGTTCAAGTATAGTTTTTGTTTTAAAAAGTGCTACAGTAACAAACCACATCCACATTTAAAGAGTTCTTAGAGAAACTGTAAGACAAACTTAAACCAAACAAAGTGTTATCGGGGAAATTGGGGTTTCCTTTTCCGCACTGCATGCTGGGGGTGGAGTCATTCTGACATCTAGAAAAAGAATTTTCTGAGACTCACACTAGAGAATGAATGATTTTTATTTGTGTGGAATTACATCCCTGGGTTTTCAAAGTCCCATTTTCCCTAGTGCAGTTATAGAAGTGCAGCTGGGGCTTCAGCAGAGCTAGAAGCAAAGCCAGTGTCCAGAGTTTGCGTTCCATGTTGCAGCCAGGTCCAGTTCAGCCTCAGGCTAGTTGCCCATTAGTCCATTGTGTGTGGGCAAAAGCAGGGGAACCAAGAGCACTCGAGCCTCCCATGCAACAAGAGTTCCAAGAGCAAAAAGAGAGTGTAGTCCTTTGTTTAGGGAATTAAATATCCCAATTTTTGCTCCTTTGCAGTAGCCACACCCTTCTGGCTAATGACTTATTCCCAGGTGTCACTGATAGGCAGGTACCTTCAGTGTCATCCCAACTTTACTGGGTATGAAGTTATTCTCTCTGCATCCAGTCCCTTCCCCCAGCCATCTATGGGGCACAGACCAGTGAGTCCCTGGGGAGTGTAAAGCTTTAGTTTCCTGGTGAAGCTGCCCAAGTGACATGCCTATAATATTTGGCCTTCCTTGTGTTCCTTTCCTTTTATTAATAACTAGGTTAATTATAACTATCAAAAGTACACAGCTAACAACTTTTGCCTCAGTTGTACAGTCTAAAAGTTAAAGGTCCCAGGAGGGCTACCCTGAACTTGTAATATGTAGCCTTCAGAGTTAGTTTTTGGCACATTTTGATCATTCCTCTTCTTTGAAGGAGAAACACTTCTCAGTCAAGTATAATGAATATTAATGAAGCTTTATAGAGCTTTATTAATGAAACTTAGAGGCCTGGTGCACAAAATTTGTAATTTGTGCATGGGAGTGAGGGGCTCCCTCAGCCTGGCCTGCACCCTCTCACAGTCTGGGACCCTCACTCCTTACTGCCCACCTGCAGCAGAGGCGGGAGAGGCTCCCGCCACCGCCCTGTGCTCGCCAGCTTTTGGCTGAGCGGCGCTCCCCCTATGGGAGTGTATTGACCACCAGGTGGCAGCTCCTGCGCTGAGCATATGTCCCCTGGTGGTCAGTGCGCGTCATAGCAACCGGTTGTTCCACCGGTCTTTTGGCTGTGTGGTCGATTTGCATGTTAGGGTCTTATTATATAGGATTTTGTAGAGTTTCAGTTTTGTCCACACTGCCACATTCTTCAGTCATCATGCTAAATTTCCCACCACAATGAACGAGGTATACAATCTGTTCAACTGTTTCACCACTTGTGTAGTTGGTTATAGCCCATACAGCTTCCTTTTGAGTCTTAAAGTCTTCCTTAGAGAGAATGCCAAAGAGGAATGACATTCCCTAGTCAATGTCTGGGGGGAAATTTAAATGTGTGTGTGTTTTTTTGTTTGTTTTTCATTGATTTCAGAGAGAGGAAGGAAAAGAGAGAGAGATAGACGCGTCAGTGATGAAAGAGAATCAATTGGCTGCCTCCTGCATGCCGCCCCCTATTGGGGATCAAGCCTGAACTGGGTATGTGCCCTGATCAGGAATTGGAATCAGTGCTTGTGAATTGGTGCTAAAGGTCTCTTCATTTTCTTGACTTAATAAATACCTTAAGGAAAAGGTTCTTAAAAAGAATTTGAAGGAACATATGAAATATATCATCTTGGTTTTTTTCAGAGTGAAATTACTCATTTATCAGTTAAAAGTCCTAATAGAAATGTGTGTTTATGTGTTGGGGGTGTATTCCCACTGGTACTTGAGTTTCCAAGAACATAATTTTGATTTGGTGCTGTTTATGATTTCTAGGAAATTACTTAATTAGATCCAAAAGTTGAACCTGCTTTTTGCAGCGATGATTTCATTTTAATCAACAATATGTTTGGGAAACAGGTTTTTTTATGCTTTTGGATATGAAGACAAACTAAAAGCAGTGAAATTGTTAGTAAAAGGATTCTAAATTGTGCTCACCTAACTAAATAGGCTAGCAAAGCTTGTGGCAAGAAAGGAGGAGACTTTATGTTCTTCAATTTGGGTAATGGACATGAAGGTTGAGGAACATCCTTGGAATAGCTAAAAAATGTTTTTGTAGAATAAATTCTTGGAATCAGAATGGGAGTGTCTTAACTTTTTACAGGTGTGGTATTTGAGAAAAGTTTTGAAACTTCAGGCTCAGTACATTTAGAACGCTATAATTTGCCATTTGGTATTTGTTCCTACATTAGTACAGAAACCCTATTGTTACCTGTTTCACATGAAAGCTGATGCACCTTGGCAATGCTTTTTCAGAGCTCTTCTTTCCTGGATTTGCTGCTTCCTTCCATGGGGCTTTGCAAAATCATTGCCCATCATTTTTAATTGTAATTTTTTAAAATTATTCTTTTGTTGTTGTTGTTATTCAGGACAATTGTGCAGTCCTACATTGGAACTTAGGTGATTGACAATTGAAATGAGTGTGTAGAGTAGCCCAACTAGATTCTTTAAAGTGCCACTCCAGACAGATGGAATGGGGAATAGTCAATGTCTGAATATGTAGAACCTTAAAATGAACAGTGCTTGTATAGGACTTAGGATGATTTTTGTCTGCCAGGAATTTTACCTTCTCATTTCCTTACCTTTCAACTCTTCTTTTTTAAATCAGTGTAAACCAGAATACAAGGTACCTGGACTTTATGTTATTGACTCCATTGTACGACAATCTCGACATCAGTTTGGTCAAGAAAAGGATGTATTTGCACCCAGATTTAGTAATAACATCATTAGCACTTTCCAGAATTTATATCGTTGCCCTGGGGATGACAAGGTATGCTTCTTCTTCTTTTTTTAAAGTGGACAGATAACATTACCTTTTGGGGCTTAATGAGACTCTTTAGATTATCTTAATTTATGATTTTATGTTATCTTTTACTCTTCAGTTATTCTGAATTTGAATATTTAGTTATACTACCCATGTTCCTTTTTGTTCTTAGAATCTTTTTAAACAGTGGAAAGATGTAGGTTGATTTTGCTGCTTTTTAATTTATTGAAACAATTGATGCTAAGGAAACTTGCTATCATGAGCTTTTGGGATTATACTAAAATTTTATTTATTCACATTCATGACCAATTCAGAATTTTGATTGTTTGACTTCATTTACCTATTTAGTGTCTGTGAAAAACAGATTTGTGAAGCAACTAATAGAAAATAACTAACCTGCATCTCAGAATTCTTTTGTAATGGTAGAGTTTTATTGGTGCTGGAAACCACACTACTAGGCCTGCTAGGTCTGAATGAGTAAATATTCTGTACCACACAAAAAAGGCCTTACAGCCTGAGGGAGAATAACGAGGGGTTGTTTATCTTCATACATGGGCAAAGATGCTATAAGTTTACTTATTTTGTGTGTTGATTTGGAAATTTATTGTGCTCTTCTGACCAGATTGATTGCAATATTGATTATATAGGAAAAGATAAGAATAGGTGAAGAAGAATGGTTGCTTTAAAGAAGAGCCACAAAACTTAGGTAGTTTTTATTTTTAATTACAGTCTTTAATCAAGAAAAAAATGTTATAATGGATATATATGGAGATATTATTGTATCAGTTTTTGTAAACAATCCTTGAATATGCTTGCTTGAGAAACAAAACTTTCTTTTACATTTACTTTGGTACTTTGATAATTCTTTGCAGGCAAAAAAATTGTTTCCAATTTTAAGTGACCTCTCATAAGTGATTCTTAAAATAGACACCTTAGAATCCCATCTAAAATAACTAATTTAAAATTTTATGTGTACATTTTTTGAAGTTAAACACTTAGAAATATCACTAATTTGGATTTGGATTTCTATCAGTTACTATGAACAACAAATTAGTATTGAGTTTCTAAACTTCATGATAATTTTCTCAGTTATAATAGAGTTTAAGGTACAGAGTTATTTGCTTATTTTTTAACCGTAGTAGGAAAGATGACATTGGCACTATAATCTCAATCATAGTCTTGAGGCACTATTTGCATGTAGATAGATACATACATGAAACTTGTCAGAGATTGGCTAATTTTGAATTAGCCATTGTCTTGGGAACTAGAAGGTTTCTTTCTATAAAGCAAAAAACTGTAAGGTACATTTTAAGTGTTCACGTCAAAGAAAGGAGAGTCAAATCAGATGGTATGAAGCATTCTTTGTGTAATTTTCTATGCTTCATTTGAAATACAAAAGTTTGCATATTAATCTAGATTGGACATACTTTGAAAATCATCAGTATAATATTATAAGGGATTTAAAAATGAACCAGATCTTCATTTTTAAAATTGCTGCTTTTACTATTACAAAATATATACATTAATGTAGAAGTCTCTTTAATATTTAAGCTCAGCCTGTTATTTAAGTTATTTTCCTAATTGAGTAAGTAATGTTCCAATAATAACTAATACTTAGTGCTGTTTAAAGAACTTTTGTATGCTGAACAGTTGTGAAAGAGTGTAAATTTGGTTAAATTCTTATTTGAGGAAGTAACCTCCCCGGTCTTTAGACAGTTTTAAAATAAAATTTTTTATAAAGTCACGTATGATAAGAACTTTGTCTTGGTGTTACTTGTTTAAAAGATAAAGTTAAAATCAACTACAAATATGACTTTAATACTGATGTGAATTCTGACCTGCCGCAGCAGCTTGACATTTCTCCAGCCAACCATAACCGTGATCTCATTAGACTTCACATGGCAGCTGAAACCTAGTTGCCCTTCCCGCCTTCTGCTAAGTGTAGCTTTAGCTTAACTTGTGTATCTGTCAGAATGAATCTGTGTGGTTTTTTCCCAAGTCAGTTAAGGTTACCGAATGCAAAATTATAGAAACAATTTCAGGGCTGGAAAGTTCTGTAGAAATTATTTTAATCCATTTTTCCCACCCACTGGCCAAATAGTATGTGCTAAGGTTTAAAAGCAAAAAAATCAGTGTCATTTTTCTTTTTTCTTCTAGAGTAAAATAGTGAGAGTATTGAATTTATGGCAGAAGAACAATGTATTTAAGAGTGAGATTATTCAGCCTCTTTTGGATATGGCAGCAGGAATTCCTCCTCCAGTTGTCACACCTGTCCTGGCCAGTACTACTGCTGCTATGAGCAATACCCCAGGTATGTTGCTTTGATACAGACTTATTCTCCAAATATTGTGCCCATACTTCTCAGGTGATTATTCATATGTAAAATAGTGATTCCGCAGTGCAGGAGAATTTGACTAGACTAGGTAATGGAAAAGTAATTTGAAGGAAAAATAAATTCAGAAATTACATTTGTGTGTAATTCATTTCTAAAAACTAGGGAGCTGAATATTTTTAGTCCTTAGATACATAAACATAAAAAGCCTTTGGGAAATTGGTGTGTCAGTTAGGTTTTTCCTGATTTAACTGCCTATAATCTTTTAAACTTCTATGCAGATCAACTTGATAATATTTCACAGTATACTAGAGAAACATAGTATTATAAGAAACCATGAAAAAATTTGATGGAGCCAATAATGCTTTAATAATCTCAAAATCAGTTCTTGAGTTTTAATTGACATACTTTATCATATCCAAGAATTACATTTGTTAACATTTTGGTATATATTTAGTTTTTGGTGTGTGTGTGCATTTTTGAACAAAAATAGCTTTATATATACTAGTTTATAACTTTTCATTGAAGATTGTATTTTGGTTAATTTTTTATGTAATTGATTTTCATCTGTAGTAAGATTTTTAATGGCTGCTAAGTATTATAGTAGTAATTTAAAGTAGTTAATTGTAGACAAGAATGGACCATCCTTTTGGTATTTTAACCTATCTAATTCTGTAATGATTTTTCAAAATAGAGACAGTAAAATAAAACATTTATATAAATATGTATGTGTTTTATGAAAGTGACACAGCAAATTTCTCTACCTTTTCAAGCTTTATTTATTTACTTACAAATTTATTGGGGTGGGTGTGATGTCTCTTTTTAAAGGAACTCCTGTGACACCTGTTACTCCAGCCAATGTGGTCCAAGGTTTACCTGATCCATGGGTATCCCAGATAGCAAATACAGATACACTTACAGCTGTAGCTCAGATCTTACAAAGTCCTCAAGGCCAGCAGGTGAGAAGCTTTTTTATATTGACAATGATATAGAACTCATTATTTTCCTAATGGATTGTTTCATAATGCACCGTCTAGAACAGTGGTTCCCAACCTTCCTAATGCCGAGACCCTTTAATACAGTTCCTCATGTTGCAGTGACCCCCAATTTCATTGTTACAAATTGAACATAATTAAAGCATAGTGATTAATCACAAAAACAATATGTAATTATAGATGTGTTTTCCGATGGTCTTAGGTGACCCCTATGAAAGGGTCGTTCGACCCCCAAAGGGGTCGCGACCCACAGGTTGAGAACCGCTGGTTTAGAATGTGTGTGTGTTTTCTTAGCACTTACTATCTTGTTACAGTGTATAAGTTATTATTTTGTTTATTCTGTTTTTTCCTACTGGAATGTATGCTATACAAGGGCAAAGGTTTTTGTTCTGTTCACTGCTGTATCTGTAGTTTCTAGGTTCTAGCAGGCATTTAACACTCTTGTGTAGAAGGAATGAATAATGTATATTGCGTATACAAAAGATATTTTAGAGTTGAGTTGTCTGGAAGGTAAGGTGGCCTGTGCCTATACTTGTAAGTTATTAGTGAAAAAGTTGAAATGGTAGATTAAAGTGTGGGGCCTGGGTTTTACTATACATAAATGGTGAGCTGAGAAATAAAGGATTGATAAAAAGCAGTGGTGAATTGCTAGATATTTTTATGTTGAAGTCACATGATCTGAACTGTACTTTAATGGGTGGGAGAGGAGAGAAGGTCTGGAGAGAGGAGTATCTTTGTTTTGGTAACAATGATAATGTAAGGGAATAATGACCATGTGAAAAGTAGTAGGGACTTTAAAAAAGGACAATCTCAAAAAAAAAAAAAAGACAATATAAAAACCAATTCAATTATATTCATATAGCAGACCCAATTTCTACATTTTTGGCACAGTTAGGAAACTGAATTGATAATACATAAAATTATTAGATTATTAATTTTATTTTGTGATACTGATATTTTGAAAATCATAAAGTAAATGTTTCCATTTTTAAAAATACTTATGAAAATAAATACTTTTAGCAGGAGATGGGATTTTCCAGGAGAAATAATACATAGAGTCAAGAAGACACAGTAATTGATAGAATATCAAGTGCAGAGTAGAGGAAAAGTAGGATCCTGCACTGGTTTATACCTGGGTGACTGAAAATATAACAGTGCTATTGGGGAAAAATGGGGTGCCAAAAGGGGCAGTTAAAGTGTGTAAAGGAAAGATATGGCCTCTCTTCCTCCTTCCCTCCCCAGTTCCCTTTATTCCTTTCTCTCTCTCCCTTTCTTCCTCCCTTCATTCTGTCTGTTCTGTAGCTTCCTCAGTGCGGTAATTCAACCATCATATATTTTTAAAGTATTTTTTTTTTTTGGTATTATATTAGCAGTCTGTAGTAAATGTTTATTTGATAGCTTAATGACTCCTTTGTTTCTTAATGTTGCTATTTTAGATAGGCATGAAATTATTTTACTGTCATCTTGAGTGATGTTTGTACTTTCTCCCGCTAAGAGGGTGGATGAGAAGAAGGGGGAAGAACGGTTACTTTCAACTCTTGTTGCACTGTTCACCTTTATTTTCCTTAGTTTTGAACTCTGCTTCAAGGGACAGATTTCTTTGCTTTCCTATTTGAGGAAACATGCTATCAGATGTCAGATCTGAAAGATAGTAAAAGCAGTAGTAGTCAGTGCTTGTCCTTTTACAGAGGTTAAGTAAGTTAATTGAAGAAGAGATGAAAAGCTTTGTGAAAAGAAATGAGTCTGCTTGTGATGAGTTCTTTATTGGTTATTGAACGAACACTTTTTTGTTTTCTGACTTTCCAGAAGCAAGACAAATTTATTAAGGAATGTTATATATTTGGGCACACAAAATTTATTTTTTTAAAAATTAACTCTTGTGTTAGTTTACATTTTTTTTCTTCATCTCCAGAAACTAGAATGAATTCTATTGACTAAAAGCTTTAGATGGGCATTCTGATAAAACCCAGCACCTGTCTGTATTAATTTTCCCGTTTTTTTCCCTTCCAGTTTCAGCAGTTAATACAAACTTTACAGATACAACAGCAGAAGCCCCAGCCTTCCATCCTGCAGGCCCTGGATGCTGGTCTTGTTGTTCAGTTGCAGGCTCTGACCGCACAGCTTACAGCTGCAGCTGCAGCAGCCAATACGCTCAATCCCTTAGAACAGGGAGTGTCTTTTAACAAGGTAGAAATTAAGTTATCAAGTCTGTTCTATGTGAATTATGGGATTTTATATACTATCATGTAGGTAATTGAGTTTTATCATAGAATTATTTCAATTTCTACTGTACAAGATGTTACCAGTTTTACAAAAGGCTCAAATTTCTTAAATTAAGTACTTTTACAATTCTGTTTGAAACATTTACAATATTTTCCTTTGCATAAAGATAAACGATTTTTAGGTCAGTAAAATTGTGAATTCACCTTTAAGGCAATTTATTATTTTCTGAATTTCTAAATTTCTTTTTTGGATGTTGTATTAATTATGGTGTTCTATAATTTTAACCTGCTAAAATTAAAGCTGTTCATTGTGTAAGTTCAAAGAACAACTTTTCTACAAGTTGTCATTATTCTATAATATTTTGATAAATTGAGGTCTAACTATCATGTTTTTTAAGTTGAAAACTTTTCATGTATAGCTTATTGTGTGATATGTTCATTATTCTTGTTAATTATGGGAATATTAAAATACCTTGGAAGAGTTACCCATAATTTATTTGTGCTATTATTATTTTCCATAGAAAATAATGATTTATTGAGTTACTAGATTTTTTCAGCCAGCAGCTTCTAAGTGTAATTTAGCCTGACTCTAAATAGCTAGACCACATAAAATTCTTCAAATTGATCATTTAGAAAACAGTGGAGCATTTTAAGAAAACTGTACTAGGAATAGATCATTGATTATAGTCCTAGATATTTTTATCAAGCTTTATTACCATTGGCAAGCCACTTTATTTTGATTCTAATTTTTTCAAGAAAAGATCCACTCAAATAAAATGTTTTAGTATATTATAACATGAAAGGATTATATGAAACATTTTCATATTAACTATTGAGTAATACAGATAAATTAGTGGGATGTAATTGACCTTTAAATAAAAAAGCATTTGTAACATATTTGTGAGAAGCACTTCTTAATCTCTCTCTTTCTCTTCCTCCCCTTCCACACCCCCTCCCCCCAGAAGTTGATGGATAGGTTTGATTTTGGAGAAGATTCTGAGCATAGTGAAGAACCCAAAAAAGAAATTCCAACTTCTCAACTGTAAGCATCATTATGTTTTTCTTTATAACCATAAATGTTTGATGGTTTTTTTAAATAAACATTGGATGGAATGCTGCATTCTGAACTACTAGATATCCTTTGAATAAGTTAGGCTGTTTTGTTCTAACATTACAAAATGATGGTAGGATGGTTTTCTCGTTGCCTCACTCACTATATTATTTGGACTCTCAGATCTTTGCAGATAGTTGGCTATATGAAAAGTCTTTATGGGAATGTTGATAAATCTAGTTGTGATATTTTCTGTATCTATATTAGGCTTTATTTATCTCACTTGTAAGAACATTTGAAATAATCGGAAAGAAGCTTGCTTCTAGTGCCAGGGACCACTTCTGAGAAGTATACCAAATCCTGGAAGTGTATCAGACTAATCAGAAGTAGAGGTTAGGGTTGTAGGGATTTTTGTTGTTGTTGTTGTTGTTGATAATCCTCACCTGGTGATATTTTGCCATTGATTTTAGAGAGAGTGAACAGGAGAGAGAGACAGAGGAGAAACATCGATGTGAGAGAGACACATCGATTGGTTGCCTTTCCACATGCCCTGACCATGCCCGTTGATCAGGCCTGCAACTGAGGTACATGCCCTCATGTACTGAAGGGTCCTGGAATTGAACCCGGGACCCTTCAGTCCTCAGCCGCTGCTCTTCCCACTGAGCCAAACTGGCTAGGGTGGGATCTTTTTTTTTTTTTTAAAGAAATGATTGTATGTTTTTATTTATCTCAGCCTCCCCACCCCCACCAGTTCTGCAGAGCCCTAAATTTTGTGAAGGTTCATGAAAACAACATTGGGTGTGGTGTGGAAAGTGGGAGAATGGAAGGGGATTGATGAATGAGGAGAACTTCTGGGAATCTTGTTTCAAACGGTTTATTAGTTTTATATATCGGGATAATGTATTTAAAGATTATTTATATAATATAAAATACAAATATATTATTTTGATAAAAAGATTGTACTTGAAATAATTAACAACTGATGTTTTAGATTGAGTTGTGAAGTTAGAAGAAGCATTTGAAATTATGTAGATCAGTTGCTTGAACAATATAAGAATCATCTATCTTTAATAATCTTGACAGCAAGGTATTTATCCAATATAGTAATGCCTTCCATTATGAGAAGTTAAGTAATTATTATTGTTTTATGTTCTTTTGTTACTGAATCCTGTTTTTGATTTGCCATCTACACACTCATCCCCGTTCTGCTTTCTGAAGCAAGGAAACATTTGCTCCACTATCATTTGAGACATAGCCCTTCAGTTTTTGAAAATAGGTATCATTCTTCTCTTTAGGCTTATTTGCTCCAGATGACGTACTCTTTTTTTAACTGTTTCAAGACTTCTCACCATCCTGATTGTCCCCTTTGGGATGCCCTCTTTTTTGTTCCTTTTACCTTGTGGCACCCAGAATTCCAGGTGTGAATTTCCCAGAGTATAGTTAAATTATTTCCTCCTATTTAAACATTGTTTCTGTTAGCATATCTAATAACATGAGGGCTTTTTTAAAGAAAGCAGATTAATTTTATGAATTTTATTGTCAATTATAATTATAGATTTCATATGTACTAATAGAATATTTTTCCCACTATTTCATAGAGAAGTTAAAGTGACTGTTTAAATACTTTTAAACTGATTTTAGAAGTTTAATTGAGCTTTTCTTAAAATGTTCTATTGTAAAAAGTACTAACATATTTAATAGCATGAGATAGTAATATCAAATCTTTATCAGAGTGTCTCTAACATGTCATATATTGAAACACTATTGAAGAGTATATTTCTATTTTAACATAGTAATGTTTTGAGGTATTCCATTTTCTTAGTTAGTATTCCAAAAATAAACATTGTAGTAGAGTATGTTTCATTTCCTTGGCATTGAGGTCAGGGTTAAATACTCCGTTATTTTTATATTATCTTTACTGGGTTTTAAAAGATATTTCCACTTGTTTTTCCTTTTAGTTCTCACGTTTCAGAATCTGTGAACAATTCCATTTTTCATCAGATAGCAGAGCAACTACAGCAACAAAACCTAGAACATATCAGGCAGCAACTCCTGGAACAGCAACAGCCTCAAAAGGTTTATAACTCCATCTTGTGGCCTTCAGAATTATTGCTGTCTGTATTCTATAAATTGAATTTTCTTATTAAATATGGTGATTTTTCTTCAACTATTATTAGGAAGATTAGTCTTTTTAGGATTTAACAGTTTTTTCTGTAATCAAAATGTACACAAGCAACTTATGAATGGATTGAGACCATTGTAGACATTAATCTCAGTGTCCTAGAAGTGGAGAACAGAAGACAGAGATGGGCTTTCAGTACCACAACTTAGTTCCTCCCCACTCATGAGTTCTCTCTCAAGTAAGGTAATGATGCTTTTGCTGCTGTTGATGGCAGTGATGACAGAATAGACTGCTGCCTTTACTTCAGCTATTACCATGTGGCAAGAACTTTATTAGGGTGATTACATTTAATGCTGATGAGATAGGTCTTTTGACTCCCATTTCATACCATAGAAAATTGAAGGTCAGTGAAATGAAATATCTGATCTTTATAATATTCACAGTTTTGTTTTTTTTTAAATTTCAGAAAGAGGAAGGGAGAGGGAGAGAGAGATAGAAACATCCATGATGAGAGAGAATCATGGATCGGCCGCCTCCTGCATGCCCCACACTGGGGATGGAGCCCACAACCTGGCATGTGCCCTTGACTGGGAATCGAACCCAGAACCTCCTGGTTCATAGGTCAACGCTCAACCATTGAGCCACACCGGCCGGCCTGTATTCACAACTTTTTGGTGAAAATAAATTTAATACAACCTCACAGACATTTAAAATAAGCGTTGTTAGACAAATAATACACACAGAGCTGAACAGAAAAGCAAGTCCTCAAGTAACCTCTTCTCTGATGAAGCGCATACATCGTGGGGACATAGGCAGAATTCTAATTTCTGTAACAGGTACAAGTGAAGGACTGGAAATATGGAAGTGGGATAGTTACTTTAGTGCTGTTACAGAGGCAAAGGGTTGTCGTGATGGAAGAGTTTATCCAAAAACAGATTTGTTCATCTATCGTGACACTTTGGAATTGCCTTAATTCCAGTTTTATTTCACAAGGTTTAGGAGAAGCAGGAAATTCAAGGTGTAGTACTCTTGACCAGCTTGTAATTAACACCAAGTTATTGGAGTGAAAGGTGAAAATAATACAAACTTGAGTATGTGATCCTAAGGAATCTCAGTCTCTCCCGTCTTGGCTTACTTAATTGCTCTGTGTTATTCATAATTTTAGAAGATACAGTAATAACACCCTTTTGAAAGGAGTAGATGTTCTTAAAAGCGTCATTGTTAAAAAATGAGTGAGGAAAAGGGAGTGGTGAAGAAAAACGACTTTCTAATGCATAAGGTAGATAGTGTTTAAAAAACATTTAGAATTGGAGGGTATAGCAACAGAGTAGCAAATCAAATAAATTGTTTAATTGGCTCTACCAATTCAATTGCCCTACTGTATTTAAGATAGGGTTAATAAGAAGAAAAAACTTAAGCATTTTTATTTACCAATAAGCTCAATATGGCTGTCTAAAAGTTTTAATAGTGTCCTAGAGAAAAGAATAGGATTACTAGTGCCACTCTAAACATAGTCGCCCTGACCACACGTGGAGGTTACCATTACATATCATTCATGATATCCTCCCTTTGTTAATTCTTGATAGTTTATATTTTCTGCAATTAAAAATTCACTTGAAGACCCACTTGATTTTCTCATTCTATTCTAACATTGTAGTCTTCTCCTCTTTTATGAAGTTCTGCTTTGCTTTTAATTAAACTTGGATTTGCACAAAAGTTTAAGTTTAGATTGATCATAAAAGATTAAACATAGAATTTCTTTATGCTTTGGGCTCAAATTTTAGAAATTGTCATGTTTGTGTGTTTAAATTTTCACTTGTAATAATATTCACTATTTCTCAATGTTTGTGTATTTGTATATATTCTCAATAGGCAACCCCTCAGGATAGTCAAGAAGGAACATTTGGATCAGAGCATTCCGCGTCACCCTCACAAGGGAGCAGTCAACAGCATTTCCTTGAACCTGAAGCAAATTTGGATGATTCCATAGATATTCAGCAACAGGTAAAAAGTAAATGCTTTTTTGGGTCATAAATTTATAAATTAGAGAAAAATATTATAAAAGACGGTAATTTTTATTTTAGGTAGAATATTTTATTATCCATTTTATGTAAAACAATAATATCCTGAATGTTTTTTCTCCCTACCTAAGCTCTGCACTCTGTTTTACTATTAGACATTAATGCTACTATCATGAGTAGTTTGTAAGGAAGAAATGTCAACATGTACTGATTCTAAACTAGGCATTTTGTTTGTTTGCTCTTCTTTTGACTATTAAGGACATGGATATAGATGAAGGGCAAGATGGAGCGGAAGAGGAGATCTTTGAACAAGAAGCAAAGAAAGTGGCTGTTCGCTCGAGATCAAGAACACATTCACGCTCTCGTTCAAGGTTCTACATGATATTTAAAAATAGTTGTTTGTAAACATTTAAAATGTTGGCTTTATTTCTTTGCATCAAGATGTAAGGAAATTTTTTTTCTTAGAATTATATCTTATATTGTCTCAGAAAGAAGTAATTCAGAATTTGCTAAACAGAAAATAGTTTGTTCTGTTTTTACTTGGATATATCTGTGGTCATTTATTTGAATAATATACATGAATCACAGCCATATCATGAGACCTTGATTTTGGATTGTGTCTGATTATAGTTAACTAGAGGCCCGGTGCATGAAATTTGTGCACGGGTAGGGTCCGTAGGCCTAGCCAGTGATCAGGGCTAATCAAGTTCCCTGCCTCCTGGCCTCCCTGCCTCCTCCTACCCTCACTCCCTCAGCACCCTGCCACCACCGCTGCCCACCCCTGGTGGTCAGCGCACATCATAGCGAGCGATCAAACTCCCAAGGGGACAATTTGCATATTAGCCTTTTAATAAGTAGGTTATTATATAGGATAATATTTTGATGATATCCACCTTTTAGGATATTGATGTCTCAGAACAACAGTTAAGTCAGGCTGTGGAGGAAGTGTTAGAAATTCTATCGTATTTCTCACATTCCATTTCATCTCATAATACCACCAAAAATGATCATAAAGATAACACTACAAAAGTTTTATAAACTATTATAAAATATCCTATAAATGTTTTTTTGTGAGCTTTTCAACATGGCTAAGGCACATTAATGTACATGCTCATTCAACTTTGAGTTGGATGGTTTTTCTTAACCTCGTAAATTTTTATGGAGCATGCATACATTGGCTTTACTACAAACTACATTAAAACGGAAAGTCATTAGTCTTTAACATTTTTTTACCCTATTTTCTACTCATGAGTACCCTGAAAATCTGAACAGTAAGTAAATACTAGAAGAGGGAGCAGTATCTTTGATCACCTTTTCAGTCATTTCTTGTTTGTTTCAAGATGTTATGAGTATTTACCTCTACTAAATGAGAGCCTGACCAGTCAGCTTTCTCTAAACCCACCTCATGTCACTGAATTATTTGGCTAAAGAAGTTATGTTAGTTATGATTTGGTTGTAGCACAGTGGCTTCCTTATTTGTCTTGTAGCTCCTCCTTAATAAGCAGGTTGGAGAAGTTGAAAGCTTGTAAGCAGAATTACATAATGGCCTAATGCTCTGTTGGAAACATTCTTTGTTTCGTAATTTTAAGAACGTAACATCTACATCACCTAAAGGTTCTTTTTATATTATTGGGTTTTTTGTCCCTGTTTGTGACTCTTGGAAAAATAAATTGAAACACTAAGAGAAAGTGAGACCCTTATGGGGTCTCATTTTCCTGTTTTTCATGGTTGTGGATCATAACCCAGACTCAGTAAGAATTATTGAAAACAAATATTTATGACTCGTGTATTTGAGAAAATGCATATTTAATACTTGATTATAGTTACATTTTTTAAGAGGTAGATAAATATAAAACAACCCTTTTTTTCTCTTTCTTCAAAGTAAGAAATTTAATATAAGAATAACATTGTCATTAGTAGTAAAACAAGATTTTTTTTAGGTCACCAAGAAAACGAAGGTCTAGGTCACGGTCTGGATCTCGAAAGCGTAAGCACAGAAAGCGATCACGCTCACGCTCAAGAGAAAGAAAGAGGAAATCATCACGTTCATACTCCAGTGAAAGAAGAGCTAGAGAAAGGGAGAAGGAACGACAGAAGAAGGGGTTACCTCCAATTCGGTCTAAAACATTAAGTGGTAAGTGACAACATGCTTTTACAAACTTTGGTGTCAACAGATACTAAGAAAATAGTTATCTGCTACAGAGCCTCTAAATCTTACTTTAATACTGAGACTTTGCAAAGTGGTTTGGTAAATGAGTAATTTTATCCTTGGCTTTTGTAATGTGATAGGGGAGAAAAGGGAAAGGAAGAACAGTTTCTACTCAAATACTAAGGTCGTTTGAGAGTTAAAATTTTTTAAAAATACGTTTATATTGATTTCAGAGAGAGGAAGGGAGTGGGAGAGAGAAACATCAGTGATGAGAGAGAATCATCAATTGGCTGCCTCCTGCACGCCCCTTACTGGGGATCGAGCCCACAACCTGGGCATGTGCCCTGAGGGAATCAAACTGTGACCTCCTGGTTCATAGCTTGACACTCAACCACTGAGCTACACCTGCTGGGCCTAAATTTTTTTTTTTTTTAATGCAAGTTACTAAACATAAGACTTGACTAATGATATATAAACTGGACCAGGCATAGTGTCTTTACATGAACACTGTGACTTCTTTGCATTCATGTTCTAACCAGTTAACCACCAGGTAGGTCTGTAGGAGTAATTATTGTAGGAAGCATGTAAATTTTAAAGCTAATTATAAACTTACTGAAATAGTATTGGAGACATTCCGATTGTATAAATTTTGCCTCCTCTATATGTTAATCTACAATGTATGATTAGAAAAAATTTGATAGTAGTGGGAGTTTATTTTAGGAGAGGGCTAGAGGAGAGTTCATGTAGTAGGACTGTGAGGTACAGGAAAGTAAGTTGTAATTAGTGCCAAATTCTGCCTAAAGGATTCTTAGTGGGTTATATAACTTCTAAGGTGAACCAGCAGACTGCAGATGGGCAAATTACATAAAATTGAACAAATTGTCTTTCTTTGCAAAGAGCTGAACATCAGTCAGGTGATCTGATTTCTAGAGGTCTCCAAATATATTCTTTCTGTCTTGGAAATAGATAAATAATTGGTATAACTTATAGTACTGCTGAAGCATCTTGGAAATTCAGGCTTCTAATTAAAGGCAGTAGCCACCTGCTTACTAAGTTCTGGCGCTTTGAGCAATCTTTGGCTATTTTGCTAGAATCTTATCTGATTATGAGAGGCAGTGTTAATCTAATGTCGCTCTAACTCACTCTGAAAGTTTTTATTTATCTCTTAAGGTAAGGGACACTAAGGGAGCCGAAGGTGTGACCATAAAATCTCTACCATGCCTCTTCCCATGATTACATTTAAGGCATTCAGAATCTCCAATTTTAGGATATAGCTTTTACCTGGTGTGTCTTTCATGTAGTTCCTCACCTAATTTTTCATGTTGCTACCACCATTTACATAGTTTTGACTATGGAATTTATTTTCTATTGTTGTTTTATTTTCATGGGTAAATACAATAAAAACAGAAAGCACATAAAGTATGGTGAGAAGGATGTCTCATTTTTTTTTAAATCTCAAATCTCTCCGTGGAAGCAATATTAATTTTATGTGGTCCCAAAACATTTTAAACACAGGCAGTAGTTTTCCCCTACCATTGGTCCTTAGAACACAAGAGTTTTTATGAATAGTCCAGAGGATATGAAACATCAGCACACAGTAGCATTCTGGGAATCAAGTGTCTCCTCCTCATGGAATGGAGGAGACTCGTTTTTGCTTTAAAGTAAAGAAAAAGATGTTCAGGAAAAGGAGATATTCATGGAGGCATGAACAGTACAGCTAAAAGTAGACAAAATGTCTCATGTGTAACATTTGTTTATTAATTGGTAGTGGCTTCCAAGTCTTTTATTGTAACAGTTAAGGAGTTCTAATTCAGTCTTTTGCTCTTCGTATTTTCATGGAAATTATTATTTCCTTAAGGATAGAATACAGTTTTGAGATTTAAATGTTAATTAGAGACAAACATCCATTTAAACGAAAAATACTTTAGTCCGGCCAGTGTGACTCCACTGGTTGAGTGTCAACCTATGAACCAGGAGCGTTAGCCTATGAACAGTTCGATTCCTGGTCAGGGCACATGCCCGCGTTGCGCGCTCTAGCCTCAGCGGGAGGTGTGCAGGAGGAAGTCGATAGATGATTCTTTCTCCCCATTGATGTTTTTCTCTCTCTATTCCTCTCTGAAAAAAAAACAATGCACATTTAAACAAAATACTTGAAAGGTACATAAGATTGCAATGAAAAGTGTTTTGAAACTTTGTTCCACATTAGAATTACCCGTGGTATTTTAAAACTCCCAATTTCCACTATGTCATACTCCATACTATTCATCATCTTTACAGTGGGATCCAGGTACCCAAAGTGATTCAAGTATGCAGCCACGCTTGAGGACAGGTGACATGATAGAGGTTGGCTTGGCATAGATGCAAATGGATAGATACCTAGGATTTTAGTTGATTTTAAATAGAAAAGATAAAAATGTCAGTAAACATGTATTTTAAATATGCTGTCTTAAATTTTAATGTTATTGTTAGTAGAGCTACTCAGCTCCTTAAAAAAAGGAACTGTCTGCGTGATTTAGGTCATTTGCCTCTTTTTTCTTGACAGTGTGTAGCACTACCCTCTGGGTTGGTCAGGTGGACAAGAAGGCAACACAGCAGGATTTAACCAACCTGTTTGAAGAGTTTGGACAAATTGAATCCATTAATGTAAGTATCACATTTTAAATTATAGTTTAAGGTTAAAAAAAAGAATAGAGTTTTCACTCCTACGGAGAGTCACTTTGGTTTCTAATTAGCCTAAGTGTATCTGTCCGTACACATCTTTATAAGGATTGTTCGACTTTGATCATTTCTGTATACATTCTGCTGTTTATCATCTTGCTTAATTAATTTTTAAAATGGAATTCTAACAAAAATTCTTTTTTTATAGTAGTCTAACACTTGATCCCTAAAAACATTCCATTTTGAGTTAGTGGGAACTAGTGTGATCTTTTTATAAAAAAGAAACTGAGTCCACAGAATTGTAATCCACCTGCACATGAGCACACAGGTAGTGTGGAGACACAGCTGGATTTTGAGGTCCCAGTCTTTTGTTAGCCTCTTCTTTCCTCCCTTTCTCTTCTTTGTCTTTTCCTCTCAAAGCCAACCTTAAACAAGAAAACCTGTGTGGCCAGGGCATCTCCAGTCACTTGAGCTTAACTCTTTAACTCCTCAACTTGATTCTTTCAGTGGTTTTGCCCCGCCCACTCTTCTTTGAGTAGTTTCTTTTTCCTGAAGGGCTGCGCTAAGGATGTCCGACTGTAGCTTAGGCCTGCTCCCCGTTGGCAAGTGGACATCCTCCGAGGGCTCCCGGGCTGCCAGAGGGATGTCTGACTGCCAGCTTAGGTCCAATCCCCCCAGGGAGCAGGCCTAAGCCAGCAGGTGGTCATGCCCCAAGGGGTCCCAGACTGCGAGAGGGCACAGGCTGGGCTGAGGGACACACCGAGTGCACAAATTTTTGTGCACCAGGCCTCTAGTAGATAATAAAATACTTTATGTGGGGGGAAAGCATAGTACTTACAACTAATAGGCACTAAGTTTTTTTGTGCCTATTTTACAAGTGATAAAATCCTGGATTTGGAAAATTGATGTAAGATTTAGAAGACCAATTGATTTAGATTTGAGGACCAAGAAAAGTTTGTTAGATTTAGCATTTAGTAGATTATTTGAGAGCTTGAAATAATATTTTCAATTGGTTGGTAAGGAGTTGGGTCTGTATCATAAGATTTGAAGAAGTATGTAAGGGGTTAGGTAGATTTCACTTTTGAAAGGTTTGGTATTACAATGACAGTAGCTTGAAGTGTTAGCAAGACTGAAGGAAAGGTTTTTATTTTTAACAAATAGAGTTTATGAGATATTGGGTAATAATAAAGGGATAGAATACCTTTTGAGTTCTTCAAAAGAAAGTGAAAGGCTCTGTGTGTTTTTTTCTGAATTAATACATTAAGGATAATTTTATGATCTGGCAGTCTATTGAATAGTTAAATGCTTTGTAAATAAAAGTCTCAGATCTTTACAATGAGGCTATTTTCCTGTTCATTTTAAAACCCACTTCCAGAAGTACGTGGCCAAAATTAAGTTGTGTAAATTCCAAAGCTTTAGTTTTATCACTTATTGTAGTTTATAGATTTTGTATTAACGTTAAGATACCCCAAACAATAGTTCTTCACACATCACTCACTATTATTTGGAAAAATTGAAATAATAATGTGAATAAATTGTATGCTTTCAAATATGTGGGCCATACAATATTATTTTCCTTTTATCTTGTGGTATTGTATGCATGTTTGTATACTTTTTAAAATAGTTCTTTATTGTGTATTAGATACACTTTAATTGATATGTGATGATTTAAGATTTTGCATCCATCATGGCTTAGAGTGAGACCAACTAGGTTTTGGATTTTGTTCTTTGTTTAAAACTAAGTAATTAGTTGTACATGAATTGAAGCAGTAAACAGCTGGAGGAGGAAAAGGGAAATGATTCAGTATTCATCAGTAGTTAATGTTCTTTTTCATGAAAACCATAAAATGCCAGAATGAATCGTTCTCCTTATATCCCTTCTAAAGGAAACATTTTTTTTAATAGATGATTCCTCCCAGGGGCTGTGCTTATGTCTGCATGGTTCATCGACAAGATGCATTTCGGGCTCTTCAGAAGCTTAGTTCTGGATCATATAAAATTGGGTCCAAGGTCATTAAGGTGAGATTGGGGTAAGGGGACACATACTTTTGCTTTATTGGATTATTAGGATATTTCTGTATTTAATTGATTTTTTAAAAATGTTTAATGGGCAAAATGCAACAGGAATTTATTATTTCAGTATTATTGAGTACTGAATTAGATATAGATAGATTAATACCCAAAACTTTAGTCAACTTATATTATTAATTTCTCCTTTTTAGCCTATTTCATACAACCCAGGCCCTTATGAAGGTTTTATTTTTATTTTCCTTTAATCTTTAAACTGAGTAATTATGTATTTTTCCATTTTTACCTTGTATAACCAATTTCTTCGATTTGGAGATAATTTATTCCATCAGTTTCTGTAACTGAATTAAAAACGTTAATGTAACTGCTTTCAATGGAGGTAATGTGCCCATGCTTTGTCATTTTATGGCAGAGTGTTTCCTGTAAACTCCAGTGTCACTGGTCTCTTTTCTGGAGTACCAAGTTTTTGTTTAAATTATAATAACTATTCTAATTATCGATAATGTAACTTGACATTTTTTATGGTGAAAAGTAGATTTGGATATTGTTCCTGGAAATGTGTTGTCTTAAAGTAAGAAGTGGAAATAAATTTCATAAAGACAATCCCAATCTAATGCAGTTTTTATTTTACAAACAAAAACAGAACATGAAAACTTTTCATGGCTGCTGTTCTTTCAGTAGTAATGCTGTGCCTGTCCAGCTGATTTTTAAAACTAATTTTATTTGTATTTACAGTGTCTACATGTTTTTTAATGTTTTGCCCTGTTTTTACAGTATTGATAAGCTTTCTGTTTCCTCTCCTAATTCCTGATAGATTGCTTGGGCTTTAAACAAAGGTGTAAAAACAGAATACAAACAATTCTGGGATGTGGACCTTGGAGTTACATACATACCATGGGAAAAAGTTAAAGTGGACGACTTGGAAGGTTTTGCAGAAGGAGGCATGATTGACCAGGAAACTGTAAATACTGGTAAGAACCCTAAAGGTAGTTTTATGTTTAAAAAGCACACTTAAATGTTTGTAATTGGTAAGATAGGGTGAATTGTGTTTATTCTATTTCCTGGCTTCTTTCCTCCAAAAAGAGAAAAAATATGAAACACTTTTGTGTTCAATGTATATGTTTCATGGGTTCTATTTCATTAAGTGTCAGAGTATAGAGAAGAGAGTATTTTAGAAGTTTACAAATGTAGCATTTTTTAGTGTCTTTAACAAAGTTTTCCTCTTCAAGACAAAGAGTTATATATTGTGTATATGGAGGTTTTTTAAAACTAAATATTTAATTCCTTGAGTTTAAATGAGAACTGGAGATTTCATAAGCTTCTTTGAAAAACTGCCTAGATTATTTTGATTAGTATCCATGTTGAGAATGGTTCATATTCATGTAATTTGAGAATGCTTATGTGCCCATACTTTGTCATTTTATGGCAGAGATCATTTGCTTTAACCAAATGATCTTCTGACATGCTCTTTTAAAAACCTTGTCTTTTTTAAAAAATATATTTTATTGATTTTTTACAGAGAGTAGGGGAGAGGGATAGTTAGAAACATCAATGAGAAAGAAACATTGATCAGCTGCCTCCTGCACACTTCCTACTGAGGATGTGCCGCAACCAAGGCACATGCCCTTGATCAGAATCAAACCTGGGACCCTTCAGTCCGCACGCAGGCCGACGCTCTATCCACTGAGCCAAACTGGTTAGGGCAAAAACCTTGTCTTTTTATTTTAAAAAATGATTAGCAATTATAACCAGTAAGAATTCTTAAAATAATTGAAATATGCTATATATGTTATTGCTTCACATCTTTGTAGCATAATAGCTAATTTTTAGAATATTTTTGTTCTCAGGCCAACTCATATATTCAGACACTTTTTCAGTTTTCTTCTTGTCAATTTCTCCTTTTACTTGATGGATGTTCCTCCAGAACATGTATTCATTTACTAAATATTTTAGTTCCTGCTGTGTGCCAGGCATAATTTTAGGAACTGGGATTATAGCAGTAAGACAGACAGACAAAAATATTTCATGCAGTGCACGTTGTAGTATAGGAGTTGATAACCTATAGTCCCTGGGCCAAATCTTGTCAGCAGCCTAGTCTGTAAATAAAGTTTCACTGAAACAAAGCCCCGCTCACTTAAGTTTATCTATTTTATATGACTCCCCCCACCCCCCCCACTACTTTAGTATAGGAAAAGTTTGCCCACCCATCTTCTAGTGGAAAGATAGATCATTAACAAAAGAGATAAACTATACGGTATTTCTATGTTTCTAAGTTTTAAGAAGAAAAATCAAGGGGAGATAGGCAGTCTAGTTGTGGAGCTATTGCAATTTTTATCGGTTGAAGGGGCTATAACGGAGAGGGTGATAGTTGAAGGGGTGAGATGTGCAGCTATCTGGGGAACGCATTCCGTATAGAGGAACAACAAGTGCAAAACCTGTTCAGAAATCAGGAGACCAATATGACTTGAGCAAAGTAAGTGAGGAGTGCGTAGTAGGAGATGAAGTCAGAGAGATACAGAGGGGTGAGCTCATGTAAAGTCTTATTAGTCATTATAATGACTTTGATCCTTACTCTGAGGGAGATGGAGAATCATTGGAGGAACCATTAGACCATTCTATTTTTGCATTGCTGTATTTTCAGAAATATTTTTTGGTATTGGGTTAGTTCTTGTTGATTTTCCCTTGTGACAAAATATAGAATAGGTTGGTTCCTCTTATGTCAGACAGCCTTTGAGATACATATGTATTATATCCCTTTTAAGTGTTTTCTTTATACCAGATATTTTAGTGTTTTTCATTTGTATCTCGTGTCATGCTTCTTTGGACTCCTCCTTAGTGTCCTAATTAGATTTATCTGGGCAAAACCTAAATTATCACCTATAGCTATGGACCCATCTTAAAGATAGATGTGCCAAGGTAGATGAAGGACTTAGGCAAGCATGAAATAAGTATATACATAGAAATAAAATTTAAAGTTGCACTTATCTAGAGGAAATCAATTTCAAATATTTTATTTAGAATGGGAAACTGTGAAAAGCTCAGAACCTGTTAAAGAGACGGTCCAGACAACTCAGAGCCCACCTCCTGTTGAAAAGGAAACAGTGGTCACAACCCAGGCAGAGGTTTTTCCTCCACCTGTTGCTGTGTTACAGGTTAGTGCTGGGTGTTTTTGTTGTTGAATGTGTTGTTTTACATTTCTGTTTTTACTCATGTATTTACTTTCTAAAACCTGGAGGAAATTGTCCAAAGTGCAATAAATAAGAGTTTACACAAACACTTTTTTAAGAAGAATTTTTAGAAATGATCTAATTCATATTTAAATACGTATTTATAAAACAGATGATTACTGATTGCCTGCTCTGTGGCATTTATTGTTTTAGGCACTTGAGATTAGGATACATCACTGAAAAAAACAAAAACAAACCACAAATCCCTGCCCTTAATAGAGCTTTTGTTCTCCAAAAGGGAGACAGAAAATATAAAATAAGTTTATGAGATACTATGGAAGGAAAAAGATAGTATAAGGATGATCAGCTTGGGTAGATGCGACAATCTTATATAATAACCATTTGGCTATCCAAGGAAAAGGCTCATGCTTGGTGTGTTCAAGGAATAGCAAGTAGGCTAGACTAGTATAGAAAGGACACCTCTAGAAAGACTTTGGTTTTCAATCTGGGATGTGGATCCTTTGGAGGATTTTGAAGGAAGAAGTGACTTGATCTGGCTTAAAGTTTTAAAGGATTGTGCTGGCTACTATTTTGAGAATAGAATAGTGGGCATTGATAAAAGCAAGGGAGACTGGTGAAAAGACAGTGAGAGCAATCCCAGTGAGAGATGATGGTGGCTTAGACTAGTAGACTGATAGCAGTGGGAGGGAATGAGAAGTAGTCAGATGCTAGGTGTATTTGGATGTTATCACCAATGGAACCTCATGGCACAATTAGATTTGAGTTGTGAGAAAGAGCAGAGGGAAGGTTTTTGGTCTGAGAAATTGGAAAGATGGAGTTACTGTTATCTGAGAATGGGAAAGACTGTGGAAAGCATTTTTGGGGGGAGGACAATTGGAAGTTAGTTAAGTTTTGTGCATATGAAGTATCTTTTAGACAACAAAGTTAAGATGTTGAATAGACTGTTAATATAATAGGGATTTTAGAAGAGAGGTATGGCTATAATGCAGTTAAATATTTGGGGATTATTGTACCTAGGATGAGTACAAGGTATTTATGCTAGGAGTAGAAAATAAACTTATGAGAAATTGGAGTAATTTTAAAGCTGTTATTGACATGCCTCCTAGGTTGCATAGCAGAGTTAGGTACTATAAACTTACTGGGAGATGGCAATTTAAAATTGAGCCTTATACTCACTATTCAAATAGGTGCCGTTACTTTATATCACTTGAATATAAGATCGATTTCACAATCTCCACATACACTATCTGGTGAGAAATAGTGCCTTGCTTTTACCCCAAGTAGACTGACTTTTACAAGTATTCAAAAAGGAAAGGAACAAAGCAGCTTAATATAATGGTATTTGTTACCTTCCTAAACAAGAAATAGAAATAATTTACCTTTAGGTGTTCCAAGATGTAATCATTGCAGATGGATAAAATGATTTATGGACTTTTTATTTTCTATCCACAAAGATTCCAGTAGCACCAGCTGTGCCTACAGTTAGTTTAGTCCCACCAGCATTTCCTGTGTCAATGCCGGTTCCTCCTCCTGGATTCAGTCCAATACCTCCACCTCCTTTTCTACGAGCAAGTTTTAACCCTTCACAACCACCTCCTGGTAAGGAGTTTTTGTCTTATTAATGGAACTCTAGAATATCATTTCTTTTTCCAGGTTAAAAGGCTATAGTGCAGTGATTTTTTAAACATTAGCATGTTGGAATCACTGGGAAGGTATGTTAAAGCACAAATCGCTGGTCAGCCTCTTTTTGTTGGGGACCACACGTTAAGAAGCATTGACAGAGAAGAAATGGAATCCTTTAAAATCATTGAAGTGCTCTTAAAATAATTTAATATTTATGATGAAATTGTTATATATTAGTTCTTTATAGTTATTATTCATTGGAAAGTGTGCATTAAATTATATAGATTTTTCTCCAAAAAATCATTAGGGTTTCCATTTTGACATTAGAAATAATATCTTAAAATGCTAATTGAATTCATAATGCATTTTGACCTAATTGTTGATAAACAAAAGTTCTTGAAATCAGTGTTTCTAGGTAAAAACTATAGATTACTTAAATAACACATATTAATTAAATATAAGTAATTGCTTATATAGAATTATTTGTCTATTTTAACAAACAAGGTACTATACTTCGATATTTGTAATTTAAGCTCTTAGCTATTAAATAGAGTTTCTAAAAAATACTAACAAGGCCAAAAAGTGAATTCATTGTCTGAAAATGCTTGTAATTTGTTTGTCTTATGACATAAAGTTTTAAAATTACAGTTTACTACGTTAATTTGAAATTGATGCAGATTTTAATAAGAATTTTATTTTTGTATATTTTAAGTATTTGACAATTTTGTCAAAATTTTCAGTATTTGTGATTAAAATTTATTTTTAGAAGATATTATAAACTGATTATTTCAAAAACTATACCGCTCAGACTTTATAAAGTCATTGTCGAGCATTCATTTGTTGAAAATCACATCTCTTTTTTTTCTTATCTTCAGCAACTGTTTTTTAATTCAATTTAATGATAGCTCTGTATTTTAAAAATTCAAGGAAACAGGTTTATAGTTTGATCATTTAGTATTGAAAATCATCAAACAGCCAGTATTAAATTGGAGATTTGTTTCAGTGCTCAAAACATAATATAGTAACATCCAAGATTAAGGAAAATAAATACCTTATCTAGTAGGTAAACATTATATTTATCAAAGAAATATAATAGCACCTTTTACAGATGACATTGTTGCATATAATGTTATCAGCAGCTTGAAATGCAATGTTTAACTCCCCAGGTAGTCACCATGTTAACATATTAACAGGTTGCCTGGCTTGTAATCTTCAGTTTGATAGCATTGTATTGAGTGTCACAGAACTTTCTCTTGATGAGGACCTCTGTGCATTGCTTTAGCACACTCTATACTAAGGATCAAATAAGGTAGTGTATATAAAAATAATTTTTAAAATGGAAAGTACATTCACAAATATGAGATTGTAGTAATAAAAGGCTTTTGTAAGGATGTAGAATTTGATTTATAGCTATTGAAATCTTTGCTTTAAAAGAAGTAACTTTTCTTATGCTATTTTATTTTGGGTCTTTTTTTTCCCATGTAGGTTTTATGCCACCTCCAGTTCCACCACCTGTTGTACCACCGCCTACTATTCCACCAGTAGTACCAACATGTGAGTTTTCTGTTTTAGGATTTTCTTAATTCATGGAGTGTTAATGTGTTGTTTCTCATTCTTTTGAAGTATTGTTCTTTTTTATTATGAAAGTTTTTAGAAACACATTTTTTTGTTGTTGTTAAATGATTTCTAAAAAATTTAACAATATCATATGTCAGTCCATGTTCAGATTGGCTTTCTTGTCTCAAAATGTCTTTTTATAATTGGTTTATTTTAGTCAAAATTCAAAGAAGGGTCTCTACATCTTATTTCTGTGTGTGTATGTATTAAATATCTTAATCTAGAGAAGTACTGCCCAAACCTCCCTTTCTTTTTCAATTCTTTTTTTAAAAAATATGTTTTTATTGATTTTAGAGAGAGGAAGGGAGAGGGATAGAGAGATAGAAACATCAATGTGAGAGAGAAACATCAATTGGCTGTCTCCTGCACACCCCTTACTGGGGGTTGAGCCCAAAACCTAGGTTTGTGCCCTGACCGGGAATCAAACTGGTGATCTCTTGGTCATGGGTTGATGCTCAACCACTGAGCCACACCAGCTGGGCTCTTTTTAAATTCTTAATACATTTGATTGATTAAAGAAACAGTTATCTTCTCTATGCAAAATTCCAAATGATGTATTTGGTGTTTTTTTTGTTTATGGTATTGAATTTGTCCCTCTATCTCCTTGAATTTCCTATGAATAGGAAGTTTTTAGCACCAAAGGCTTGCTTCTTTTTTGGTGAGAATCCTTAAAGGTGTGGTGCCTCACCTCAGGAGCCATGCAGTGCCTTCTTTTCCCACTTTAAATGATGTTAAGATGCGTCCGAGCATTCAGGTATTGGAGCCTGGTGATTAAAAACGTTTCCCTCAAATTTGTATCCTATGGTTTCCATCCATTGATCACTATTACTTAAATCTAATTTTCATTCATTTCAAAGTGGTGATCTTTCGAATTTTATAATTCTTTGCATATTGCTTAACTAGAATTTTTCTATAAAGAAAAACTTCCTCTTATCATCTAAGTGTATCTAGTTTACCTTGACATACAGTTGTACATGCAGATGCTAAATTATTTCCTGTAAATGCCTTTTTTTCAGAGTAATGAGTTAGTTCTATATTAATTCCAGTGCTATCCAGTGGTTGAAGCTGGAGAGGATTTCTCTTATTTCTCCTCCTCTTTCTCTCCCTTTCCCTCCCACTACTTTCTCCTCATTTTCTTTCTTTTTTTTTTTTTTAATATATTTTATTGATTTTTTACAGAGAGGAAGGGAGAGAGATAGAGTCAGAAACATCGATGAGAGAGAAACATCGATCAGCCGCCTCCTGCACATCCCCCACCGGGGATGTGCCCGCAACCCAGGTACATGCCCTTGACCGGAATCGAACCTGGGACCCTTCAGTCCGCAGGCCGACGCTCTATCACCTGAGCCAAACCGGTTTCAGCATTTTCTTAAGTGTTTATGGATTATGGATGTTTGCTTCCAAGCAGTTGCATTCACTTTCCTCTTTGCATTTTAGTTCCATTTTCTTTTTACAAAAATATATTTTTATTGATTTTAGAGTGGAAGGGGGTGGGGGGAAGAAAGTGATTGAAACATCAATGATGAGAATCACTGATTGGCTGCCTCCTGCACACCCCCTATCAGGGATCAAGCCTGCAATCTGAGCATGTGCCCTGACCAGGAATCGAACCATGACCTCTTGGTTCATAGGTTGATGCTCAACCACTGAATCCCCCTTGGGCAGACTGCTCCATTTCTGACAATGAAAGACCTTTGATATTGCCTCTGGATCTTTTGAGATGTTTCTGAGAGCTTCTTAGTTTCCGCCAATGATGGCCTGGTGGACTTTATTGTAAAGAGAGTGTATGTGGTAGAGAGCTCCCCTTTTGATAATATCTATTTCTCTTATATTTTTAAATTCTTAACTCTCTTTTAGTGTTTAGACCGTATTAGGATTCTTCTTTTTTTGTTATTGTTGGTTGGTTAAGTAGGAAGAATTGTTTAGTCTTCCTGATAAGTTTTTAAAAAATAATGTAAATATTTTTATTGGTTTTTTTGTTTGTTTGTTTGTTTTTTGTGGGTTTTTTTTAAGTGAGGAAGGAAGAGGGATAGAGAAACTGGGGTTCAAGCCTGAAATCCAGGCATGTGCCTTGACTGGGAATCGAACTTTTGACCTCTTTGTTCATGGGTTGATGATCAACCACTGAGCTACACTTGCCGGGCTGGAAAAAATTTTTTTTAAATTTATCTTTATTGTTGAAAGTATTACAGATGTCCCACCTTTTCTCCCATTGACCCATTCCACCCTCCTCCCACTCAGAAGCCATATCTGAATTCACTATTCATAGAGACTCATCCTAGAGCCTACCTTTTAATTATTTCTTCTTAATTTCTTCATTTTGGAATGTCCGGGATAAAAATAATGGAGAAAAGGAAATACCATTGTGTTCCAGATACTCTCCTATTTACTCACTCGATCTCATTTAATTCTTAAAATTTGCATTTGTGAGCCCAGGTGGTTTTATAGCTTTCTTATGTGCTAACAGTTTGTCCAGATCATTTAGAGCTAAATATGAGGATAACACAGTTCCTAAAATCCCCAAGTAAATGATTTAATAGTATTGTGATAAAAATTGGGCTGAAAATTCTAATTGCTTGATTGTGGTTTTATATTCCTTTAATTTGTTTTTTAACATATAAATAATATAAACATTTAGGGGGCTTTCTACACATCCTTTTAAATGGAATGTTTATACCTTTTTTATTTGCAGTCCACTTTATCTCCTCCCATCTGATGAGCTCCTAACCTCATTTTACAAAAAGTTGTGAATATAAGAACCCCAGCCCATTCTAATTTCAGGGGGATTGGGTGGATATTCATTCTTATACATATTTGCCAGTCTGCACTAATCATTTCTATATATTCAGAGATACATGTGCTAGCTTCCTTGGAAAATTATGAATTTTTTTTGTATTGCTGAGATTTTCTTAAATTACTGGTCCTTATTTTACTAAACATTTTTGTGCAAATATTTCTAAAAAATTTTTTAAATTAAAAAATAACAGTTTAATCTTTATGGTGACTCATTTGTCATTTTAAGCCTCAGTTATTACACATTACCCTGGAGCAGTGGTCGGCAAACTCATTAGTCAACAGAGCCAAATATCAACAATACAACGATTGAAATTTCTTTTGAGAGCCAGATTTTTTAAACTTAAACTATATAGGTAGGTACATTGTTATTAACTTAATTAGGGTACTCCTAAGGCTTAGGAAGAGCCACACTCAAGGGGCCAAAGAGCCGCATGTGGCTCGCGAGCCGCAGTTTGCCGGCCACTGTGCTAGGTAATACAGGGGTGCTATGAAAGAATGTAGTTTTTATTATAAATGAAATAGAGGGACCAGAAGAAAATTCCTATAGGAAGGTCCTCAAGTAACTTTGTTTCACTCAATGTTGTTTGGTAACAATGTTTTTGAGATCCTTAGGAACTTAACACTTGTTTATATCAACTAGCCTATGGTTAGTTACACCATTTTAAAGTCACAGAACCTACCGACAACCTTAAGTGAGGACCTACTGTATGTTGTTAATTGAGCAATCATACCAGACAATTGGGGAGAGAGGATAGGGAGTCATTTAAGAGTTTGGCAAGGCCATTGTTATTCATGGTTAATATTTTAACTTAGCACATGAATGATGAGATAATTAAGTCTGAAATACAGTCTCTCACTCTTTAAACAGCTTTGGTGCAGCCGCCATTATCCATGACTCCAGAAACTGTGAAAGAGGTTGGATTTGGTAGCCTTGTTTTACCAGGTGGTTCTGTTGCCAGCAGTCTTGCTCCTTCCACTCTGCCAGCTGGAACTGTTTTTAATCCTCCCCCTAAACAAGCAGAGCCTGAAGAAAAAGTACCTCATCTTATAGATCACCAGATCTCTTCTGGTGAAAACACCAGATCAGGTAAAAACTAAAATGAAAATCCCCAGAAACACATAATTAAATCATAAATACTGCTTCTGTATAGTGGTGTTTAATTCCGAGGTGCCATGCATTTGTAACCAGTTTAATGCACAAATATTGAAATGCAGTTTTTAAAAAGATCACTGTCCTTTGAAATTTATATTAAAAACAAATTTGTTATTCTGTTCAGGATAGTATAGATTTTGACGCCTTTCCATTGAGACCTCATTCCCTCTACTTATTTTTTTCTTTTGCTTAATGGGACTGATTTAATGTGTTATCAAAATAAGATTGCACAAAATATGAATACCTACAAAACGATAAAAATGAACACATACTAAGTATAAATAACTTACTTATGACAGGTATTATTTAGCCAGGTCTACAAATAAATATGGTGTTTGAAAGCAGCAAGTCCTTTTTTTTTTTTTTTTGGCACCACGGTTAGCATATATATAAAGAATTGTGGTTTAAAGGTGGCAAATAAGTATAAAACCTGGCATTTTTGTTAACTTAAAGATCATGTTTAATATTTAAATTTTACTATAACTGGTATTAATCTTAGCTATAATTCTTACTTAGTATTTAGTATACTTTGAATTTAGCTGATTAACTCTAAGCTAACTGCTGGAAATTATAGCATTAGTTTTCTTTTTATACCAGAATAATTTTTGTTTTTTGTTTTTTCTCCCCTTTCCATTTTAGTGATTCCAAATGATATTCCAAGCGGCTCTGCAATTTTAGGAGGACAGCCGCCAAATGTGACAAACAATTCTGGAATTCTTGGAGTTCAAAGACCAAATGCACCAAGTAATTCTGAAATGCTTGGAGTCCGGCCATCTAACGTTTCCAGTGGTTCTGGGATTATTGGAGCCCAGCCACCAAATATTCTAAATAACTCTGGAATTTTGGGAATACAACCATCCGGTGTTTCGAGTAATTCTGGACTTATGGGAGTACTACCCCCCAGTCTCCCTAACAATTCTGGACTTATAGGAGTACAGCCACCCAATGTTCTAAATACATCTGGACCTTTGGGAACACAGCCACCCGGTGGGCCTCAAAATTTACCCCCTTTACATCTCTCTAATCAAAGGATGCCTGTAATGCCAATGTTAGACCTTCGTCCAGGACTAATACCGCAGGCACCTGGACCAAGATTTCCTTTGCTACAGCCTGGAATTCCACCCCAACGAGGACTCCCTCCCCCATCGATGCTTGATTCAGCTCTTCATCCACCTCCCCGTGGTCCTTTTCCTCCAGGAGATATTTTTAGTCAGCCAGAAAGACCTTTTCTAATTCCTGGAAGGCAAAGTATAGACAATATTGCTAATCCAGAAAAAAGGATACCGCTTGGAAATGATAACATTCAACAGGAAGGCGATAGAGATTACAGGTTTCCTCCTATAGAAACCAGGGAAAGCATGAGTAGACCTCCCCCAGTGGATGTTAGGGATGTGATTGGGCGGCCTGTAGATCCCAGAGATGGTCCTGGAAGGCCTCCATTAGATGGCAGGGATCATTTTGTAAGGCCTCCTGTAGATATTAGAGAGAATCTTGTGAGGCCAGGCATGGATCATCTTGGTCGAAGAGACCACTTTGGCTTTACTCCAGAGAAGCCATGGGGGCATAGAGATTTTGATGAGAGAGAGCATCGGGTTCTACCTGTCTTTGCTGGTCCAAAAGGCTTACATGAAGAAAGAGGGAGATTTCGGTCTGGAAGCTATCGATTTGATCCCAGAAGTGGTCCTTGGAACAGAGGATTTCAAGAAGTTCACAGAGATTTTGATGACCGCAGAAGACACTGGGAGAGGCAGAGGGATAGGGATGACAGAGATTTTGATTTCTGCAGAGAAATGAATGGAAATCGTCTTGGACGAGATAGAATTCAAAACACCTGGGTCCCCCCTCCCCATGCTCGGGTTTTTGATTTCTTTGAAGGGGCCACTTCTCAACGAAAAGGTGATAATGTGCCTCAGGTTAATGGTGAAAATGCTGAGAGACATGCTCAACCACCACCTTTACCAGTACAGAATGAACCTGAACTTTATGAAAAACTGACATCTTCAAATGAAATAAACAAGGAGAAGAGTGACACAGTTGCTGATGTAGAAAGTGAACCAGTGGTAGAAAACACAGAAACTGAGGGGACATAATCATCACTCAGTAGGTAAAAAGATACCTTTTGTAAAGTTGTCATCTCTCTGTAATAGATTAATGGCTGACTGGACCATAGTTGTTCACTTTTGTCTGCCAGAATTAAGTTAATCTGATGTTCATGTTCACTTTTCTCTTAAAATAATTGTACAACTGACTTGTATAGACATTGTTCTTAATATGAACATGATAGGTAAACATTTTTTATTTTTCTGATAAATATAAATGTTGCCCCCAGATTCTTTTAACTTCAAGGAAATGAATAACAGCTTGTCAGAGACTTCCTATGGAAGAAAGGATTTTTTAGATACTACTATTAGGTTGGATATGGTAATAGGTATATTTCAGAATAGCAAGCCGTGGTATATCTTATCCATATCTTTAGGCTGCTGCAGAATTTTAAGGTAATAGACAAAGCTGTGATATTTTCTGCAAAGACTGGCTCTAGGTATTTGAGGAGCACAATACAGAGATTTTAAAAAGTGATTTTGTAAAATCTACATACACTATGGTCTCTGTTTCTCCAAAGTAAGTGTTTGTGATTTGTTCCTCATACTGCAGTGAGTAAAAAGAAAACAACAACATAAATATTAAAGTACGTTTCAATGTTGGGTGAATTTTGTTTTTAGATGCCAATAAAACTTATTTGTTTGATAACAGTGTTCTAGGAATTGTATTTTTTTAACCTACAAATTCTTAAAACCCTGAATCGTTAGCTGCATGTGCTTAGTTGCAAAAGGTTTCTCTTACTCCTAATAACAATGAAGAACTGTGGTGGAAAAGCATGTACTTTAATATAAAAATCATGCAGTCTCATTAGTTTGTATATAAAATCTGTGTATATTTATTGTGTGAGTCATAGGTTATTTTGTTTCTCTGTATGTCTATATTCATGCACATACAGAGAAATATAGATGTTGATAGTTTAGATAATAAAATACTTTTTAAAAACTGAATAGAATTAGATAAATTTGACATTGCTCATAGTTACAGCTCTTAGCTTTTATGAAGGGGAAAATAAATACTGTAAAGAAATACATTGGCGGTTTGCTAATTTAAAAAATAAGTAATTAATCATGAAGCCAGATTTAGCATGGGCCCACATTTCATATAAATGCTTGCTTGCATTGTGTTGTTTCACATTATATTTACTATTCTGCATAGATAGTGCTAGTACTAAAGTACTTCCTGGCCACTTGCCTGACGTGAGTATCTTAATGGCACAAAATATAGAGTGTTGTTGATGGATTTAAAAACATTACTTTGTATACCAGGAACAAAGTGTCTGTCGTGTGTTCTGCAGGCTCTGGGTAACACTGTTCAGATTAATCTCCAAGGTAAACTGAGTAGCAGAAAAATTTGGTCTTGGTTTCTGTTATTTATTTTTGTTTTCGTTTTCATTCATTTATTGTTTGTGTCTCCTTTGGGTTTTACGTATGTATACACATATGTATAAAACCATTGGTGTTTTTTCATTTCTAATGATAGCTTTCATTTGGTCCTAGTTTCCTGTGCATTCCCAACAATTCATCATTTGCTCTATTTATGTAGAAGTCTTAAGTTAGGTTTGTCAAAAATAACCCCAGCCCCATGATAAGATCATACCAGCTATTTAAAATTGTATGTTTTTGCTAACTGTGTTTGATGACCTAGAGAGCTATAGGTCTTTACGGTTCCTGGCCAAAAAGAAAGTCTTTTCTTCTTACAGATTCTGAAATAGAAATAGTACATTCTTTATTTTGTTATTTGGAAAAGTGGTTGAGAGGGGGAATTTGATGTTTATTTTTAAGGTAACTCAGTTCAGTTTAATAATTTGAATTGGTTTCCAACAGGGAAAACTGTGACAAAGGCACAAAATTTTAATGTTTGGGAAAGATTTGCCTCGTCTTCAAGGAAATTACATTGACTGGAGTGTCTCTCAGACTCCTTTAGTTGCATTTACCATTATTAATATTAAATGACATGCACTTAGAATAGGTAATAGGAAAGAATGTGAGACTTTTCACTGGCTTCTAATCCCAGACTTTTCAAATTGCTGTTGGGCCTTCATGTGCAAACTTAAAAACAAGACATGTGCAGGTATTACACTGGCTGGAAGATTGTGGTGGTGCAAGTTTCCTCGTCATTTGTCAGTACAGAATCTAGAAACCTATCTTGAAATGTGTGACGCTCTTAACGTAGCTGAAAAAAATTTGTGTACTTATTCTCACAGTGATCTTGTTTTGTTGAATATTTAAGTGAAAGGATACTAACCATTTTCGTACTGAATTTTCAAAATTGATATTTATGTTCAATTTTTTAAAAAAATGCACAGAAGAGTTAATTGTCTTTGATAAGTTTGACATAGGACCTATCACACTTTTGATGCTTTTGGTCACAGTGCTGTCACTAGAATGCTGGCAACTAGAAATTTACAAGGAGTAACCTAACCACTTTACTTTAATAAAATGATTAAAGTGCTATAGGCAATATCGGCATTATACACCATAATGTTGATTTGTGATTGTTAGAGAGAGTATGATATGACTTTCTGCAGTATCAGTAGCCTGCAGTATTAATAGACATTAATATTTAAATAGTTTTTATGTCTTTAAACATTTCATTAAACATTGGCTCTGTCCTTAGCATAAATGTATATACTGTACTTTGATCTTTTGTATGGTAGGTAGAAACTTATTTTACAGCAAAGTAGTCTTTATCTGCAGCATATTATAGGTGGAATGCACCTTTATTCTAATTTTTATGTCTACACATAGGGCAAACAAATACTTAGAAAACAGGAAGATCGCACAGTATAAAATTACTTGCTTAAACCTCTGGAAATTATATAATAATTCATTGATAAAATTTGTTACTTATTTAAGTTATTATATTTTTACTAGAGTCATTTCTTTTGTCCTGATAATTTAGTTGCTTCATTAAATTTATTGGCCATTTTTCACTCGTATCAAAGATTATAGTTTATGGAGCTCTACATTTAGGGTTGTTTGGAGTGTGGGGCAATTGTGTTACATTTAAAAAGAAAAAGTTGCTCTTTTAATTGGAAAAAGCATTTTTTATAAACAGTTCATCAGGTCTAAGGTGCCATTTTTCATTGATTGTAAGAAGCACCATTCGGAATAAAATAAATGCTTCCAATATAACGTCACTGATTATAAGACTCAATTCAGAAATGTTAAAATATAAAAAGTATCTTAGAATCAAAGAAATGAGGTATTCATTACTGAACTTTATGCATGTGTTTTAGATGGGCACAACCTTTAATGAAAAAGAAAATTTTAATATTAAATTTTTTTATACCTTATGTGCCTTCTTCATTATTACTTTATTGGGTGCTATATTAATAACATGTTTTAAGGGCTTTTAACTCTTTCAAAGAAAAAAAAAACTAACATTTTTCTTTTTAAATATTTTACATAATATAGAAGAGGAGAGCAGTATCTTTATATTTTTAAGATAAGCAAAATAGAAATGACATGAGTAATCATAAATACTGTAGTGTGGCAGAGAATTATAAATGTTTTAATTGATTCTGTGGTTTTATATAACATCTTTTAAACTATAACTTAAGTTGATAGTTATATTTTTTACTTTTGAAGAAAAAAATCAGGTTACTGTGGTTTACAATAGGAAATTTAAAAGCAAGATACTTTGATCCAACAAAACTTTCTGGAATTAGAATTTAAAATTAATGGCCCAGATTGTTTTCTTTTGGGGGGCATACTTTAAATAGTGGCATGCATATTGGAAGCAGTTTGAAATACACTACTTCTGTGGTTTTCAGGCAAGAAATGAATAATAGAATCACTGGTGGAGCTCTGAAAGTTTGGGGGTTTTGGGGGACATCACAAACATACTAGTGCAGAATCTCCTGGGGCAATACTTATTTACACACACACATACACACACACACATAATAATCCCCCACGTACCCCCACTTTCACTACATTAAAATACATAAATATTTAATGTACCAAATACTTGAGATTCTTTTTTTTTTTTAAATATATTTTATTGATTTTTTTACAGAGAGGAAGGGAGAGAGATAGAGAGCTAGAAACATCGATGAGAGAGAGACATCGATCAGCCGCCTCCTGCACATCTCCCACTGGGGATGTGCCCGCAACCCAGGTACATGCCCTTGACCGGAATCGAACCTGGGACCCTTCAGTCCGCAGGCCGACGCTCTATCCACTGAGCCAAACCGGTTTTGGCAATACTTGAGATTCTTAAAATATTTTGAAAAGTAAAATACTTGAGTGATACACAATTATCTTTAGTATTTCAAGAAAGTAGGTACTTAATTGTGGCAGCTGGTGTTGGAGGATGAATAAAAAAACTAGAGAAGTCCGTTATCACAGATGTTTTAAACTCAAGCATTAATTTTAAAATGAACTATAGCAGATAAGGATGGGAGGAAGCATATGAGATAGATTTTGTAGGAAGTAATTTTGACTCAAGTGAAACTTTGTTTAGGATACCTCAAATAAAAATTTACTTGATATCATGTAATAAAATGCTTTGGTTATGTAGAAAGCCCATTTGAGACAAAACTGTAAGCATTAACTTTATCAGAGACTAGAAGTAGCGTTATTAGTGGGATTACTGAGATGTGGGTGGCATATCAAAAAGTAATGCAAATCAGTATTGTATTTCGGCACGAACTTTGCTCAGACATTTTCTTCTCTACTTAATTCTCTCCTCTTTCATGCGATTCTTTTCATCCTATATATACACTTGCAGTTACACTGTCTCGTTCTAATCAAGGTATAGAACAAATACTCTAAGTAATTTGTAAAATACATATAGTATATCATGGGGTGTGATTGCACTAATGGGCTAACTTTATATTGTATGAGAAATGTCAGGTAGTTGGATGACCTGTAATGAAGGAAGCTGAGAGAGTGCTTATGCACTGAGCTCAATACATGGAGAGTGAACTTGTAACTCTGAGCCCTGAGAATTAGATGAGTTTAGTGAGCATATTACACTTGCGGAGCAATGGCAGATATGTAGAAGTTGGCTGACCTGTGTTGAAAACCACCTCCTGCCCCACGCCCTTATCAACTTGCCCTGCCTTGGGCAGCTGTCACCATTTTGTCTTGTTTTTTCCTTCCCTTCTCAGCATCTTCAAATCCTTCTCATCGTAGCCTCCTTTTGACCCACTGTTCCAGGCAAGAACTATCCAATGGATTTGTCTGTTAAAAGCAGCTTGCCTGCCCCTTGGCTTGATGATTTCTAAGTTCATTTCCAGCATTTAAATTCCTTGCGTCTATGAAATAAGGTTTCTCTTCTGTAAAAGACCAGGTGAAGAAGCAGGAGGAACAAAGGGAAAGACTGACAAGATTGAGGTGCTTGTTATAAGGGCACAGGTTTTGCTGCCTTTGGGCTTTCAAAACTGGCTTTATAACATTTGCCAGATGTATGTCTTTGAACAAAATTACTGCGCCTCTAAGTGCATTCCTTAATAGCTAATCTGTAGGGTATGCTTTTTTATTGATATTAGTTAATATTTAATGGACATGTATTATGTGACAGGAACTAGAATAATTTTATTACCTGCATAATATGATCCTCACAGCAATCCTGTGAGGTAGTTAGAAAGAAGTCACAAGTGACTTCCCAAGGTCTTATAACTTGTAAATATTTGAGCAAAGAATGAAACACAGGTCTATTAAATTAAAGATTAGTCTGCACCACCTAATAAAGTGTCAGACACACATCACAGAGGCTCACCAGAGATTCCTCTTCACTTTAGGACAGGCAAATTGAGGCAGAAAACCATAAAGAGGAACAGCCCCACCAGGCTTGTCCTTCTAGGGTAGGGCTGCAGTTAAACACTGAACTTGCTGTTCTCATGGTTACAAGTACAGTGGGGCCTTGACTTACGAGTTTAATTCGTTCCGTGACGGAGCTCATAACTCAAATTACTTGTATGTCAAATCACTGTGACATTCGCTGTGCCAACTAGCGGTGGGGTATCTGAAGCTGGCTCGTAACCCGAATTTTTTTGAGCTTGCAACTCAAAGCAAAAAATCGGCCGAGAGACGGCTCGTATCTCAAAAAAACTCAGTCTGGACACTTATAAGTCAAGGCCCCACTGTATACGTACATGGGGCTGTCTTCTTTTGCTGTAAGCAATCACTGCAGCTTCATTTTCTTAGATTTTATGTTCAGGATTTGTTTTTTCTTAAGGTTATACCATGGCATAATGTTAACTTTCTTAATAATTTGCTGTTTAAAAAAAAATTTTTTTTTTTTTGAGAGAGAAACATCAGTTTGTTGTCCCACTTATTTATGCATTCATTGGTTGCTTCTTGTATGTGCCCTGACCAGGAATCCAAACTGCAACCTTGGTGTGCTGGGATGACACTCTAACCAGCTGAGCTACTTGGCCAGGGCATAACTTGCTATTTTGGAAGCAGGTTTCTGATGCGTTGGTATTCAATAAGATTTCTTTTTGAAAACACCTTTTCCCACAAGTTAAATAAGATTTTAAAACCTCTTGTACTTTAAAATGATTTAATACAGTCAAAGCAGAGCCAGTGATTGCTAGCCAGTTTACATTTTAGATGTGGCTTTGGCATCTCCTTTCCGAAATTTGGCATTTATATACTATATGTGTAGCCAAAGCCTTTCTTGTGTATAAAACTCCTATATTAAGAATATTCCATGACTTGAATTAAATGAAATGTAAAGTTATACATAGTAAACATTCAGTGTTAGTCTTTATTCACCACTTGATTGAATTCAGAGAGTTTAGAGACTAGCCTTTGTCTGTGGTGTCAGCAGTTAATTTGCAGTTATTTTACTTTATTAGAATATATAACCTGATTCTAGGTTTTCTTTCTTTCCAAGTCTTCTATTAAATCCACTGAACTTAGATTTATGTAAAGTTTAATCTACAGCATGTCATGGTGTTGGCCTTGGATCACCTTTTTCCGAGTCTTTGGGCAGATGAATCTTAGGCCATTACTGCCTAATGCACACATCAAGGGAACATGCTTATCATACTTGTGAGTTATATTTCTCTTTTTACTAATCTTACCAAAAGTAGTTATTATTTTGCTTATGTTGTGATTATTACATGAAATAAAATGTTCTTGCATTTGAACAATCTTTTTTAATGACATGACTCTTGTGTTTATTACTGAGCTCGGGTCAGTTTACACATTAGTAAGACTATAGTAAAATCACAAGACTTGTATTAAATAAGTAACAACCTTTGCAAGTGTAACAAGATAACTCTTATTTAAGAATTGATCTTTCCTTCTTTGGTGATGGATCTTACTTTGAGCCTTGTAGTTAAAGAGAAGAGAGCTCTTCACATCTCAGAAGTTTCTGCAGATCTTCACATCTTGTATCACTGTGGTCATACGCAGGATAAGGATTTAAAGATTTCTAAATAGTAAAACCATTAGGACTTCATTTAGGACTATTTTTTAAAATGAAATTTATTTAATATTTTAATTACAGCCCTCATGTTCATCATATTACTTTCTGAATTGTTAGTCAAATAATCTGTGACCATGGGTTAAAATGCATCTCATTACTGGAAAAGAGGAGAGGGTGTGGGGGTGAAGAGACTTAATACTTTCAACCTCTGTGTCGCAGACTACACAATTTATCTTCAGAAATACACTGTTAGCTAGGATTTGTTATTTCTTCTTTACAAATAGAGAAGCAAACTCAAAGAAGTCCATGGTCACGTAGCTTTTGATTTGTGTGGGTGTTTGAACCCAGGTTTTGCTGACTTCAGAGCTGTGCTATACTTAAAAGATGCTCCTTTGGAACGGTAGATTTTACTAGATGGCTGGGACGGTTAGTTTCCGAGGGCTACTGTAACGACGTACCAAAAACTGGGTTGCTTAAAACAACAGAAACTCATTTTCTCCAAGTCCCAGAGGCTAGAAGTCTGAAACCAAGGTGTTGGCAGGCCCATGCTTTCTCTGAAGTCTCCAGAGGAGAATTCTTCCTTACCTTTTCAGGCTTCAAGCAGTTCTCCGCAGTCCGTGGTGTCCTAGAGGGACCACTCCAGTCTGCCCTGTCATCACAAGGCCGTCCATCGTGTGTGTTCACATCCTCTTCCCTCTGTGTCTAAATTTTCCTCTTATAAGGACACCAGTTATATTTGATTAGTGGTTCACCATACTTCAGTATGACTTCATCTTAACTAATTACATCTGCAATGACCATATTTCTAAATAAGGTCACACTCTGAGGTACTGGGAGTTAGGACTTCAACATATTTTTGGAGGACACAATTCCTAACAGCCTGTGGCCTTAAGTTCTAGAACTATTTAAAATCTAAGTAAATAGACATTTTACATTTGAAAACACACAGTGGGGAAGGTGATACATTTTAGAGTGACAAAACATCTTTATAGAATTCCATTTTTAAATTACTATGGATATTATCACAGTCAACTTTAAAGTATTGCAAACTGTTACATACACTGCCTAACTTTTTAGATAATTTAGTAATGCCCATACTCTTGTTTTGTTAATTTTTCAAAGGAAACCCAATAATTTTAGTATTCTATAGCAAAGAATCTATTTACTGTGAATTATCTTTGCATTAAAAAAATGTTTACTTTTTTAAAGTGGAGGGTTTTTTTTAGACCTCAGTACATACAGCTAACCTGGAAATGTGCAACATGAGTCTTTCCATTTCACTTCCATCGTTGCACTTTCTGTTTTGTCTACTCATAAAAATTCCCTCTTAAGTAAGTGATATGACTACTTGCCATTTCAGTGGTTTATTAGAAGTAGGTTTTTTATTTACCAAATAAATTACCAGTTCACAGTTTATTTGTCTAGTATTAAAAGCTTAATACATTTCTATTTTTATAGAATTAACTAGCATAATCTTTATTTGATCAAGTAAAAAACACCTTTGTATCTGACTGAAATTCAAGTTACATGGCTGTATAGGTCTTTACTAAACAGGTATCTTAACAAGGCCCCCTCTAACTTACAGAAATTTGAATGGATAATTCTGATTTTTATTTGAAGAGCACCAAGGCACTTAGAACACTGCCTGGCACATAGCCCTACATAAGGTCCCTGTTGTTATAATTGTCAATAAATAGTGGGTAATAGAGATTTTGGGGATATGCAAATCAGTACTGTATATTAAGTGCAAATAATTAAGGAATTATTTGTGTAGATTTAAACATTACAACCCAAACTGGGAAGATGGGAGACAATGGAATTGTGTGGTTCTTGGAGCTTTATAGGTCTAACGCTTTTCTACCTCCAGTGCATCAACTCTGAGCTATATTTGTGTTTCTGGTCCTCAGTACCAGCCTTTAAACACAGCTGTCAGATTCATTAGGCCGCTGGCAAGCATCCTGCTGGCCCAAGTGGCTTGCCTGTCAGAGAGAGATGGCTCTGATCTAATTTCAGGAAGAACAATTAGAATGCTTCCTTTGTAACTGTCTGTGTTCAGATAGAACAATTTGGTGAAAAATATTCCTGATGTAGCAGGATCTCAAGTTTTAAGAGTAGATTTTTTTCCCCAGGGGACTTGAAAAAGGCTGATAAAATTTACACTTTACCCATGAATATATTCATGCTAAAAAAGAATTGTTAATCACCAAAATAAGCTACTTTCTTAAATGTGTCTGACTCAAGGCCTAACACTGTAATGGGAAACCACATTTAGAAAAATAATTTTAAAAATATTTCATTAGGCTCTCCTATATGACACTGAATTTGCAAAGCATATTCAGGCTCATTTTATCCCAGAGTAAGTCTGTCAAGCAAAATGTAAGATCTCAAGAAATTATCTATTTGGGGAAGAGAAGTGAAGTTACTTGACTACTGTAGCCAGTTTAGGAACACATAGTAGGGATCTTGGTTCTACACAAAACGCCCTAATAACTATAGTTATCTGTACTTTCAAATGCAAAGCAGTATTTTAATTTCTTATCAGAAAAAAATAACAGCGGGGTTCTTCAGTGGATAATGTAAAATTCAGTTGTTACCTTGATATATTTAGTAAGCTTAAAATGGAAGAAGGCTGTCTCTTAAAATGTTTTACAGATCCGATCTTTCTTTGCCACATTGATTATTTTAAATTTATTTGTTGGCCTAAAGCTATAGATGTGGGACGTAATGGAGAAGTCTAAGTGTCTAGTACACCGGCCCACACACTCACAGTTCACAGCCTTATTTAAATTTAAGCTGTGTGTTTATAGTTGTCCTCATAACAAGACTTTTATATTCCTGGAAAGTAAAATCAGTCTGCATTTTAATCAGTGGCAGACTAAGGTTGATTTCTAAACTAATATCAGTCTTCAAAGGGTCAAAAAAGGCCCCCCCCCCCCCAAAAAAAAAAGCAGTTCCTCTAAACTGCTAGTAAAAGTAGGGAATGTGGGAATGTTTATAGATGAAGAACAAATTCTGATGGTGTGTGCACCTGAGAAACTGGGAATGAGGCCCTAGCTTCCCATCTCGTGAGCCTCTGGTGATTGTTATCCTAGCAATCCAAAAGTGTAGACAAGGGTAAGGCCTTGATTCTCTTCTAAGCACTAAACATCAGATGAAAATTATTTTAAGACACTGTAGGAATAGTATAACTAAGTCTTAAGAGCAGTCACAAAATGTTGATCGGAGAATTGAATGAGGCTGACACTTCGTGGTCAGTCCTGAAAGGTGTGGTTTTTCTGAAGTTTCCCAAAGGAATGCTTCACTACTTTTCCCTTTGCTCTTAGCACTTTAGAGCAGTGGTTCTCAACCTTCTGGCCCTTTAAATACAGAACCTCATGTTGTGACCCCAACCATAACATTATTTTCGTTGCTACTTCATAACTGTCATTTTGCTACTGTTATGAATCTTAATGTAAATATCTGATATGCAGGATGGTCTTAGGCGACCCCTGTGAAAGGGTCATTCGCCCGCCAAAGGGGTCGCGACCTACAGCTTGAGAACCGCTGCTTTAGAGTCTAAGTGGTGATCTGTGAGGTCTGAAAGGTTGGCCACCGCTGGTTTAAGGAAACCTTTGGAGCAGTGGTTGCCAACCGGTGGTCCGGGTACCACTGGTGGTCCGTGAGGTTCGAAAGGTTGGCGACCGCTGCTTTAGACAGCGCTCCACTCCTTTTTGTAGCTCTGGTGGGAAAAGAAAGTGGTTATAGAGCACTCCTTTTTTCTGGGTTTCTTGTCAAATACCTGCCTACTCAGGCTCCTTAAACAAAGTACCTGTTCTGGTTGGGAGTGTTTGGGCCCAGTTGATTTTTTTCTTGTAAATATTTTTCCAGTTGCTCAGTAGTGATCTGACTTCACTTTTGTTTCTCTCTTGGCTGTTTACATTTTTAATTTAACATTTCAAAATAGTTTCTAATCTAATACACTCAATTGGAAGTACATATATGTATGGATGTATGTGTGTGCATATGTGCACACACATATCGGATACCTTCTCCAAGAACCTTCAGCAAATCTTATAGAATTTCTTTTGACCTTTTCATGATGGCACTTGACTATTCTCTCAGGAATTAGACAACTTAAAACCAGTATCTTTTAAAAAAAAAATCTATTTGAGTTTCATATCCACTTACCAAGTTTGTACTTGAGAATATGATCTTTAAAGCCTGGTATTTTCTCATCAGGGTCAACACAGTCCTCATTAGAAAAATGGCTCTAAACACTCTATTAGCCAGAAATTAATACAAAACGTGTACTCAGTACAGTACTAAAGGAGTTCTCAGAGTGTGAGAGAGGGCAAGAGAGCCGCCTATAATTTTTAAAGAAGTAGTGTTTCTGATCGCTGGCTAAATCATTTTGAGGCATTACTTCATCTTCTGATTAATTATAACCTGACAGCACACTTTACAGTTACTATCCAGTGCACTTAATAGCATCAGTTCATTTTGTGGATTTGCTTCAGCTTCTCTAGACCAGCTGGGTCCAAAGCTGCCAAAGCTTCATTGAGGCTGAACAAGACTTCGGACAGAAGACAGGTGTGACACGTGGGGAGAGGTGCATGGGCAGGCACGTGCTCCTGTTGACCTTTGACTGTCCTATGTTCAGTGTTCAAACAAGAAACCTTCTATTTTTCCTTTTGTGACTTTCTTAAAAGGCTATTTTATGGGCATACTCTTGGATGTTCTAATTTGCGAACCATGACTCTATAAACTCCTTTTTATCAAACTGGTAATTTCAAAGTAAAGTACTTTGTGTCATTGAGCCGGTGTGCGTAGGATTGATTCATAGGGATGGAGATGGTATGTTGGACTCATCATGTATTAAGAGTACATATTTGAAATGCCAAATTTGGTGTGATGGTATAAAACAAACAAACAACGCAGGCTTTTATCTGATTTTGGAATTTAGCCCAGGAAAGAAAATCTCTTGGGTGTTCCTGCTCAGATGTACTGCCTTGGAGCAGCCCTCTTTAATATGACAACTTACTCTAGTGAGTGAGAATCAATAGCGTTCTCAGTGCCTTTGTGACCATAGTTATTCCTGCCCCACTCTGAGCATAATATAACCCAGAACTTACCTCTGTAGCAGAACTGCTAAGATCCTAGTGCAGTGACGGCGAACCTTTTGAGCTCGGCGTGTCAGCATTTTGAAAAACCCTAACTTAACTCTGGTGCCGTGTCACATATAGAAATTTTTTGATATTTGCAACCATAGTAAAACAAAGACTTATATTTTTGATATTTATTTTATGTATTTAAATGCCATTTAACAAAGAAAAATCAACCAAAAAAATGAGTTCGCGTGTTACCTCTGACACGCGTGTCATAGGTTCGCCATCACTGGCCTAGTGCCTGCTTCTGGCTTCCCCGTATCTTCCCGATCTTACAGCTTTCACCTGTAATTAAAAGTCTTTGAAGCCCCAGGAGGGGGAGTCACATATTATAGGGCCTGCTTTTCCTCGAACTTGCACAAAAGAAAGAACTCAGAGCCTGGGGAAAGTCGGCATTGTAAACCCGTCAGTGATAGAATTGGTTATCTTGTGCTACAGCACTCTGGTTTTTATCTAGAGCAAGGCTTCAAAATGTGGGGGGTGTACCAACATTCCCCTTCCCCCAAGAGACACGTTCGCTTTGCTGGCACAGCTGTGACAGATACCATTAATCTATCCCAGACTCTTTCCGGCTAATCCCCAAACTTCCCACATTTCTCCAGGCAGCCACTAGTCTTAGTTGTTAGCATTAGATCTGAAACCTCTTCTTCATCTTGGTCTGGAAGCATTTTACCACTTAAAATGCATGTCTGTCTTCAGCATTTATTCCATTGACCTCCTCTCAGTCTGCCTGGACAGCTCTTCGTTCTTAAGGTTACTCTCCATTGCCTACCACTGTACTGATGTTCAGTCTTGCCTTCACTTGCTTTGAGGTTCAGTCACATACTATATAATTTAATCAACCAAGTGCCAGTTTCTGGATTCTCTGATTTTTCAAAATTGTAAGATAGATAAAATTACCTATTAGCTCATAATCTTGTGGATGTCATAATTATATTTTGATCTTATTTTCAGCTCTTTGTAAAGGGGAAAGGAATCCCAATGAAGTTATTAAATGGAATAATTCTTTTGCCATTTGTTTTAGGTTGACTTTAACCTTGTCAATAAAATTGTTTTAAATCATTATTAGAAACATGCTAAGGCATGATGACCTTTGAACCCAGTTAATTTTTGTTTCAGGTGATTAAAATAGAATTTTATTTGTATTGAATTAAGGAAACCATTGAAAATAACTCAGAAAAAGAGAATGGAATTAGAACTAGTATACTTGTATTATTAACCAAAGATAAAACAAGCCAATATAAAGATTGTTTAAGAAAAGAGCAAGCATTGTTTAATACTTAAATATACCAAGATTTCTTCTTGAGATGAAAAAGTGGAGCTTTATATCAAGCTTTCATGTTTTGAAATCCAAGTATTACTGTTAGAATAGTATATTTTAAGATTATGGGTGAGCATGGAAACCGATACTTGGCCTTGTTGGACTTTTTAATACTAAGTACCCTCAAAGGTTGTAGACATTTTGTATCAAGAAAAATAAAATCTCAAAAGTATGTCTACTTTAGAACTTGGAACTTTGAAGTGTCCGGTAAAAGCTGATTTTCTTAATGTTGGCTCTGGAGTCATTTGATTTAGTTAATTGCAGCAATAGATAGTTGTTTTTCTGTTAGTAGCTTAAGATAGGAGCCAGGCATAGAACTTCGTGGCTTTGCTAACTCTAATTGAATTATTTATATCTAGACTGTTCTTTAACTACACTTAGATTTCTGTCTCAATTCTGATACCTTTTAGCATGTTTCCAAGTTATGGGCAATTTTTGTTTCCTTTGAGAGGAGTAGAGTTATACCATAACACTTTAGAGATACTCCCGATTGCTGTATGAACATACTTGTCCTCAGTAGGTTTTTTTCACTTGCTTGAATGTAGGCCTAGGTATTGTTTTATAGTCAGATTTGGGGTAAAGTGCACGGCTTTTTCTAATGTGCCCATTATCAGATCCTATCAGAGGCCTCAAGTGTACAGGTCACGTTGCACTTCGGGGTGCATTTGAATGATGTTATTGTTCACGTTGGTCTTTAGACTATGGAATTTCAGCTTAATTTTTTTGCCCTTTGATCATTACATATAGCAGATCTGAAAGTGAATCCAGCTTGAATTTTCTTTCTTTGGAAGAGAATTGGTAACGTATCCAAAGCACTCACCACTCAATATTCAGAACACTTCAGATGGTTATAGACCCGACAGGAGTTCTGTTTAGCAAGAGAGACTAACCATGGTGAGGTTATAACAAACACTGTGGCTTCCCTCTGGTGGGAAAAAGCCCTACTCTTGAACATACTCTTATTCTGAGGGTTATAAAGCACAGAAGCGAGTCTTTGCCTCTTCTACCTGGGAATATTGCTCTCGCATATTTCAGATATTTGTGTTGAGATGCAGTTGATCTCTTGAGGAGGAAGAGAATGCAAATCCAGTTCTGTTAGCTGCACTTGAAGATGTTCAATACGTTTATGGATCCATAGGAGAAATGTGTCTGGGACTGAGTTTCATATTTTAGTAACAGCTACATTTGGGAGGTATTTAAGTGAGATAAATTTCTTTACAGATCACTTTCCTTGGTAATATCGATAAACACGGGGCATGTTATCGTACACTTGGTCTCTCTTCACTTGCGTGAGGGCCACTGCCTGAACTGTGCTATCAGCAAGAACCGTTTGCACATTTTGAGGAAATTATCAGATTAAAACATAAACCGAATTTTCAAGTTGTAAAGATTCTATTTAGAAGATAAAGTTTAAGTGAGATAGTTAGTTGTGTCCTCTGCCCGCTCACTTATGGCAGTGTGCTGTCATCAAGCTTTCCGGACACCGAGGCATATTCATTTTTCACTGAGCACAGTATTAATGTGGGCTAGTACCCAGCAGCATATGAAAATGAATATGACAGTTTTTCAACAGCGTTGCCTAATTATGAGATTATTTCATTTTTATGTCTTAAAAATCAAATGTTGGTTGTAATGGGTAGGATTTGGGACATAGAAAATATAGAAGCCTTACTGTTGACGACTTTGCAAAATTATGGTTAAGTGATACATTCAGGGATGGGAGAGATCAATTCAGCTTTTACCCCTAAGTTTTTTCTCTGGTGAACAAGAACATGGTTCTTCTAAGAGTGAGAACGCTTTTCCAGGTGATTTAATTCCCTAAGATGTTAAGAATGTTTCGCTAAAGATCCTTCAGGCATCCTTGAAGCTCAGGCTCCTTAGTGTCGTTTCGGGAGAGCCCACATATGGAAAGAGGCTGCTCTGTAGGCCTAGAGCAGTGGTCGGCAAACTCATTAGTCAACAGAGCCCAATATCAACAGTACAACGATTGAAATTTCTTTTGAGAGCCAAATTTTTTAAACTTAAACTATATAGGTAGGTACATTGTTATTAACTTAATTAGGGCACTCCTAAGGCTTAGAAGAGCCACACTCAAGGGGCCAAAGAGCCGCATGTGGCTCTCGAGCCGCAGTTTGCCGACCACGGGCCTACTGAAATGGAAACTGCTAATGCTCAGACAGCTTTGCCTCCTGTAGTATGTGCCTCTCCTGTTCTCCACAGAATCATTGCAGAACTTCCCGCTCACCACAAAACATCCTTTTTTCTCCCTCAGGAGAGGACCCTCCTGCTTTCTGGTGCAACTGGCAGATGGAAAGCACTTGGTTCCGGCAGCCTCCCTGAGCCGGCCTCAGATTACCTGGGCCCTGCTTCTAGACCAGCTGTTTTCAATCCCGAGATCTGGTCTCCCACACCTCCCCCCAGAGGGTATTTGGCAACATCGAGACCCTGGGTTGTCTCACATCTTGGATGGGATGGGAGGGCTACTGGTATCCAGTGAGGATTAGGGGCAGGGATGCTGCTAAACATCCTCCCACAATGCAGAGCGCAGCCCCCAGGACCAGGAGTCACCTCTCCAGGTGGCTGGGAAACTCACTCGGGCTTAGGAAGAGGTATTGCTTCTCTCCCTCCTGTATTTTTCATCTTTTCCTTTTTGCTGACCCCAAGTTTCCTATTAAGATGCTTAAGTCTTTCACACTCAAAAAAAATAAATCTTGCCCTTGACCTTTTGTCCTTTTCTAGTTATTGGTCCCTTTATTCCTTTATAGCAAGTTTTTTGGGCAGAGTGTTTTCATGGGTCTCAATTTCCTCTTTTTTCCTCAGTGCACTGTCGTCAGCTTTTGACGTAGAACTGCTTTTTGTCGAATTTCCAGTGACATGCTGGACTCTGGTCTGTTCACCTTTCCTGGGTCTCCTGTCTGAGCTCCACCATAAACATCACACGTTCCAGCCACTTGAGCGCCTCCAGGGTCCTTTACTGCTTGTCTTGCTGTTTCTTCCCCTGCTGAGATGGGATCCTCTTCCCCACTGTGTGGGCCTCATTGGCCTTCAGGACTCCGTGCAGGAGCCCTGGCTGCGCCTTTTCTCTCCCAGAGCAGCCCCCCCCCTCTCCCGGCACCCCGTTATTCCCGGGCGGCGGTTACAGTGCAGTGACTTGAGGGCCGAGGCCAGATCTTAATTTATTTATGCTCCTAGTGAAGTTCCTGATCATATTGCATATAGGGTGTCCCCAAAAATGCATACACACATTTTGAATAATTATAAAGGCAGTCAGTGTTTATTAAAATACACTTCATTTTCAAAATTGAGCTATCAGCTGTTAAAGTGTGCATACATTTTCGGGGACACTTTATTCAGTAAAATTTGTTGAAAGAATAAACGAACATTAAAAAGATATTAGAACTGTTAAAAAAATCACTGAGATGTGAAAAAATTCCTTCTTAGCTACTTAGCCTTAGACAAGCAACTTCGCCACCACACCTGGGAGCTTGTTAGAAACCCAGAATCTGTTTCTCGCACAAAACTGACTGAGGCTCTGCACGTGAAAGAGATCTGGGTGATTTGGAGGAATGATAACGTGAGATACAGGGCTCTCGCTCAGCTCTCTTCCCCAGCAGATGTTGGTTTTCATATGTTGACATGGAATAAAGACACTTGATGGTTTTGATGTTTGTAAAGACTAGAAGAGGTGTTTTGGTAAATAGGCTCAATGGCAAGAAGGAAAAAGTAAAACGAACATTTCGAGGCAAGGGCCAATTTAATGTGCCTCCTGTTCTTTCAAATTACATTACTCGTCAGAAACAGTTAGCAGAAGCCCGAGGAGACTTGTTTCTGACCAGGAAGGGGAGGTCATTTTTAACTAGAAGTGCTGCTTGGTATGTTTAAGGGCTTATTTATCACCTCGGTTATGTTTGTAACAAGAGCCGTGAGTGCATTTTTCATATGAATATTCTTACTTTGTCTATAGATTGAATTTCATTACATTGTGGGGACCGGAGGCTATAGATTTAGATTGAGGGAATACATTCCTAGACTCCTTTTGGTCCTTTCTGATTTGGGGGATGTGTGTCCCAAAGTTTATCTTGGCTTCACTTTACCAGGAGGTACTGGCGCTGTGCCTATGAGGAGTGAATATAATAAAGTCTGAACTATCAAGGCTTTGTTACGCTACAGTTCCAGGAAGCAGTATGACTCAGCTGTGCTTTTAAGAAGAACATATAAGGCCGAATGCTGTTTCATGGCACACCTTCTGTGTAATAAATGCAGGGTTTTAATTGTATAGTTAATGCAACATAATTTCCAAAAACATGGGAAGTCTGCTTTTTTTATTAATGGGTCTGGTTTTTTAAAAAAAAGTACAATGTTAGATGTTTTTAACAAACATTTAAGTTCCAGGTTTCTTGCCAGATTCTTTGAAACAGTTTGCAAAACTTGATTTTAACACCCAAATAGAAATGCTTGAGGGGCGAGAACTGGAGAAAGCTCGTTCCGCTTGGGTTCATCACTGGAATGGAGGAGAAATACATTCCCAGGAAACTCGGCACATACCTGTGGAAGGGTCTATATTTCAAGTGCTTTGAGTGATGGAAGTTGGTGGTAGTAGGTGATTGAGGAAGACAGTGAGGAGTGGGCAGAGCACAGTTCCTGGCTGCAAGGGGTTTATCTTTCGTGGGCGCAGGAGTAAAGTATTTGTGTGAATCGCTCTGGCAGAAGGATATGCAGATGCAGCTGGAACATAGAGGAAGGACACTGGTCGCCAGATTTCAGTTAGAGCTTGTCTTTTCTTTTCAGCAAATGAACCCCCTACGTCTCAGTATTCTTATGTATAAAAGGAGGATATAAACATACCTGTCTGGTAGGCTTGTTTGGAGGAGTAAATGGAAATCCATGTACAGTGCTTAGTATAGCACCTAAACTAGATGACTGCTTAATGTGAGCTTACCACTGCAGGGCAGTTGCTGTGCCACTATAGAGACCTTCCCTCTGGCTTCGCGGTGTCTGCCTCCCTTCGCCCCTCGCTCTTCCTTGTGGCGTTATAACCCTGGTCCCTGACTGAAGGAAGCATCTCTAAAACCTTGGAGGTTAAATTTAGATTTCCTGGCGAGTTTATTTTCCCTTATTGTCTTCCTTCCATCTGCAATGCGAAGAACTCACTTTTTAAGTTTCTAGGACATTAGTACTGTGGCCCTTTTACAATATATTATGTTCCTCTCATTCGAGTTCTGCTCTGTCCAGTAAGAAATCCCTTTGTCATATGTGACTATTTAAATTCACTAAAAATTAAAAATTTAGTTCTTTAATCACACCATCCGAACTGAAATACTCAATAGCCACACTTGGATTGGTTAACATAAATATAGCACAATTGGTCACCGTACATATAGATCATTTCCAAAAGCTCTGTTCTGTATCACCATTCTAGAACAGTGGTTGCTGATAGCCTGGGACCCAGAAGCGGGCTGTTTACCTTAACAATTTATGATTCAAATCCTCTCTCTCCCACTTACATTCAATGCTTTTTTAAAGGTTTGTCACCTTTGGTTATTTTTCATTAATGAGATCCAGTGCTTGAACCATTTTTATTCTTATTTTTATAAGTATAAACTCTGGATTAGTCATTTAATTCTCATTTTAAGACCTTTATGAAAATCTTGGGTTTTCTTTTCAAATGAATTTTAGTACAGTTTTAAAACAACATTTTTTAGACAGCCATCTTTAAAATGTTATTCTGATTAATGATAACAGTGTTTGTTTAGATTAAGCATATTCAACAGAGTGACTTCCACCTCTTCCTTCTTCAGTCTCTTATATCTTACATTTGCCAACTTTTTTTTTTTCTGAGCAACTCGGCATGTATTTTCCAAATACAGACAGTGTTCATTTAGGGTGTTTCATCCTGCAGCTGTCATTTACTCCTACATTGTTACTTACACCACACACACAAACATACTGACAGATAATGTTGAATAAACAACAAAAATAATGAAAAGACCAAAAAGGTTCTCTATTGCTGCTGGCAAATTTACAGTGAGTAGAAGTGCTCAGATGTACAAGCATTCCAGATCAGCGTGCTAAGAACCTGCCTCTGATTTATCCTAGAAGTGTCCACATGTGTGCAGTCAGAGACCCTTTTAAAAAATATTCTATAGCCCTAAAACTGGTTCTCCTTATTTGTTGCAATAAAAATAAACTGGATTATAAGTTAATACTAAGTTTTCATTATATAAAATATTCCCCTGTTGCTCTGTTCAATTCATGGTCTATGATTTGAAGCTGTACTATCTACATTACATAGAAATATCTGTTATAGCCCTAGCTGGTTTGGCTCAGTGGATAGAGCATTGGCCTGCGGACCAAAGGGTTCCAGGTTCTAATCAGGTCAAGGGCACATGCCCGGGGTTGCGGGCTTGATCCCCAGTAGGGGGCGTGCGGGAGGCAGCCAATCAATGATTCTCATCATTGATGTTTCTATCTATCTCTGCCTCTCCCTTCCTCTCTGAAACTCATAAAAATATATTTTAAAAAAGAAATATCTGTTATAGTTAGTAATTATTCTGAAAGATTAGATATCAGGTCAGAATTGAAGAGTAAGTGAATAACCCCTTAATGTTTTTAAAAACAATTTGAATTTAGAGTTTGAAAGCACCCTAGAGATCCCTTGTGTTTTTACACAAGACAGAACTTAGATTATGCCTTTACTCGTGACAGACCTAGGTAGCGATTGTAAAATATATACATTTTACTCCATGTAATAGGTTTCTATGCAATTCACATAGCATTCATAGTTTATACATCTCCATAGAAATACAGTGAACGAGTGTGAATTCAAAGTCAGGTAAGAGAGCAAGAGTCAAGTAACTTTATCTCTCAGTAATCTTAGGGATTTTTGTTTTGTTTTGTCAAACAGGGCTAATTATTGTACCTAGCTCAAGTGTTTGCTTTGAAGTCTTAAAAAGTAATGCATGATACTAATACATGCTACAATATGGTCGGACCCGGAAAATACTATGATAAGTAAAAGAAGCCAGACAGCCGAAACCGGTTTGGCTCAGTGGATAGAGCGTCAGCCTGTGGACTGAAAGGTCCCAGGTTCGATTCCGGTCAAGGGCATGTACCTGGGTTGTGGGCACATCCCCAGTAGGAGATGTGCAGGAGGCAGCTGATCGATGTTTCTCTCTCATCGATGTTTCTAACTCTCTATCTCTCTCCCTTCCTCTCTGTAAAAAATCAATAAAATATATTAAAAAAAAAAAAAAGCCAGACACAAAGGCCACATTGTGGATGATTTAGGTATGAGAAATGTCCAGAATAGGCAAATCAGAGACAGAGAGTAGGTTATGGCTGCAAGGGCTGAGGAGAATAGGGGAATGGAGTCTGACTGCTAACGGATACAGTTTCTTTTCCGGGTGATGAAAATCTGAAATCAGATCGTGGGGTTGGTTGCACAACTTTGTGGATATGCTTAAAAATACTAAATTACACACTTGAAAAGGGTGAATTTTATGGTGTGCGAATTACACCTCAATAGGAAAACAGAAAGCAGTCATTCATGTAAAGCATTTAGTAGCTACCTGATATAGAATAAGCTCGCCATTAAGATTAGCTGGCCGCTACTGTTAGGAATGATTGGTGAATTTTAGGAAGAGAATATTGGTCGATAAATTAATAAATAGAAATAATGAATAGGAAACATATTACAGAAATATTGAAATCCTAGTTATCAAAGTTAAATATCTTAACTTTTCCTAATCTATTACTTCTTTAAGTAATAAATAATATTTCTTGACAAACAACTCTACATTTAATCTATATATATTCTGTGCAAAACCCAACTGACTCACCTATCTGCAACTATTTTTATTATGAATGATTAAAAAGAAAGAATATGAGCAAGACTGGAGAAGTTGTATTTCCCCACAGCTGGAATGCAATCTTGTTTTGAGCATTCAACTGTGAAAAGTGTCATTTTGAATTCTTTCCTACTTTATTTTTTGCAATGGAAAGATACAGAAATTAAATTTCAAGGAAATTATTTCAGCCTACAAAAATTAAAAATATTCCTGTTGGTTCTTAAAAGTTCATACTTTACTTTCAACTCCTGTACAATATCTTAGTCATAATTACATGTGCATTAATGTTATATAATGAATCATATGAGGACTTTGAGGTTAACTATTACTTGACATTTTTCACACATGTAGGTAAGATTTCCCCTTGGAAGTTTTTATAAACTTAAAAAACCTATTTATAACTAATTTTATTTTTGATAACCTTTGAGACTTAAAAGAGAGAAAGCAAAGCTTTTAGTAGTATTACCTTTGAAAACAAAGCAAACTGTAAGGAAGTTGGGACACTTAATATTTGACAAATGAAAGCTTCAGAGCCTTTGAGAATTTTAAATATATCATTCTTGTTCTGTAATTGGTGCCTTAGGTAACTTTTTGAGTCTATTAGAGGTATTTCCAGAAAGGTGATTTTTTTTTTTATAAAAGCTTTGGTGCCATGACATGTATTCTTACTGTCACCAGCGGGATTAGATTACTAAGTTTTTTCCATTTTGTGATATTATATATCTGGTCTATTTTAATTGGAATGTTTAATATCAATAGAGTAGGGATATTTTTTCATTAAATATTTTTAAAGATTCCAAAAGAATAAATATTTATTAGTGGGGCCTCTGAAATGCACTTAAAGAGAAAAATGCATTTTGGGGATTCTATATTTATACCAGTAGAGGGCACTGTACACCTATGAAAGGAACCCCAGTGCTGCCGTCTGGTGATGGGAGCACTGGGGATTAATACACACACACACACACAAACACACTGATGAGCTAGTATTCATCATTGGTATTTCTAGGAATTTAACCACTCCTCCCCACCCCCAAAGTCACTTGCCTGTCATCATCTAAGAGATAGTTGCGTCTTGTTGTTCATAATTGGAGCACATCTTGGTGCTGTTTAGTGGGGTCCTGGCACACCTTCCCATTCTATAGGTGCATGAGTTAAAGCACCAGAAATTATGATTTCACACACGCAAAAAGATCATAGAATCTCAGGAGTTTGAAGGAACTTTGACATTCATTAGATCCAGCATGTAATATTTTAACATTTAATTTGCTAATCTGAAATAGCCTCAAAGGTATTCTTTTCAGAAGAGGCATCTGCTAATTAACAGTATAGAATCTTATAAAAACTGCTTATATCTTCACACCATTGTGGTGTTCATATTGCACAGTGTTTCATTCTTGGAGTAGATCGATAAGATATTTCATAGGAGAATATTGTTTTAGGAGGTTATTTCCACAGATATCTCTGCTGATATTAACAGCAGAGTATTCAAGAGCTAAACAAGTGCTCATCCTATGTAATAAAAGCCCAGCAACCATACGGCGGAACAACCAGAACGACCGCTCGACCAGTCGCTATGAGGTGCGTTGACCACTCTCGGTCCCTCCCGCCGGCCCACAGGCTCCGATGGCAGGATGGCGAAGGGGGAGCCATGGGGAACCAGGGTGGGTGGCGGTGGGGCGGGACTGGGGACTGGCGAGCAGGTGGAACGGCCTACCTCTTGGTCCCTACCCCTGGCCCTCAGGCTCCGATCGCAGGATGGCGAGTGGGGAACCACGTGGGAACCGGGTGGTGGCAGGGTGGGACTGGGGACTGGTGAGCGGGCGGAAGATGGCCCTGATGGCAGGCTAGGCCTAGGGACCCTATCCACACACGATTTCGTGCGCTGGGCCTCTAGTTTATTATAAAATTGTAACGGTACCCTTGCCAGATAGTCAAAGCAAACCTGTGCATCTCTAGCTTTGTACAATGATCCAAGTTATTTTTTTTTTCTTAAAAACATTTTTTTTTTTAAATTCAAGTTACTTTTAAAGTGGATGCCAAAGGACATAGGAAAGCTGTGAAAGGCGCAACCAGGTGGGCACCAGAGCACACTTTTATAGACCGGTGTGCTTGGGCCTCCATTTGTAGAATGAGAACACAGTGCTGGTGCCTCTGCAGGCTCCTTCAGTGCTGACTCCGTCCTCAGTGGGCAGGGCACACAGCAGTGGTTCACAGCTCGGGGCCTGGAGGGAGGGCTGGATTGAAATCACAGCTCTGCTCCTTACCAGTTTTGAGGTCCTCTTGTAGTTAGTTACTCTTGCTGCACCTCAGTTTTCTCTTCCTTAACATGGGATGGAGAACCATCTGTAGCACGCAGTAATTATGTTCCTAGACATAAAGTATTTGGAATAGTACCTAGAATTTAGTAAATAAAAATGATCAAGCTGCTGTTACCACACACCATTTTTTTCTTAAAACCTGTGCTGGGATATGGTAGCTGAATTCTTAGACCTTATTCTGCTCAGGACTGCTCCCTGCAGATTAAAATAAGAGTTTATTCTGTGTTTTCTCTAATTAGCCCTCAAATAGTGGTCTCTATATCTAAATGTATATTTAATTCTTAATGATTAAAGCTTTTTCCTTTTTTTTTTGTTAAAGTTCTCATTAATTCAATGAGTTTCCTTCCTTTGATCTAATATTTTTCTCTGGAGTTTTTCCTGTGGAGTATATTATAATCACATTTCAGTTGCTGGTGTGTGTATGTGTGTGTGTGTATTAATCCTCACCCGAGGATATTTTTCCATTGAGTTTTAGAGAAAGTGGAAGGGAGGGAGAGAGACACAGAGAGAGAAACATCCATGTGAGAGAGACACATCCATTGGTTGCCTCCCACATGTGCCCCGACCAGGGCCTGGGATTGAGCCTGCAATCAAAGTACATACCCTTGACCGGAATCAAACCCGGGACCCTTCAGTCCTCAGGCCGACGCTCTATCCACTGAGCTGAACTGGCTAGCGCTCAGTTGCTATTTTTAATGACTCCTATTGACACTATTTTTTTTTTGCATTTAAATGTCCTACTTTTAGCGAAAATCACGTTTTTTTAAAACAGAATTTCTCTAACAAAATGTATTACAGTATTTCATATTGAAAATCTGTTATGTCATTTATAAGGCATTTGTATACAATCCAGTTAAAATATTTAAAAGTTATCTACCCTTTTATATAAAAGGTCTCTATTAACTTTCAAACTCTATATAATAAAAGTTTATTACCTACATACCACTTCTGAGTGAAGGAAACCAATATCTGGCACTTTAACTATAAAGGCACATTTTTAAAGGTATGGATTTGGTGTTGAAAGGTGAGACTAGTAAATACTTTAAATTTTTATTTTCACTATATACTTTTAAACTTCACGCCCCTCACCAGTTATCCACACAGCATGGCCTCTTGGTGGGTGGGATAAAGCAATTATAATGAGACATTTGGGTTCCAGTTTGCCACAGTCTAGTACAGGTATATGAACTGGGGTCGGGGTGGGGGGTGGCAATTATTATGCAAATGTGTTGTCTAATAAACATCTGGCATTTCTTAGGGGAGGGGTAGGAGGGACTCCCTAGACTAGGTAGAGACCATAAACTACAATGTCTTTCCCATTGACTTAGGAGCTGTGTATTTCTTAGGCAAAAGGTGTTAAATAAAATGTTGACTGAGATATTCCCTAGAAGACTATACCTTATTAACACTCAGAATTTTAAAATAGTCATGAACGTATATACCCTCCCCACCACAAAACAACACAAAAACACACACACACAAAACCATCCCTGCTACAATACTGGCTCTTTTTTTATATGCAACTGCCTATCAGCTGTTCCGTTAGTCGGCCCCCAGAGGAGGCAGGCCTTTCTGCACATTCTCCCTGTTACATTAGCATCTCTCGTGTGATGAATTCAGGATGTGGGATTAATTTAATTTATCCAGATGGTCTAATGGCTAGGGGATGGGCTTTTACTGGAATGTACTACCATCTATTTCATCAGTCTAAGTTACAGGCTTGTTTTGTTTTTAAGATAAAAAATAATCATTGCTTTTCAATGCTTCCCATGCATTTTATAAGCTTAATAAATAAGACTTGGAGTTGAAACATAGATTTCCTAAGTTTTCCACAGTGACGTTGTGTCAAGATAGGTTTCTTCAGTAATCTTTTATGAAGGCTCAGGAAATGGCCATGATCACCTTCCAGATTTTTATTTTTATTTTTGTATTCTACCCTCCTTCTTCTGCTCAGACCTTTTCCCTGTGTAAAATTTTAGCTAAAGAATTTTAAATTGGGGCATTTGGAGAATACATGGATGAAGACCATAACTTTGGAGCCAACCTTCTGTCTGTGATGTTGGGCAAGTTACTCAGCTGCTCTGTTTCTTCATCTGTTTAAGAGGGTTTCTAACAGCCCTCAACAGTGCAGCGTGACATTTAGAATAGAACTGGCATATGGTGAGCACTTCATTCATTACTATCTAGATCCTAGAGAAAAAGACTCTGAGACTGTAGACCTTGGGAGAATATTCATTCTCAAGAGAAAATGACTTGGAAAATATATGGTAATGAAGGGAGTATCTTCAGGTTTAAAGCCTCCCTCTCTTTTTAACAGTACTTGACTCTCAGAAAAGCATACATTTTACAAGAATGTGCTGCTTATGGGATGAAGCCAACCAAAGCTGTAGCCCCTGCCATCTTATTTATTCACAAACAGCATTACTGGGCATAAACGTGTAAGAAAGTGTAGAGAGGAAAAGGGCAACACTTCAAGAAGTCACCCAGCCTGCGGGGCCGGATGGGCATAGTGCGTAGTTCACCGCAGCGGTGGACAAGTCTCCTTGGAGGACGGGGAGGGAGGCCCTGTGCTGGCGGAAGCCAACATGGCCTTCAGAGAACTGGCTCTAGTGAGGGGGTGACTAGGGAGTAAATGAGTGAACCAGCTCCCCGCCAGCCCCAGGTCGCCAGTCCCAGGTCACCCGCAGCCAGCTGGGAGCCAGGACTGTGAGGCCGAGGCTGGAGGTACAAATTCCATTGGAGGGAGATTCATGAACAAATTAGCCTTGGGACTTAGCAACGTTATGGGTCATAGATCAAAGAAAATGAGAGCCAGAAGGCACTTGGGGGATTATCTGGTCCATGAATGAGAGCCTGGTGTGTCCAGCTGGGGAGAGGAGGAGGGGATTTGAAAGGCCTGGTTAACGCGCTTGGTTTCATGATGCGAATTAAACTTCAGATCCTCGTGGTTGAGGGAAGGATGTGGAATCCGATCTTGTGCAGCTTGCAAGGGGCTTAGGTTGGCTGCCGTGGTGAGATGGTGACAGCCCATCTCTGCCTCGGCTAGAAAGCAGTGCAGAGTGTGCGTCATATGACGTCACGGTCAAATTCCTTGGAAGTTTGAGGAAACCAAAAGAAACACTTGTAAATGAATGGCACTGTTTGTTGCACTGCTGGAAACCACGTGCGTAGTCTCTGGGAATTGAAGATAAAACAGAATTCCCTCCGGCTCCCTTTAAGTGAATTAAGTGAAGAGAAAGGAGGTAGTAGAAATAGAGTTGCCAAGTTTTGCAAATAAAAATATAGGACATCCAGTTGAATTTGAATTTCAGATAAATAATGAATGGCCTTTTAAAATAGAAGTATGTCTGAAGTTCAAACTTACCTGGGTATCCTATATTTTATCTCTGCATTCCTCATTAATTAGAAACCTCTTAGATTCTCGGTAGCGCCAAGACACTGGCTGATGGCTCGGTCTCCTAGAACCGTGGTCGGCAAACTTCGGCTCATGAGCCACATTCGGCGTTTTGGCCCTTTGAATGTGGCTCTTCCACAAAATACCACGTGCGGGTGCACGTACAGTGCGATTGAAACTTCATGGCCCATGCGCAGAATCGGTTTTCGGCCTGGGCGACTTATTTTGAAGAAGTACTGTTGATATTTGGCTCTGTTGACTAATGAGTTTGCTGACCACTGTCCTAGAATGTGTAGGGCTTTAACCAGTGGCCTCGGATCTCCTTGGACTTTTCTAGATGCCTAGAAATGATGTCTCACTCTCTCCTTCTTCCTCCCGCCTTCCTCCTCATCCTCATCCCCAGGATAGGGGAGCGTGGGAACAAGCACTTTGAGGGCATTGTTGAGCATTATGTGATTGTCAGTGTTATTGGAGAATACTAGTAACAATTAGTTATTCTACACTGAGTACCTGCTGTACCACACCCTTTACATAAATGGTTTATTCTGTGGAAATGGGCACTGTGGTACTTCACAGATGGAAGAAGGCAATTGAGCCCAGTTATGTAGAGAGTGTGAGCAGAATTCGGGTTCTAACCCAGGCGATAAACCCTGTGTTCTTAACATCCTCTCTGTGGTTTGGATCAAGGTCTGTAGCCAACTCCATGACAGAAAGTTCCTGCAAGCTTCTTTTTTCCTTCCCTGCCTATGGTGTGACATTCACCTCAGAGCCTTGTCCTGCATGTTCAGATTGGTGCTCTGTCACTTCAGATTTAGAGTTTGTTCCCTGTGTTTGCCTAAAATATTGTTTTATCTTGCTAATTAAAATAGGGCGCTTTGATCCCTTCAGAAATATTTAGGTTTCCTCCTTGCATTTGTAGAGTTCAGGGTGAGAAAAGTGAATTCATCTCGGCATTAATCTGTCCACTAGACACAGCTTTGAAAATGTTACAGCAAGTTAAAGCACGGAAATCTATTGTTGAAAACATTCAGTTGAACAAATGAAATTTAGGGTTATTCTAGGATTGCTCTCTCTTCTCCATCTGATGTCACTTCTGCCACGTTCTTACCTGTAAAGATTTTAGAAAGATGACAATTTTGGTTGACTATGAGATATAGAACATTTTTTTTCAAGATCATTAATTTAAGTTTGACAAAAGGAATGTCAAACTTAATGTGATCAGTACCTACCCGGTGAGTTTTAAACCTAGAAAGTGGTGTTTTCCGAGTGATGAGAGGTTAAGTTTTGGCCCAGTTGAATTTGAAGGGAGATTTTAGTTACAGGAATGGGAAGCTCCTGTGCACCCTGACCAGCTTTCACCACGCGGGCCCACCGCACTTGGAGCATTTTGTCTCCGCGACTCCGTTAGAAGCCCGAGAGCTGCGTGTGCTCTGGGTCCCACAAGGCCTTGTCTTTGTGCTCGTTCTCATTGTTTAAGCTGCGTTGGACAGCTCCATGTGACATTTGGGAAATTGTTTTCAAAATTGTATTTGGGTTTAGTAGCTGGTTTAAATGTGGAAGAAAACCACATTAAAAAATTTTTTTAAGTTGAAGGCATATGCGTTTAATATCTTTTAGATCAGGGATAAAGTGGGTGAGTAATGGCCAAAGGGACCAATTTTGTTAAGTATCTTAATAGCATTTTGGGCTAAGGGGCCTGGGAAATACCCAAATGCAATGCAATACAGTACTTCAATATGAACTTACACTGTAACCATGAGTAGATGTAAGCTTGAATTCTAGTTGAGAAATTAAAGACATGTGCAGTATTGGCTATCATTTTTGCAGAACCTGTTTCCATGTGGATTGTTAAGTGGTAGTAAATCATTCATGACAAATGACCAGGAGAAATTAATGATAGTCGTCCAGGTAGGAATTTCACCACAGGCATATGCTGATAATGTAATCACTGTGTTTGACATGGTCACGGGTATTTGCTCTTAATCACTGTGCTAGGTAATTCCTATGGACTGATTATTGTAGGCTCCTTGGTCATTTGGGGAAACTTTTGGAGCCAACTTTTCTCAGCTGCATTACTGATACCCAGGAGCCAAGCTTTAGATGTCGCTGGATCCCAACTGTTGACCTCTGGTGCTCAGCAGAGTGCCCCACCATGCCTTGCTCCCGGTAACCATTTGTTGAAGTGAAATTAATGGCCCCATTGGGGTATTCATATCCTATATAATAAAGCGGTAATATGCAAATTAACCCCCATGCCCTCACAAATGGCTGCCTATGACCAGGCCGGCAGGGGGGCTAGTGAGGGACGACCAAATGACTGAACAAGCAGGCTGCATGGGGCGACCAGGCCGGCAGGGGGGTTAGTGAGGGATGACCAAACGATTGAACAAGCAGGCTGTGTGGGGCGACCAGGGGGGCAATGAGGGGCGACTAGACAGGCGGGGATGGGGGGGCAGTTAGGAGCGACCAGGCCGGCAGGGAGGGGGAAGTTGAGGGTGATCAGGCCGGCACGCAGAGGCAATGAGGGGTGATCAGGCCAGCAGGGGGGACAGTTAGGGGCGACCAGACAGGCAGACAGGTGAGCGATTAGGAGCCAGCGGTCCAGGATTGTGAGAGGGCTATCCGACTGCCGGTTTAGGCCCGATCTCAGCAGTCAGACATCCCCCAAGGGGTCCCGGATTGGAGAGGCTGAGGGGACCCCCTCCCCCGTGCACAAATTTCGTGCACCCACTGGGCCTCTCGTTTATTATATCTAACCAGAAAGCAAAGTATCTTCTCTTCATTTCACTTTATATGTTCCCCTTATTCCTCATCAATGTGGGAATAGAAAGTTTGAGGTACTAATTTACTTCAGTGGACAACCAAGATAGATAACATTTTTAGAAATATCTGTAAATTCAGTTGTAAGTAAAGAGGTGGTTTTTTTCCCCCTCAAAAAGCATATACCAGTAAAATATACTCACCTCGTCGTACACAGACACCTATAAAAATGAGAGGGCGATGTAAGAGACGTGGTAAAAAAAACAACAGCATATGTCCTATTTGCCCAGAGCCCCAGATTATGCCTGTTGTCCCCGTACAATTTGATGGTTTGTTTTCGTTCTTGAAAGTGTTTTCCCACAGACAGTAAATTATAAGGCCATCAGACTTTTAACTAGTGAAGTCAGACAAATACAACACAGTTGTCACAAGTCATACAATACACATGAAATTTGAGTGAATTAGAGAAGAGACTGGGAGTTGTCAAAATGTGACAGTTAGCCTACAACTCTGAAGCGGTCGCAAAAATAGCGACTTTCTGGTGTGTGCGAGGAGGATTGATGCCAGGCAGCAATGCCCCAGAATGGCTTTTAACCTTGAGTGAGACAGTTACTGCAACAAACATCTGTTGAGTGCCTACTGTGTGCCCGGTGCCATGGGCAGCGATGGGGTACAGCAGTGAACAGGAGAGAGCTGGCTCTCAGAGCTACAGGACTTACCAATTCATCTTTCTGACCAACCCACAAAGCAGGCCTTCCTTTTGCTTCGTAACCAAAGATGTAAGCTCTGTATCTGAAGTCTGCGCCTTCTCTCCCACCTCACACGCTAATGTGCTTCTTTATGGATCATGCGTCCAGTGCAGCGTCTGTGTGGGAGCAGCTGTAAGGACTTGTGATTCATGGGGTGAGCTCTGCATTGGCCCTGCCTGAGACCCGCTTACTAACAATTCCTTCAGAGAGACCGTCAGAATGTCCGCTGTTGATGATTTACTTCTGAAACCATGCAAATTATCGGGTATTTACAAGGAATGCTGCCTAATTTAAAGCCACTTGATGGTTCTTAAACAGCTTAGTAAAAACCAGGATGTGCAGATCAGCGCTCCGGAGTAGCCCAAGCAGTTGGGACAAGGTCTGTTTTGGAGAAGCCCATGGGCCGGGGCAGTCGTTCAGGGTGGACGTGGTCAGACAGGCGGGTCCCGGGTCTTGCTGTCAGAGCCATCAGGCCCCATAGAGTTGGTGGGTGTTCTGTCTGTGTTTGTAGCTGATTGAGGGGCATGGTCTGCGGGCCCAGCTGAAAGGAGAAGCCCCTGTATTCACCAGAGAATGAACTCCGGTTCGTACCTCAGACCTGCTCGGAGAATCGTGGTCGTCGGGATTTCCAGCCCCCATAATAAGAGATGGAGCTGACAGGGTATCCTGCTCGAGCAAGAAATTCCACCAACTGGTCCGGCAGCCAGCCCAGCGTCTGATATAGGGCCAGCAGCAGTAAGCAGTACCACTGGTAGCTTTCACGTTGGGAGATAAGAGAAAACTTACTGAAGAGCAAGAATAACGAGCCACAGGCCTTGGTTTCACTGTGTCCAGATGCGCCATTGCAGATGGAGTGGGATTTATGCTCCATGTGTCATGTGGTCCTGAAAAATGACCTTATGTGGAATATCCCACTTGTCAACGTTGTAGATAACAGATTTCTTGATGGTTGTAGACAGCAAGTCATCTGTTCTCGTTCCAAGTCAGTGCTTAGGTGTAAACACAACTGGAAATTCACATTTAATTGTGAAGCCTGACTTTTTTCTTTTCTGGTGGATTTTCAGGAAACCAGCTTTTCTTTTTTTTACTTAGGCACTAGAGGCCCGGTGCATGAAATTCGTGCAAGGGGTTCAGCTCTTCCAGCCGCAGCGGCTTGCCTCAACCCTTGCAGCCCTGGCTTCGTCCAGAAGGTCGTTTGGCTGTCCAGTCTAATTAGCATATTACGCTTATATTATTATAGATCGGAGGGGTGTGGCTGTGGCCTTGGCTTTTTTGTGTATGTAGGATGTTGAGTACCATTTTGTCTTCTCTCACCACCAAATGGCTTTCGGAATGTGCACTGCCTAATTGTTCTTTCATTTGCAAACACTTTGAAGTTCTTCCAGTGTAATTAAGAAAGTTTATTTCTGCTGAGTAAAAACAGTAGCAAGTCTGCTTTACTTGAAACTAAGTGCAGCCCGGCCAGTGTGGCGCAGTGGTTGAGCGTTGACCTATAGACCAGGCGACCACGGTTCAATTCCCAGTCGGGGCACATGCCCAGGTTTTGATTTCAATTCCCCAGTGTAGGGCATGTGGGAGGCAGCCAATCAATGATTCTCATCATTGACATTTCTCTCTCTCCCTCTCCCTTCCTCTCTGAAATCAATAAAAATACATTTTTTTTTTTAAAAGCAACTAAGTGCAAAGTTGGTTTCATAGAAAACGTGTATGATTATGTTATGCTAAAACAGGGGCCTTTGAGGTCATCCTGATTCGAATCCCGAGCCTGCCGTGGGTTGGCATTGAGATGACAGGGAAGACACTCATGGGCTAAGCCTGATGTCCCCTGTGTGGGACAGGCAGGCCCCAGACAGCGCAGTCCTCAGACTTCCCAGAGCGCTGTGGGGGATGCAGGAGGCATGCCTGTAGGTCTCGCACAGGCCTGGTCTGTACTCAGTACTCCCGGCTATTTTTATTTTCTTTAGATGTTTCTTTTGAAGCCTATAGACTTAAAAACCACTACGGCCCGCGAGCCACATGCAAATACAAATATTGTATTTGTTCCCGTTTTGTTTTTTTACTTCAAAATAAGATATGTGCAGTGTGCATAGGAATTTGTTCATAGTTTTTTTTTTAAACTATAGTCCGGCCCTCCAGCGTTCTGAGGGACAGTGAACTGGCCCCCTGTTTAAAAAGTTTGAGGACCCCTGCCTATAGACTTAAAAACCTCTGTAAGTAACATCTTAGGAGCCACTCTTCCACCCTCCCCAGGTGCCTGCAGGAATCCCTGCTGGTGCTGAGGGAGGATGGGGAGGGGATCACCTGCGGCCTGGGGCGATGAGGGGTCCTTCGGGGAAGCGGGGAGTATTCCGGAGAGAGAGTGGGTGCGGGAGAGAGAGTGGGTGCGGGAGAGATAGTGGGTGCGGGAGAGAGAGTGGGTGCGGGAGAGATAGTGGGTGCGGGAGAGAGAGTGGGTGC
>NW_005871173.1:1447424-1465773 GCF_000147115.1 Myotis lucifugus
CCCCCCCCCCCCCCGCCCCCCCCCCCCCCCGCCCACATCATGATCACCACCTGCTGTTAGCGACCACCATGCCTGTCTAGGCAGCACGCCCTCCGCGGGAAAGCGCTTGGCGGCAAGCAGTTTATAGGAGACACGTTTTTGGAAAGCTCCGAGCATTCCTTCTATTCCCCCAAGGAAGTTCTCTTTAAAATGACCACCTTCGTTACAGTTAGCTGGAAACACTCATCGCACGTCCGCCTAAGTGCTCCGTTAGGCGGGATGTCTGTGTACGTCGCCGTATTTATGATGTGAGGGGCCCTGAGTAAAGGCAGCCCTCCCTCTACAAGGAAAACACGCCCCGGAGAGGAAACACTGGGGGTACTGTGCGTGCTGGTGTTTGGGGTGGGAAGTTCTCCCCCACCCCCCCAAAGAAATGGTGTTGCACCGCCCTTTGGAATGCAGAAACTGGGCCAGTGGAGCAGGGAGCGAGGTATACAGCTGGAGATGAGAGCAAAAGGATGAAGGGTGGGTGATGCTGGGGTTGATGCTGCTAGAAGATGCTTGTAACTCCTACCCAGCCCGGCGAGGGCAGCGTGGTGGAGGGCTGACCACAGTGGACGTGAGGATTAGTGGGTCACTGGGGGCCTTACTGGTAGGACAGGAGCACCTGAAGTATGGTACCTATTTGCTTTAGTCCTGGATTGCAATAAATGTGACTCTTTAATTCGACTTCTTGAGGCGTCCTTCTGTGATTTGCGGGGTACATTACAACACACACAGTACAATAAAGCTGCACAGTAAGGGACCCAAGACAGAGCGGGCCCCAGCGATGGGTTGGATTAATGCTGTTGGCAGCTTTGTGCGTGGCAGTGTTATCTTTATATTCCTCTAGAGGAGAAGAGAATTCTCATTATTCTGCCTGCTTACCACATAGTATTTTAACCATGATCCTCTAGTTTGAGGCAAGGAGGTGGTGTTTAACTTTAATGAGTAGTTTTCTAGCCGCCAACAATGGGGGAGTGGCGTTCTCTGTAACGGATGTCCCACAGGTTCTGGGTTTCACAGTGGCTGGGACGGAGTGCAGAGCATCTGAAGGTTGGGGTTCAGTTCCCGGCTCTGACACCTGCCTGGTACCCTTCTCGCCCCTGCGCCTGTCTCATGCAGAAGGAAGGCCGCCGTGACGCCGGTCCTGCGATAGTGGGGGATATGGTGGCTGTGTCTGGAGACAGCGCTGGCACGCGCTCTGTAAATGCTCCCTCGGCCACGCCGCCTGTGAGGAGCCCCGTGTCGCCAGGGCTGTGAAACGTAGCAGCGCGTCGGCATTAAACCTCTGTTGCTACAGTCCCTGTGACGAGGACAGAGGGCCTTGGCTGCAGAATGAAGACTCCTCCCGCCGTGGCGACCCAGAGTAAAATAGTGCTCATTCTAAGGGTTAAGGACTTAGTAGGAAGCTATTCATTAAGCAAATAGACATTGAGTGCCACTGCTCATTTCAGTGGACACTGGTTATACTGCACTGGGAGACATACGTCCCCCCCGGGGGTCAAAAGAAGTGAAACGGACCTCATGCCCATCGGTACCGGTATGGACAGTACCAGGACCGGTCAGAATGGTTACGGTTTTAACTACCCCCCCGCCCCTCCCCCCCCGCCCCCCCGTGTCCGGCTTCACACAGTAGCTGTGAACCTCCCCACGGGCCTTCCCCAGTGGCACCGCGCTGTCCGTGCTGCCTGGTGGGGGCCTGCCTGGATCCGCATGTCAGAAAGATACTGCTCTCCCTGGAGGTTAATGTGCCCACTGTGCCCCTCACTTCCGCTGTGTGTCCCTGCTTGTGCCTGTGCTGATTTCAGTAAAATTGTGTTCTGTGTAGACACGTATCTCTCTAACTCTCTGCTTTGTTCTCTTCTTTTCCATTCAAGGAAAGTAAAGAGTGTCCTGCCCAGCCTCCTAGGAGGCTTGTATGTGACACTGCACTGGTTTTGTAGTTGGTAGGAAGTTGATAAAGACATTAGATTCATATCCATAAAATGTATAGTCTAAGAGCTGACGATTTCTAAACCAAAAGCTATAGGACAAGGCAGGAAATGCCAGTCTGAGACTTGTTCTACCATTCTTTTAGTTTTCAAGTGGAAAAAAAAGTATTAACAGATTTTCAGATGTCCTGCATTGTTATTTGAAGTAGTAGAGAAAAAGGAGAAGCTTTAACTATAAAGAATGAGCACATATTGGTCATCAGTTTGGCTTTAGGCTTTGTTTATTTGTTCACCCAACAGATGATTGAGTGGCCAGGCCCTGTGTTGGGTGCTAGAGCAATGACATGCTGTCATCCGTTAGAAGCTCCGAGTGTAATAGTAACAGAAGGCAGGAAAGCGTGGAAACCAAGTGTGTACCCCGTGTTGCATGGGACTCCAGGGATCCAGGTCTGGCGGCTGAGAGGGACTCATCCGAGAGGCTTCAGAAGGAAGGTCAGTCCCATGATCTTTGAAGACGGTAGGGGGTGTGGTTTTACAGAAAGATGGCTGGGGGCAGGGGCGGGGGAGCTGCAAGCCTAAGAAAGCCAAACGAACCTCCTGGGACAGCGAACCTTGGTAAAGTTCCGATCCAAGTTTGCTGAGGGCAGAACACAAGGGAACTTGCATAGTCTTGAGAAGAGGGGTGATGTAAAAATACAATGTGGTGGTAGTTTTAAATGTTTTCATGGTGGTTTAAGATGTTTTTATCAGGTTCGGAACAATGAAAGAGTCTCACTTAAGCGTTTTTAGAAAGTCAAACAAGACACTTTTTAAGACATCTTGCTTATTAACCATAGATATAAAAAGCAAAACTATGATGACGCTTCATATAACTGAATCCCAGAAAACCTGGCTCTTCTTCTGAAGTCTTACGATAAAATGTTCTCTGGACCATTAATGGAAGACAGCTTGCTGGCACCAAATCGTTAGTTGGCGGCAGAAACTCAGAGCTGCCAGCAGATGCACGTACAGATTTTCAGATCACGGGATTATTTCAGCCAGGGGCCAGCCCATTGATCTCCATAACTTTTAAAACTGTGACTAGGCGTGTAAATGCACAGAACTGTCCACCTGAGCAGAAGTGCTCCTCTTTGTACTGTAGGCTGCAAGCGTCTTACTTCCTAAGAGACTTGCCTTGATTAGAATTAAGCTGTTTAAAGTAACTCGGGAGTTTATCTAAAGACCACTTAGGTTAAATTCAGCTTTTAAAAGAGAGTTCATGTTACAGTCCTTGACGCTGTCATCGCCTCTAACCTTGGAGAGGTTAGTCAGCATGTCGGGGACATGTCCAGGTTCCTGCAAGACCACACGTGCAGTTTGTGAACTTGAGATTTGCACAGTGCTCAGATGATCTGTGAACGTTGTTGGAACAGGTTTAGAAACACTCCCAAGTGTTCACCTTGGTTAGTTAACAAGTATACTAAGGCCTGTGGGGCTAGGTCCACCCTATACCCATACATTAATCACATTCGTTCCCATGTAGAGGTTGATTAGGTTGGGGAGGTAAACAGAAGGCCTTTGGGAGCTAGACTCCCCTCTGGACACAGTCGGCTCGAAGTGGGTGCAGGAGGGGAGCGTCAGCAGAGATGCCTGGACCGGGCTGTGGAGGGAATGGGACCGAGTGCCTGCAGGCCCCTTCCCACGCCGGCTGGCTGGGTGGTTCCTCTTTAAAAAATAAATGTACCTTTCCTATTTATTTTTTTTAATAAAATTCCAATCATGAAGACTCTCTAATTTACAAAACTTCCTCTTTCTAATTTTTAAATTTTTGCTAAATGTTGTTAAAGAAGAAATAGTATCTGTCCCATCGAAGCCTAAGCAACCAGAACGACCGGAATGACCGGTCACTATGACGCACACTGACCACCAGGGGGCAGACGCTCCATACAGGAGCTGCCCCCTGGTGGTCAGTGCGCTCCCTCAGCCAACTTCCCCCGGCCGGCCCTCTCCCCACCCCTCACCCCCATTCCTCTCCCTGGCCGGCAGGCCCCGATCAGCCCTGATTGCCCGCCAGGCCTAGGGACCCCACCCTTGCACGATTTTTGTGCACTGGGCCTCTAGTTGTATAGATAAAATAGAGTCTCAAAATATGCAGATTCTATTTCTATTCTTGTTTCTATTTTAAAAACAATACAATGAAGGCATACGATAGAAAAAAGTATAAGAGGTGTAAGGTATGAAAAAAAGTAAAGTAGCCTATAACCCTAAATCTAGGCGTTTTTTTATTTCGAAAAATATAGAAGAATTATTCTGTTTTCCATATAGAATGAAACATTGCAAAGAGAAAACTTTTTCATTTGAAACTAATATAATGTTATGTCTTATGTATATGGGTCAAAATTAAAAATGTAGCTAGAAAAAAATGAGTAATATGTGTAAACGCTGGAAAGAAGTAGTAAAATTGTTCTCTTCCAAAAGAGAAAGAAACAGTAGAACGTTCTAAAGAGTGTCAGACCGTGCAGGGGGAGGGGGGCCTCGGGTTCTGGAGTCACTCGGAGCTGGGCTTTCCTGTGCTGCCCCTTCCTCACTGTGTTGCCTCGGGCCGCAGGCCTCTCTGACCTCTGCACAAATGGGGAAAAGGATGACTGTTTGTCCAGGTTCGTATGGGAATTCATGGCAGAGACACAGTGCGAAGTAAGGGGTAGCTGTTACTGCGGACCTGGTGATGCGGGCCTTGATCGCCTTTGGCCAACCTACTGCTTGTACTGTAACATGTTTTGGAAGACAGATTTCACAGGGTTCAGGGAGAAATTCAGTGGACGGAGTTTCAGAAACGGAAGCTCCCGCAGAGGAGGAGCTAAGAAACTCCGCATGTCATCCTGCTAATGAGTGTAAAGTGAAAAACTACGAGGCAGGGAGAGGCCCACCGCTTGGGCCTGTGGCGTTCTGCCCATGGATAAAGCAGAAAGCGCCCGTCAGAGGGAGGCGAGCCTAGGAAAGTGAGAAGGCGGTGAGAGGGCCGTGTTGTCCTCAGGGGGCCCTGGCCTTGAAAACGTACACCTCTGGGCACTGGAAGAACTTGCAGACACCCCAGAATCCAGGGCTGTGGGAGGACAGATTGCTGTGCCTGATTTGCAAGCAAAGAAAAAAAGTCCACGAGACATCTAGACGGGCAGGGGACACCCATCAAGAAAGTGGCCCCTGAGCGCACAGGACAGTTGGGTCCTGGGAATTTTGTGTGGGGTCCAGGGCCTGCATTGTGGTGGCCCCTCATTTGACCTGATTCATCGGGCGTGCATAACATCACTTTAGAACAAGCCTTTCCAGACAAAAGTTGTGTAAGACCAGTGGCTTTCCAAATGTATCTTGGAGACGGTGGGGCGGGAGGGGACGGGATCTCAGGCGGGACTGGGCAGACGGCCTCTGCCCCGACCCTGGCAGCTTGGAGATGGGAAACGAACGGTCCTGGCTCTCACGGATGTGGTCCCAGCTCTTCCCAGCCGCCTCGCAGCATGTAATAGTCCGTCCTCAGCTGAGGCACGGAGGGGAATAGCAAGGCCCGTGGGTGGCAGCGGGTCACCGGGCGGGTGAGTCACCCAGTGACGGCTGTCCTCCACGTCTCCACTGGGCTCCTCGGTGCTTACCTGTTTTTAGGGGGAATTCCATGCTGTGATGGGATTTGTAATTGGGGGGGTTGCTCACATCTGAGGTCTTCTGGGAAAGGGCCTGGGCCTCCGCACAGCTGGACAGAATGCAGGTGTCAGGGCCCGGAGTCCTGAGCAGGTCCGGGGTGTCCCAGGCCACCCCAGCTCCTGAGCACCTGAGGCAGTCGTGGGGGCACGGGTGTGCTGCACCTCTGCTCTCACACACTGCCCGCCCGTCAGGTTTCTTACCCCAGACCCTGGCCAACCGTGGCTGCTGAGGAATGCGATTGTAGAAAGCAACCCATTGCCAGCAGTCACGCCCATTCTGTTCCGCGCTTTCCGATCCGCCCGAGACACACGTTCCCCAGACTGCGCCGTGTTTGCAGAGGAAGAGCGTCTATTGGTGGTTCATTAACTCGGTCATGTTTGGAGTTCTCTGTGACCTTCTAAAATAAGGCACCGGGCCTTCCTGAAGACTATCATTCTGTGAAAAGAGAAAAATAAAACACAAAAGGCCTGCAGCTCAAGGATAGTGCTTGTCCCGACGCCGGGTTATCCCTCCGGGGATGTGGGGAACCACAGGCTGTGAAGGGCTGACTCAGCGGCAGGGTCCTCGCTGCTCTGGCTGTCAGTGTGAACGTGACCGTGGCTGCTGCATTCGCTAGTTCTGCACTGCGCCCGCCCTGGACGTGGGGCCAGCCCCCGTCCCGTCATTCAAGAGCACACGAGAGACAGCGCAGGCAACTCCGATCGAGTATCAGAGCAGGCACTCCCACCAGACACATGAATAATAGTCTCTTTTCTTCTTGTAATTTCGCTCACTTACCTTCCTGGGGTTCTTTTAAGTGGGCAGTTCCCAATTTTAGATGCTTCTAGGTAAGGAGAGGACGCAGATGCCTATGAAGTACAGATCTCACGGAGGCCTGAGTCCACCCTGAGGCCAGGCTGGGCCTGGAAGCCTGTTCTGCTCTCTGTCCCCTCCGACCGGGGGCTCGCTGTTCCACAGGGGGGTCTCCTGCCCCAGAGCTCCGCGGGTCAGCTGCCCTGGCTCTGTTTCCTGGCTTCCCAGGAAAGCGAGGGGCTTGTCGGTCCTCTGCCACTGGGTCCCTTCGCAGATGTGTTTCTGCTGCCAGTACTGAAGCATCTGCTCCCCGAGTGGCCTGTCGTCTCCTACTCAGTTGAGAAGGCAGCTGAGGACACCAGACTGAATTAGCTCTGAGCAAGCTGGATGTATGACACTCGAAATTTTAAAAAACGGATGATTGATTGTTCAGTTTTCAAAAGGGTTTCTTTAAACACTGACTTCTTCCAATACTCTAAAAATAGCATGTAATTAAGTTCCCGTGCTTCTAGAGTATAATGCTTCATGCATAAGGTGCATGCCTATACAAATATTGGGAGTCTCTTAACGTGGACGTTTAAAATGATTAAAAATGCACTAGCCGATGATTTCGGTTTTACTAAACACATGTTAAATGTTATAGTGTCTTTTCTTGGAAACCTAGAATGGAACCTGTTAACCCAGCGGTTCTCAACCTGTGGGTCGCGACCCCTTTGGGGGTCGAACGACCCTTTCACAGGGGTCGCCTAAGACCATCGGAAAACACATATTGAATATATAATTACATATTGTTTTTGTGATTAATCACTATGCTTTAATTATGTTCAATTTGTAACAATGAAAATACATCCTGCATACCAGATATTTACATTATGATTCATAACAGCAGCAAAATTACAGTTATGAAGTAGCAACGAAAGTAATTTTATGGTTGGGGGTCACAACAACATGAGGAACTGTATTAAAGGGTCGCGGCATTAGGAAGGTTGAGAACCACTGTGTTAACCTTTAAGCTGGGAGGGGAGGCTCTCGTGTAAAACTCATGAGCATTAGCTCAGCCCGAGCATTAGCTCAGCCCCGGCTCCAGGCTCCCAGGCCGGCGAGGGGATCCCACGGCCCGAACCCCACTGCCCGACGATGAATGTCTCGGGGCTGTTTTCATACAGATGGTCTGCAGTGATGAGGGATGTAGCAAGTGGACGGTTACACATCCAGGATGACTCTTGACTGTTGTTCCACTTTCATTCCCTCAGTCCCATGGAGCAGCCCCATGCCCAGGAGCGGGGATCTTATAACAACACAGACAGGCCCGGCGTTGCTCTCATGGAGCCTGTGGTCCATTCTTCCCATCCGTTAACATGGTCCGCCTGCTCTCTCCCTTTCTCTTTCTGCTTCTCGTCTCCCTCCCACCACCCATCCCCAGGTGCAGGTGTTGGCGTGCAGTCTTGTCAGGGCGTATGTGAGTTGTTAACAGCAATTCTTTTTTTTTCTGGTACCTCTCTAAAGGCATAAGCTTTCACTTATAAAAATATATATAGATGTGTATATATATTTATAAACTACATAGATTCCTAGTTGCTTGTGAGGATTCTCTCCTGCGAATAGGAATGGCCTAGAGAGAGGAGGAGGAGAAAGGACAGGGTAGTTTGGTTGGGGGTGGGGTGCATGCCGAGAAGGGTGGGATCCTGACTCTGGGGTGGCCAGAGTGGAGGGCAGTGTGTGGTCAGCAGAATCACCGACGCCCTGATCCAGGAGGAGGTGAGGGCTGTGCCCCTCAGTCACTCAGTCATCTCAGAGAGCCCTCGGTCACAGGAAAGGGAGGAGGTGCTGGGACAGGCTGTGCCCGGGTGTGGGCTGAGGCAGGCTGGTGACCGGGCCTTCGCCACTTAGAAGGCAGCCATTGAGCAGAGGGTGTTCAGTGGCCGAGTAAGCAAGCGCGCTCAAGGTAGAGAGGAGAGGGAACAGCATGCGGGCAGAGGGAATGGCAAACTTCCTCCTTGTTCCTGTCCCCTAAGCATCGATGAGCATGCCCGCTTCCTCTGTGGTGGACGCTGCCCACACTGCCCCTCCCTGAATGCCCGCAGCTGGCCTCAGTGGTGGGTATGAATCGCCATTTTACAGTTGAGGAAACGCATAGTAAGCTTTCCCGTGGACTGCACACTTAACAAAGAGCAAAACCAGAGGCACCAGGCTTGGGGGCCTGACTGCGGGTTGCACACTCTAACCGGGGTGCTGAACTGCCTCTCCACGGATGCGCTCGCTGGAGGGGTTCCCCAGACCTGGGCCTGCGCCTTCCTCCACCTGCTCGCATGGGATTCAACGCCTTTGGAGCAGCTCAGTCCACTGTGGTCTGAGTGTCGTTCAGTGGCCGCGCTCTCTGGAGCGGTGGGGCTTCCTTTGTGCTCCTCGAGGTGGGTCTCCGCAGCACGTGTGACACTCCTGCAGGGTGTCGCCGTGGGAGGAGCAGGGGTGCGAGTCCCCGCGCTGGCATTTGCCATCGAACCTCAGCTGCTTCGTGGAGACTGTCCGTCTGTCTTGCAGGGTGTTCCTCAGAAGGCAATTGCAGTGACCAAACTAGGCAGAAGAGACGAACCATAATAATAAATCATGAGTTCATCCTTATCAGGGTCACTAGCCAGAGACAGCGTGTCGAGAAGCAAGAATCAGAGGCCTGGTCTCCCGCCCGCCTCCTGCCTCGGCGACTCAGTGCCGTGTAACACGAGGTAGGCAGTGTAGCATAATGGTGAGAGCACCAGTTCCAGGGTCAGACTTCCTGGGTCTAGACCCCACCTGTGCTTACCAGATGCATGTCTTGGTAAAGGTACTTGACATAATTCCTTAAACTTGTTGAACTTCATGGCTGTATAGCCTGCTCTTACATACGGCTTCCAGGTCATTGTACTGATGTGTTTTTTAGGTATTCTAGGATTACTTCATAATTTACAAAAATGAGCAAGTAGCAAAAAAATGACACACTTAGGTCTTAAAACAGTAAAAGGTGTAGAAATGTGTATCTTCAGAATTGTGTGTCCATGTAACTCCATCACAGCATCATTCGAGAAGATGTTAGTTGACTTCAGATGCCAACAGATATTGTGAGACTTCCCTGGGAGTTCAGCCGGCTCTCCGCTCGAGGCTGAACTGGGACCCTGGGGGCCCATGTGCAGGTTTTGTAAGCGGGACCATGGCTGGTCCTGCTCGCGAGGAGCTGTGAGGCCGGGACTGCAGGGGTCCGTTACTGTGGTCGGATTGGCCTCCCCTTTAAGACCTCGTCCATGGACGTCCTCTTAGCCTCTGTGTGAAGGAGCCCGGCCAGCGAGGTGACCTTAGTTACTGGTGGAATCGCATCTGGAGCCTGGGCGTCCTGGCATCCGAAACAGGCGTCTCTCCAAGCTATTCCAGCCGAGGAGAGACGGACACGGTGCTCTGTGCTCCCTGCTCCCCTGGAAGAAGACGAGGCGTTGCAGAGCACAGCCCTCCATCAGACACTGAAACGTTTGCTGCTGTATTGACACCATCTCTTCTGTAGGAATTATCTCGGGGAGGAAAAAAAACACAACGACGCTAGGAAAAGTGATTCCATTGACCAGTGATGACCAGTTATTGTTCCTTTTGTCAACAGGCAAGATGAATGAAGTGCTGGCAGCTTCCCGTGCCCCAGGCCTTGTAGGAATAAGTGAGCCGCGCACCAGAGGGCTCATGTGCGCCCCACCGGACCTGGTGCAAGGACCCTGTGCAAGGAAGCCTTAAGGAACCCGCCGTTACCACTGAGAAGGCTCTGTGCCCTCGGGCCTTGCTTCTGCTTGAATCCAGAGGTTGCGAGCATGCCTCCCTATATCACCTGTTGGAGCAGGTTTAATTTTTTAAATTTGAAACACAAACTCTATGAGTTTCTAGTCCATCATTGTTCTTGTTGAGGATCCACGCAGATGAACAGGGCGGCGTCCGTAGGCGATGTGCACGTCCGCTGGACCAGTTGACTGCAGCATAAATGGCAGCAGGCTCCATCTGCCTCTCCATCCAGGGCCGCGACAGAAGGACAGTTAGCAAGGAGACCCCTCCAGGAGAGAAGGTCCCATTGTGTTGGAACCACAGATTCCTAGAGCCGTAGCTTCAGTGACCAAGACTGTTCTCTTGAACACAGCGCGCGTAGACTGCAGCTCTTGATGCTGGCTTTCATCCATTATCATTGGTCATCACCTTGGACAGTCGCCAGCATTGGACGTCTTAAGCGTTCATTGAATAAAAATGCAGCTCTGAGAGAATCCAGGGCTCGATACAGTGTTCTGGGCACTGCGCTCCAGCGTTCGTGTCGCAGTATTACTCATGGCAGGTGCCCAGGTGGTTGATGCCAAACCTAGTGGGAGAGGAAGCAAAATGGCAACGAAGGGCATATTACATTGTGTTGTAAACATACTTTATAAGTACATTTCTTATTAGCTGCTTATTCGGGCAGAGATGATAACATTTCTCTCTTGAGTTTCCAGACCAGGATTTGTGTTTTGGAAATTATCAGTGTTCACAATACCTGCAGGGGGGGAAATACAAAAACTCAAGTACGAGCACTCTTTATACCTGAAAGAATGTTTTTATCATTCTTCTAATTGTTTTGGCTCTGTCACGGATTAAAGTGCTTGGAATGCCGGAGTCTGTGGTCTCTTGAAACCTACTCAGTGAGAACCTACCACCCTCATAGTATGCTGTCACTTGGGACATTCATGATAAAAACCGAAACTAATTTTGATTATTAGTCATTTGCTTTGCTTTGTAGCTTATTGTGTCTTTTGTGGTTCATCTTTGCTTAGCAACCAAGAAATTTGTATTGTCACATATATGGACACAGAGATGCATACATAGTTCAGGCCTTTCACAGTCTCCTGCATTGAATCACGGTAGATTTCTATGTTTAAACAAACACTCTGTTATTTGTTGAAAGGCTGAGATATTTTTGAATGCCATGGTGTTTTTCATTATGCATTCTACAACCTGGATAAAAGATAACCTATGAAGAGTTCACCCTGGCTATCTTTTTTAAAATCCTCACCCAAGAGTATGTTTATTGATTTAGAGAGAGAGAGAGAGATGGGTTACTTCCCATATGCATCCTGACTGGGGATCAAACCCAAAACCTAGGTATGTGCCCTGATTGGGAATTGAACCACAACCTTTTTTGTGTATGGGACGCAGGACAACACTCTAACTAAGCCACCTGGCCAGGGAGCAAGCTATCTTCAGTTTCTGATTATACTATATTTTCTGTTAAACTGATTATAATATAATTCTAATTCATTTTGATTATAATGTTTTCTGTTAAATAAGTAGAAAATTGGAGAAGGTTGTGGGTGATATAGCCATAGCTATAGGCTTTTCAGTGGCATCTTCTGTGTTTGACTCTGCCCAGCGTGAAACAGAGTGTGTGTTTATTGTAGTGAGAAATTAAAGTTAAAAAAACTGCAAAGAAACCCAAGCACACACACCTATGGAGACCTTGCTTGGCACTTTTACCACATTTGATGTGGAAATAAGAAAAGATCCCTTTCTTTCTATTCTTTTGTAACTGAACTGACTTACCGCTCTAGCTCCCCCCTCCTCCCCCTGCTCCCATCCCACCTGCCACCCCCACCCTGAAAAGGACCAGCACGGACAGTCTGGTGCACATATGAGTGAATGGTTTTGGAACTCTTAAATTTGGAAAAACATAAACAGGAGGGGCGGGTTCTTCTCGGTGGGTGGGGCGGGAGGAGAGAGAGTAGAACAGCGAACACTTAACAGGAGGTCCCTCCTTCAGAACTGAGGTGCTTGCAGTCTTCACATTCAGTGGGCGGAGCGTGTCTGACCACAGGAGACAGCAGGGCCCATCTGCCCGGAGAGTAACCCGTCTAGAAATCCCAGGGCGCCGCCTCTGTTCCCGGGTAATTTCCTTTTCCGAAGCCTCCACGCCCCTCTGCCCAACATCTGGACCGGTTTGGAGGCAGCGTGAGCATCTAACACCCTCGCTCCTGGCTCCTGGCCGAGGCAGAGGAAAGCTTGCAGAGTCATTGGTCTGGGGGGGTGGGGGGAGGCTTACCTCGAGCAGAGCTGGTTTTAGACACAGTGTCAGGGACGGAAACACCGAAGCTTTGGGCTCTCACACATGTAGAAAGGGTCCTGGCTGTGGGTGGTTTGGTTTGTAAGTAAACGCTGGCCACACTCTCACTTTCTAATACCGAGATCTCATTCAAATGAGATGGGTGGTGGTAAGCAGTTTCTTTGTGGTTAATAAATTCTTTAGAGAGTTTAAAAACAAACAAACAAACAAAAGAAACGGAAGCATCTGTTTCAGAATGGCCTCCCCATAGGAGTTGCACATAGGTGATGGCTTTCATCCGAGCAGTTAGGGAAGTGGTCCGGTTTGGTGCCTTGGGTGAAAGCCTCTTTCCCTCCTTACTAGTAATTCCTCTACGTGCACCGTGTCTGGTCCCTTTCTGGAATGGGGGGATACCCCACCACTTGTGGCTGGCAGCGAAGCACCTCGTTTCTGTGCGGGGCTTCCTCTGGGACTGCCCACCAGGAGCGGGGCCTGCACAGTGGGCAGATGGGGCTGTGTTTATTATTGATGGACATTCACTGCTCCTTAGGTCTGAGAAATGCTGTGCTTGCTTCTCTTGTGTCTCCTAAGGTGCACATCTCTTTCAAAACATTTCTTCAAATAGCATAGAAAAAAGACTCTACCCGTGGGCTACGAGGAAATAAAATGAAGCCTGTTTTCACACGTTCTTGTGTTGTTGCAGAAATAAATGCCTAACTTCAAAATAGACAAACAGCTCAAGTGGCTATTGTTACAGACAGTTTAAGAAATATTATAGCCCAGTTGGTGTGGCTCAGTGGTTGAGCGTCGACCCATGAACCAGGAGGTCACTGTTCAGTTCCTGGTCAGGGCACATGCCTGGGTTGCGGCCTCGATCCCCAGTGGGGGGCATGCAGGAGGCAGCCCATCAATGATTCTCACTCACTGATGTTTCTATCTCTCCCTCTCTGAAATCAATAAAAAAATATTTTTTTTAAAAAAAGATTATAAACTAGAAAACTATATGTACATTTAATTATCTAAATGTTTTATATACAAGTTCAAGTACTGTACTCAAATATATTTTCTAAAAAAAGATACCATTCATATGATTAACACAAATTTAAAAATCCACCAGAGAATCTGTAGTATAGAAGTAAGCGTGGCCTTCAGTAACTGTGGACAAGAACCTGAACACACCTTTTATAATTTCGCCTGGATCGTCATGGGTTGGGAGGAGACTATTATATTTGAGTAGCAGCAGTTGCTATTCAAAAAAAAAATTTTTTTTTAATGTTACTATATCATCTTCAAGGACCCTTCACGAAGAGTTACACTGATTTAAAAGTTCCCTCACCCAATGTCAACAGGCTAAGTAAGGAGACACAGCAAAGAGACATCCACTGGGCACCTCCCTCCTCCATGCATCCATCTCACCCTCATTCCTGACAGGAGAGGGAGAAGTTTGCTGGAAGTGTCCATGTTATCGAGAGTTTGTCTTGCCCGTGTAGACGTCAGCACCGGACGTCCACACACTTGCACCGGACGTCCACACACTTGATGGGACTGGAGGTCATGGCAGGGAGCTTCCCAGGTCACAGAGCAGCAGGACCCCCGGAGACCCTGTCAGGGGGAGGCCCGCCCCGGCTCTGCCGTCAGCGCTGGGAGCTGCCTCCTCCCTGTGTTACCCAGCCCCGCAGGTCCAGGCCCTCGCCTGCATGCCGTAGGCCTGGCCGCACTCACAGCCCCGTCTCCTTCACAACGTCGGCCTCCAGTCCCGAGTCTGGCTGTTGAGAAGAATGTTGTACATTTGTCTTCAAATTCCAACACTCCTCCCTCCAACACCTGTTCATTGGCCTGAAAGAGGCCTATGCCCATCCCGGGATCTGCATCGGAAAGGAATTCAGGTGCGCGTTGCACAAGGAAAGAGGCTCACACCCAGGCAGTCATAAAGCAATCGTTTCCCTAAAAACAACTCATCCTTTATCAGCTCAACTTGCCACTGAGAGAAAAGGAAACTGTTCTTGCATAGTTTACCTTTCACTTTGTTCCATCCGGTGACAAGTTGATTGTGTATTTGGTTTTGAGAATCGGGGGTTATATTTGCCTACATTAGTGAGCCATTCCTAATTCCGAAGTGCCCTACTTCTAGAACTTAGCCGGAGTTCAGTGGCCTCACAGCAAAGTTCACTGGAGCAAGATCTCACACAGACCTCCAGCTGGGCCTGTCCTACACAGGGCCCCTCCTTCCCTAAGCCTCTAACCTTCAGCCAGGGGACAGGTGCCACCAGCCAGGACGCTGCATTACGTTCTACCTGAGCTGCCACAAGGCTCAGCTTGACGTGGGTGGAAGGAGCAGCTCGCATGCTGCCCAGCCCAGCGGCTGTGGCCTCACCACCGTTAGGAAACTAGAAATAGAACACGAGGAGCTATTTCTGCTATTAAACCACCAGGACTCAAAGTTTCTTGGGAGATCTCGTCTTTAAAAAGTATATTTAATGGGACAAGAATAGCTTACAACTTGAAACCAGATGGAATACAAAGAAAGTTCTTCTTCGCCCACATTTTTCTGAAGCAAGTTATTTAACCCCGTGGAGCCTGGGGTCCTGTCTGCTGGTGCAGGCGTTTGCTCATCCGTGGGGGGAAGGCGCCGTTTACCCTACACGATCAGTGACAGCGGGTGGGATGAGCTCGGCACAGGGAGTGGTGGCCGCCGTTATTCACCTCTAGGGTAGAACAAAGCCGGATCCGCCCCAAACAAGGAAACTCACCTCAGATGACGGTGATGTCAGCTTCGTGAGCATGAACGCAAGTCTGGCGACAGCCAGCTCCCGGCCACCTGGGACGCTTTTTATCTTTCCTCCGGCAGTTGCATTGTTCCTCTCCTGCTGGCCCAGTGGAAGGTCTGAGACACCCTTCCACTCCCAGATAAGGCTATTGTGTCATCTGTTTTCCCAGGATGGGCTGGGTGGCCCGGCCTTTGTGGACGGGGTCTGCTTGGCACATCAATCTGAGAATATCTGGGAAGTGGACACTCGTGAAAGGCCTGCCTGACTCGATGGTCTGCTGGGCACCTGGGCCGCGGGCACTGTCCCAGCCCAGGCAGCTCCCAAAGGACGCCATCAGGGAAGGGCTGATGAGCTCCGGGTCCTCGCACATTAGACTGACAGCTGATTGTAGTTTTCATCTAATTAGTCTCTCCTCTGTTCCTCCCATCTTTTAAAATTTATCTGTTGTTTTGCATTCATCTCAAATAAACAAAAACTAACTTCATCGAGAAAAGAAAGCCCGGCCACCATGGCTCAGTGGTTGAGCGTCGACCTATGAACCAGGAGGTCATGGTTCAATTCCCAGTCAGGGCACATGCCCTGGTTGTGGGCTTGACCCCCAGTAGGGGGCGTGCAGGAGGCAGCCGATCAATGAGTCTCTCTGGTCATTGATGTTTCTCTCTCCCCCTCTACCGTCCTCTCTGAAATTATATATATATATAGAACCAGAAACACGGTGCCAATAGAGATGAAGGTGATTCCTGCAGGCCGACTTGGGCGAGAACAGGAAGTCTGTCTTGTTTTGTCCCCTGTAGCCCTGGGGGAGTGGCCTTTTGTGGAGGGCGAGGAGTGGTGTGCTGTCCTCCTGCGAGAATCCCAGAGGGCAGAGTGTGGGAGCTGAAGGGAGCCTGAAGGGTCACCTGACCCCAGGGCCCCTCCTTGGCTGTGAGCTGCTGAAATTATAGGCCCCGTCCCAGCACATGGCAGTAGCTCTCCCTCAGATTTGCAAAGAGCTTGGTAACCCTCCAGCACTAAGGACCCGCCTTATTCACGAGGAAACGACAACAAAGGGACCGTACAAAGCCGCGCAGGCAGCAGGAGCACCGCTCTGCACTGACCACGCGGCCAGTCCACCCAGACACACCGTCATGAGAGCACAGCATTGGGGCGCAAGAAGCAAATGAGAACTGGGGGCCAATGTTTTGTTCCCTTTTTCTGTGACCCCAATTCTTTCTGTACCAAATTATACACTCAGTTTTTAAAAATTTGCTTTTTGAAACTTTTGACCTGGAATCGTCACTCTTGAATTCAGTTTACACCGACTTTAAGCAGGTGTCTGGCCTGGGGAAGCTAGACAGCGCCAGAGCTCACCGGGAGAGCGATAATGTCAGTCGCCGGCAGTGCTGTCTTCTTATCAGAAGTCGGGGGTCATTACATTGACCTGCTTCGAGGGGTGTGAGCTGTAATGACTGAAAGTCCATGTCGTTAAAACACAGGACGTGCGATTGCCTGCTGTGTGTGTGTGTAGGGGGGGGGCCTTTGGAACTGCCGAGCACACGCACACACTGTGGTCCCTTCTCCTGACACCACAGTCGTCTCCACCGGCTTTGATGGTGGTCCCCGCGGCTCACGGCGGCCCTGCTGTCACAGAGACAAAGGCCGGTGTTGCCAGCTTGCATCGTGTGTTTCTGATTTAAAAGCTTCCCGCTTATCACCTTCCCTTTGAAGCTTCCCACCCCGGGCCTATCAAGATTGGAAAAGATGACGAGGTGGGGCCGCTGGGAGATGCGATGTGTGGCTTCTGTGTTCACCTTCGGGGCCTTCCCAGGCCTTCCTGGGTCCCGCGGGGAAGGTGGGAAAGTGCAGGCTGTCCCTGTCACAGCCCAGCCTGTCCCGGGTGCCCTCTTCACCCACTGCTTCCCCGACACACCGCGCAGTCTCACCTCCAAAGGCTGGGAGCCAGGCTCTGCAGTGAGTGGCTCCCCCACAGGGGCAACATCTAGACCCTTCCAGAAGGTTCTGCACATCCTCCATGCGCACCCGTGATTCCCGAGGAAGCTCGGGTGTCAGAGGCACTTTGAATGGTCCACAGGGTGAGCCTAAAGAGGTTCACAAAGCCATCCCTGGGCGAAAGGGCATTTTCCTGACGTTCTCATGGCCGCACGTCACACCTTTCCATCCACATGTCCTTCATGGCAAAGGAGGGCACGTCAGTCCCCACCTGGCGCCAAGGGCACGGCCCGGGTCAGTCACGAGCATTGAAATGTCTTGTTTGATCACAAAACTCCAGATTGGTCATAAAAACTAGGGACTCTATTCCAACGTCTAGGCTTGATTAAATGCACAAGTACAAGTCATGGTTTGTAGATCAGACTACCTAATTCTGTGAACACACCTCCTCCGTCTTCAAATAAATGAGGCTGCAGGGGATGCTCAGTGTTTGCCCTAAGGCTGTGGTCGGCAAACTGCGGCTCGGGAGCCACATGCGGCTCTTTGGCCCCTTGAGTGTGGCTCTTCCACAAAATACCACGTGCGGACGCGTGTACAGTGCGATTGAAACTCTGGCCCATGCGCAGAAGTCGGTTTTCGGCCTGGGCGAGTCTATTTTGAAGAAGTACTGTTGATATTTGGCTCTGTTGACTAATGAGTTTGCCGACCATGGCCCTAAGGCTCTGTGTGCCTGATGTCCCCACCGTGGGCTGGTCGAGCCTGGCGCTGAGCCCTCTCAGGTGCGGGGGCAGGTCCTGTGGAAGCGCCAGGCTGCTTGCAAAGTGGTCCCCGCGCCATCCCGCCTGGCCTTCCAGGCCCTGTCCGCCCCCCCCCCCCCCCCCCGCCCGGGGTAAACCCCCCCCTCATCCTTTTGGGAGGGCCCTGTGGGAACCTTCTTGTTGGGGGTTTTCCAGCACCCGCTGGTTTAATCTCTTTAAAAAGGGGAGATAATTATCTTCCTGCCCCCTTTTCCTTCCCTATTTCCAAAGATCCTTCAAACTTTCCGCCTTCTCTGGCAGTCTCCCAACGGGGGGGCAGAGATAGGACCGTGTGACACACAGTAGAACACCCTGAAACAATGGGAGACCTCGAGCCAGGGGGTCAGCCCCCAGCTGTTGTCCCATCGTCCT
>NW_005871173.1:1466134-1473607 GCF_000147115.1 Myotis lucifugus
TTTTTTCTTAGCTAATGTGCAATGACGAGGACGCAAGAGGCATCCTGGTGATTTCTTTTCTTTTTTTTTTTTAAATATATTTTATTGATTTTTTACAGAGAGGAAGGGAGAGAGATAGAGAGTTAGAAACATTGATGAGAGAGAAACATCGATCAGCTGCTTCCTGCACATCTCCTACTGGGGATGTGCCCGCAACCCAGGTACATGCCCTTGACCGGAATCGAACCTGGGACCTTTCAGTCCGCAGGCCGACGCTCTATCCACTGAGCCAAACCGGTTTCGGCCTGGTGATTTCTTTTAAGCGGCATTTCACCCTCCTCTGAGGTCTTATAAAGATCGATAGGAGGGGCCCTCAGGTGGCGCTCACCAGCACGTCCTGTGGGCTGGGCCCTGCTGCCTCCCTCTTAGTTCTCTTTACACCTTCCCAGGTGAACTCTCACACCCCCCCCTTTGGCAGGCGGCTTCAGGGGTTGTTCAGCTGCGAAGGGGCAGAGCCAGCATCCAAGCCCTGTCCCTCTGACCCCTCCTGACCATGCCACACCCACACCCACACCCACACCCACCCCTCTCTGTGGAGGAAGCTTGCCTTCCTTCCAGATAAGGAACCGTATCTAAAACTAACAGCTCAAAGCAGAACTCTGGACCCGTTGATCGTTCCGGGTGCTGGTGAATTTCCAGCTTTTGTCGTTTTGTATTTAGGGAACGCGTTTAGTGAGGCGCTGTGTTTCCTTTTCTGCTGGACGTCATCTTGTCTCTGAGGAGTTGGAGTTATGCCTGAGGAGAAGATCTATTTCCATCCATAATTTAGCCAGCAGGTCTTCCGGATTCGTTGTTTTTCTCTCTTTTAGCTCCTGAAGCTGGAGCTGCTGTACTAGTAACCAATTCATACAAATGCAGTTTCCAACTTTATTCTTGATAATAAAGGCTTCCCCCAGAGGGCGCTCCCTGCAAGCCTTAGACTTACTCAGTTCTCTCCGGCCTGAAGCTTGGTTTTAAAACATATTTTCAGAGAATGGATAGCAGTCTTGTATGAGTAGAGAGGAAATTCTTGGAGAAGGCATCAGGAAACAAAATAAAGTTCAGGAATTTGAATTCTTAGGATGGAGATCATGAAAATTCAGGGATTTCGATTCTGTAAAAATTACTATAAAAAGAACTTAAAGAAAAACTTGCCTAATTCTTGTAGTATATAGAATCATAGTATTAGAAGCCTCTTAATATAGGGAGAATTGTCTTTTCCTGTTGGAAAGGACTTTAGCGGGGGGATTGTGTAACCTCCTCAGTAACTGATTCTGTAGTTTTATGTACTGATACAGTGTCCTGAAGTCGGGGGTGTTAGGACTTTTGTTTCTGTTCTTTATAAAGTCATATTAGCTCTTCTGAAGAAAATGAAGAGAGACACAGTGAAAAGGGCAGAAGAGAAATGAGACTAGAATTCTAAAAAAAATATTTAATTATTCCAGAAAAAAGGAAAGAGAGAAGCAGAGAAATTAAAAAGAAAAAAAAAAGATTCAGATGGGACAAATAGAAAACAAATCAGAGTTGCAGACTCATATCTAACCGCACCAATAATTAACATTAAATATAAATGGACTAAATACTTCAATTTAAAGGCAGAGATTGTTGGACTAGAGAAAAAGGAAGACCCCAATGATAGGCTGATTTTAAATATACATACAGGTAGGTCGAAGGTAAACAGATGGAGTAAAGATGTCACGGGCATAGTATACCTTAGGAAGCTGGAGTGGCCATATGAACATGAGATGAAATAGCCCTCAGGAGGATGAATATAACCAGAGATAAAGGGGCAGTTCTCCAGGAACACCTTCATAGCAATCGTAAATCCGTATATGCTTAGTAATAGAGCGTAAAAGACATGAAGCAAATAGCAACAGAATTTAAGGGAGTAGTAGGCAAATCTACAGTCACAGTTGGAGATTTTAACATCCCTCTGTCAACAATTGATAAAGCTAGACATGCCCGGGTTGTGGGCTCCGTCCCCAGTAGGAGGCAGGAGGCAGTCAGTCAGTGATTCTCTCTCATCGTTGATGTTTCTATCCCAGCCGTGGGCAAACTACGGCCCGCGGGCCGGATCCGGCCCGTTTGAAATGAATAAAACTAAAAAAAAAAAAAAAAAAAGACCGTACCCTTTTATGTAATGATGTTTACTTTGAATTTATATTAGTTCACACAAACACTCCATCCATGCTTTTGTTCCGGCCCTCCGGTCCAGTTTAAGAACCCATTGTGGCCCTCGAGTCAAAAAGTTTGCCCACCCCTGTTCTATCCCTTTCTCCCTCTCCCTTCCTCTCTCTGAAATCAGTAAAAAATATATTTTTTAAAAAGGCATTTCCATTCATCCAGATTGGCCATCCACCAGGGACTGAGGTGGTGTCAGCCAGCGCCTACTCTGCTCACGACAGGTTTCTATTGGATTTTCTTGGCTAATGAGGAAGCCGCCGTCTCAGCATCCTTTGTCCCTGAGGACGCCCTGAGATGGATTATAATCGCTGTGCGAGGGAACCCGAGGTCTGGACCTTGGCACGGGAGCCACGGCGAAGTCCCTCTTCACCCACACACCTGAGATCGACCTTGCAGTCTAGACAGGAGGAGTTCCTGGTGAGCAGACTAAATTGCTTCTGCCCAGATGAGGGGAGGCCCCTTTCCCCAAGGAGCCTTTTGTAAGGACTGGAACACCAGGCTGTCGGGGAACTGGGCTCCTTCAAGGGCCCTTGTGCTCAGAGTTTGATTATGCTGATGAGCCCTTGAGCTGGAGATGGGAGTCTTACCTACCCAGCTAAGTGCCACTTAAAATCAAAGGCCCCTTTTTATCTTACAGCCACTCACTCCAAGACCAAATTGTGTTGTGCTAAGAGCTGCGTAATGGGATTATCGCGTCTCCAGGGGCCGCCTTCCTCGCTGGGCCCCTCTCGCCCTGTCACTTACCACTTCTCAGCCTGGCCGTCTCCCGAGAAGGGAATTTTTCCACTTCAGTTTGTCCAGCCTACAGAAATAATGGATTAGAAGACTGTGGCTACTCTGTCCTGAGTAGTTGTTTTGGTTAAAGCATCTTAGGTTTCTGTATCAGCTGAGATACCTGTGGTTGTGGAGACTGGGCCCTCTGGCTGGTCTGAAAGCCATTCTTATTTCTAAGGTAAGAGCGTGAAAGAAGAGCTTTGCCCTAAGAAGACTCTTAGGTCCACTTAAGCCTCATTCCCTTATTTTCTAAACTGAGAGGAGCTGGAATGTAGAGCTATCATCCATCTCCCCGAAACAGGCGGCACAGGGCATACAAGCTCAGTTAGAACCGCGGAGTCAGTTTAAAGACGGGCACCTGGGCAGTGATGGGGAGGAAACCTCCCAGGTGGAATGCTGATCTTTTGTTGGGCCAGGGAAAGACCTTCTACAATGTACAGCATAAACTGGCAGCTGGTTTCCAATGAGCGTTTATCTGTAGACGGTGACACACCCCAACCCCACCCGGAGCAGGAGAAAGTCAGGAAAACAGGAGGGGCTGCTCCGTGGAAAAGAGATAAGACTGACCACTCAGCTGGTCTGTGAGTCACTCCGCCCCGAGGCGCTCCCTCCCAAGTCAGGGCTTTTATTTTTAGAATCACGATTGTGAGAATGACCGTTTTTGTTTCTTTTGTACAGTGCACTTTGCGTCTGTTGCTCTTTCCATCTGGCTTCCTCTGATAGGTTAGTGACTCTCCCTGATACCAAAGAAGGCCTCGAGTGCCCCTCACATCCTCGCTGGCCCCCGCGGCAGGGCCCCCGGTGGAATACGGCATTTTCCGTTTTCTTAGAACATGAAAGAAGGACTTATCCCTCCAGGCCCCTGGAAGGCCCATCACTTCCCTCTGACTTTCATCACTGCTTAGACCATCTATGAAGGCGAGGGGGGAGTTATGGTATCGCTTCACAAATCATCCAATAAACCCTCCACATTAGATACTTCTCTTCTAATGACTTAATTATGTCCTTGGAGACCATTTATTGATATACAGGGGTGGGCAAAAGTAGGTTTACAGTTGTAATACAAATAAATAATAATAATCCAAGAATAAACTCTTTCGCTAGGGTAGCTCAGTTGGTTAGAGCGTTGTCCCCATATGCCAAGGTTGTGGGTACGATCCCCGGTCAGAGCACTTACAAGAATCAACCAATGACTGCATAAATAAGTGGAACAACAAATCAATGTTTCTCTCTCTCTCTCTCTCTCTCTCTCAAAAAAAAAAGCATCTGTCAATAAAATTGGAAAAAATGAACTTTCGTGTACTCACAACTGTAAATCTACTTTTGCCCACCCCTATAGAATAGATGTAAGAAAGGGAAAAGGTGGACAACTGTTTTCTCCTCTTTCCCTCCAGTTGTTCAACAAGTCGGTAGTCGTGGCGTTTAGTGGACAGAGACGAGGACTTGAGTCCGGGAGGCCACTAGTTATTAATTCCGCGGCCTTGGCCTACGAGTGTCGTCTGAGACTGTCTCCTCGCCTGTGGCCCTCCTGAGGTTGTGTGAGGGGGACACTCGTGCAGGTGAGAGGCTGAGAAAGGCGAAGGCTCCGCAGATGGCAGCATCCTGGCTCCCTCGTCTTAGCTACAACCTGGAGCTGCTCTTCCCACTACGGGAGGCTTCTCATCACCTGCTTTTCTGCCCCCGATGGCAGGCGGTTGTTCCTACCTTCGCCTCTCCCTTCTTCTTTTTTCACTGGACTGGCTAGCGATTCTGGTTTCCATTTTTTACCAGGCACACAAGCTTTAAATACGAAACTCTTTGCCTTTAAAACTGTCTGTAAACATTTCACAGTGCCTGCTTTCCGGGGGGAGTTCTTGGGCCCCACCTGGCCGTTTTCTAACCTTCATGTTGCAGCTTCGCATTCGATACTGAGAACCAGGCGTTTTGCGTTTTCTGAGAACTGGATCTGATGGAGAGACTGAAGGCACCTCCTCCGACTCCCTTTCCTGGGCGCTGGGGGCCTCCGCCTTCCCCGCCCTCAGCCCCGCCTGCCGCCTCCTGCCACAAACTAATGCCCTGTGGATTTCAAAGCTCCTCTTTTTTTTTTTTTTAGCTCCCAATGAAAGTCCCTTTGAATAGACTTTCGGAACTGACTTTAAGACACCGGGCTGGAGGGCAGGAGTGCCCCACAGCGCTCTCTACCCCGAGTCTGAGGCTGGGTGGCCCAATTCTCCTTTTGAGGATATGTCTCATTGATGTAATTCTAAAACAATTTGAAACCCACAGATTAAGAACATGTGTTTCTCCATGTCACATGTTGGGAGAGACTTCAGCTCATTCTGAAATCTATATTGAAGAATGTCTTAAAGCAAAACTGCAACTTCCCGGCTCTATCAACTACAGGTTATATGCGTCTGAACACAGTGACCGGAGTCAGAGCAGAGGCCGGTCCAGCCTAGAATCCCCCCCTGACAAGGCCTCGGGGTCTCCGTGGTTGTGCAGGAAGGTGGGTTGTGGTGGCGGGCGAAGGTGACATAAGGTGGAGACATAGGACTCCTCTCAGACTCAGGATGTCTGCAGTGCTCCTCAGGGTGAGGCTGCCAGCGTGCCCTCTGCTAGCTCCTTTATTCCTTTCTGCTTTATTATGCTTTATCTGCTCCCTCTTGGGACAGGCTTCATATTTTCATTATCTACGGCCGTGCAGTACTTCCTCTTTTTGTCCTAAGATCGCCTCTTGCAAGCTTCAAGGAGTGCCCTCTGCCTTCGGGACTCGGACGCAAGGATTCCATTGGCCTTTTCTCCTCTCGGTTCCACTTGATCCCGGGGCCTCGATGGTATCTGCCCAGCCTTTGTCTGTCAGGACTGAGAAAGCTCATTTGGGATCAGAAAAATGGAATTTATTTACTTTTTTTTTAGAAAATGGAAATTTCTCTAAGGCGCTTCCTCCGTGAGCCGCGTCCTGAGCCAGGGTGCGGCGTGTTCACGGTGGAAATGCAGGGCCACGTCGCGGGCCTGTGGACAAAGGGTTAAGCGTCCGGACAGCGTGAGCAGAAGTGAAAACCAGAACCGATCCAAAACACATAACGTATCCTCCAAAGTAAGCCAGGCTCGCCCCTCGTAATGGGTCGCTGCAGACACGCCAGATCCTGCAGCCAGTCAATCGCGTCCATATGGTAAAGCTTATCGGACCGCGCAGCGGCTGCGGCAATATGATTTTAATTACGTGCAGATCGGGTGCTGGCCGAACGCGCTGGGATTGAATAAAGTTAAACACAAGCCCTTTTATAACTGGGCCGGGCGGCGGTTGGGATGCATGCAGATGACTGCCTGGGCTGTGGGGGGAGTGTGTGGTGTGGGGGGTCTCTGGGGGCGGCCCCATCTTCCCGGGGGCGGGCGGGGGGGGGGGCAGTTGTTTATCTGGAAGGGGAGAGTTTACAGAAACGGTGATTACGCTACTTTTGAAGCCGACACTCACGCTGATGCTCGCACCTTGCTCCTCGCATCCTCCCTGGCCCTGAGCAGGCTTGTCCCTGAAAGAGGAGATGGCTGCCCTCGCTGGTTCGGCTCAGTGGATAGAGCGTTGTTTGCGGTTGTGTGCAGGAGGCAACCAATCGATGAGCCTCTCTCACATTGATATTTCTCCCTCTCCCTCCCACTCTCTCTAAAATGGAATAATATCCTCAGGTGAGGATTAGCAAAAAAATTAAATTAAATTAAAAAAAAGAGGAGATTGCTCTTGGGCACAAGGCCGCATTCGGTTTGGAAGGCTGGGGGTTGCCAGGGCGGACTGGTCGTTTTGAAACTTTTCTTTTCTTTTTAACCAGACTGTTTGTCTGTGCTCCTCGTTTCCCTGAAGCTTATTTGACAGAATGACTTCAAACGTGTGCTGCCTGCTTCACCCCAGAAAAGACACGGGCGCGCGTGTGCTTCCCGGGGCCCCGGCCGCGTGGCTCCGGCGCGTGCCCCTCTCAGTGTCAGCAGCATGGCTTTGGTTTTCTTCATCACTTCCAGGCGCTTTCCTCACTGCGTGTCTCTCGGGGAAGCCACTCGGAATCCAGCTTCCTCTTCTGTGAAGTGAAGGTGGGCTCCCCAGAGCCCACTGGACGGAGGGTTGCCCGCAGGCGTCAGGACGGACGCCCTGGCCAGGTGGCAGGCCCTGCAAGCAGGCAGCTGTGACCTCCCAGGGCTCCTGTCCTGCGGAGCTGCAGTGGCACCCGGTTGTCTGGAGCCTGTGCTGCCATGGCATCAGATCATTTCAGGGACCAGGCAGGCCCTGATCGGTGCCTCGGCCGGGGAGGGAGTGCCTGGGATTGAACTAAAGGGCAGGCTGCGGATGGATAGGCGTGGAAGGTTCTCCCCCCCCCTCCTCCCCCGGGGATTGTGGAAAAGGGAGGGGAGTGACTGGGGGTCCCCCACGGTCGTGGGGGGTGAGGGGGGGAGCTGCCAGAACCCCAGTGGGTGGGGAAGAAACACAATCCCGCTCTCGCTTGCTGTTGGCTGCCTGAGCATCAGCGAATT
>NW_005871173.1:1473707-1484253 GCF_000147115.1 Myotis lucifugus
AACATTCAGCGTGGTGGGAACACAGGAAAAATGGGCGAGTGGGAATTCCCTGGCGGCTGCACCAGGTTGGGGCCAAATTGCAGTCCCCACGGTCCGTTACGGATTGACATGTCCGTATCGCCTGCCAAAGTGTCTGCACACCGAGATCCGGGAGTGGGTTTTACTTTCTTCCGAGTCCACCGTGGTTTTAAGAGGGCCAAACGGGTTTGCGCTGAACGTGGCCTGAGTGGGTGCAGGTTGGCAGTGGAAGTCATTTGAGGCCACTGATGCGCCGAGTGGGCTGTGAACTGTCATGTGCCACGGAGATTTGCGTGGCCTTTCTCTCTCTGTGAGTATAGAGCCATGAACGGTTCTGAAACAGAGGCGTGATCGGAACTTCCTGTGTCTGAGGGAGTAATTCTGGCTGTAATGGGATAGACTGGCTGACTCGGAGGTTTGAAGGCTAGTTAGTAAAGCGACTGTACTATCCAGAGAAGACACTGGGAGGCCTGAGAGGGTAGAGACTTGAGAGCTAATTTATAAGGCAGAATAAGAATCCTGCCCCAATTCTTGGTGACCAATGGAAGGGTGCGGGTGGGGATCAAAGATTACTGTTGACTCGAGTGAAACTAAATCTGACTTTCGCGTAGGGTCATACTCAAAGATTAAGAGGGAAAGAGATCCTAAGACTTGGGCACTGAATATAGCTAGCTAATGGATGCTGGCCTAGAATCTTAGTGTGCAGGATTGAACTAGCCAGTAAGATTTACATGGGCATATGATAAAAGCAGCTGATTTATACAGAATATGCAACATACGCATTGCTCTTATAGCATCCAGAATATGCAGAGACAAGAGGATATTCTGACGTTACAGATATAATCGGGGCTGCCACTGTGGCCTCATAGGGGCAGCGTTACCCCCTACAACTCCTGCGTGTCCCTCTCACCCTCAATGTAGAAGGGACTGTTGCTTGTAACACCGATGAAGGTAGTTAGGGTGGGAATTCGATAGACTTTCGAGGTGAAGTCACATGATGGGAGTCTTTCTATGGCCAGGTCCTTAGTATTAGGTGTGTGCTGGGTAGAAGGTGACTTTCCGTGTTGAAATGTGCTTCTTCCTCCTTTCGAAGGCCTTGAGAGCTGTTGCTCTGATACGCGCCGGCAGCGGTGGGAGGATCCGGCTCTGGCGGTGGTGGTTTCAAGGCTTCCCCTGCCGTGGAAAGTGGAAAGTGGCCCCTGCCGGGTGCTACATGTGTTTCTCTTGCATTGATGTTTCTCTCTCTCTTTCTCTCCCTCTCTCTCTCTCTCTCTCTCCCTCTCCCTCTCCCTCTCCCTCTCCCTTGGTCTTGTTCAAAGTGAGTGGTATGTGGATTCAGCCATTAGAGGAAATGGACTCAGAGGAGCAGAGGAGAAATACAGTCCCTTATATTCTTTCACAACCATCGTGTTGCTTTAAAATTTGAGAATTTTGCTTCCATGCTTCAGGGGAAATAGCAGAATGCAGGCTTGGCTTGCTCCCAGCTGCGGCCCCAATGTGGCTGGGGTTTCAAAATCCATCTGAGCGTTTCTCTGTGGCCTGAGACTCAGCTCGGAGGATGCGGGGGAGGGGGCTCTCCAAAATGCGACAGAGAAGAGCATCTTCTAGCGTGTCCCACCGCCCAGGGCCCATGGGAGGGAAAGGAGCCTGGTTGGTTCGAGCAGCGCAGACTACTGCGTTGCAGACAACCTCCAGCTCCTCGGGCCCTCGGGACCCAGTTGCTAACCTGCGGTCTGGAAGGGGCCCGGGCAGAGGGCGGGCCGTGCACCAAGCCAGGGCTTCTCCACACCATCCAGCCGGTGGAAACAGGTCCGGCCGCCTCCTCCGGGCCCTGCATTTATTTTAAAGAATGTCAGAAAGGAAATGTATCGCTTCCCACCTTCTTCCCTCTTTGGGTGTGTTTGTTGTGATTGGAAATCCTTCTCGTCCACGTGGCTGCGGCTTTCCCTTCCCTCTTTGTGTTGCTCGGCTGCACAGCCCTCTGTGCAAATAAACAGAGGAGGCCAGCACGTGACTCCGCTGCAGGAGCAGGAGCGGCTGGGAGCTGGAGCGCTGGAATCCTGTAACCAGGCTCCTGTCCTCTGGGGCCATTTCCCCTCGCCCGCCCACCTGCCTCCGGGAGGGGCATGGAGGCCTTTAGTGCCTGCGAGCCCACCCCAGGGAGCCTGCAGTAAATGGTACCTCTGGCCCTGCTTCGTTTGGAGAAATCACCTTGGGTTTATCTTGACTATTCCTGTTTGGGGAAGAAATTTTGAGCTGCTCTGAACTTAATTAAAAGCTAAAAGCAAGAAATAAAGCTGGAGAATGTACACATCTTGGATAATCATATATTTAAAGATCTAGTTCCAAAGCTAATGAAACCTCCATCTGTTGGCACAACAGATGCATTTGCCTCCGGAACCGTTCACACTCACTGTCAGGCAGCAGGAGCCAGTGGCTGCGGAGACCACTGGGTGCCTGACGCCCACACAACCTCAGGTACAGCCCCCGGCGGGCAGGGGACGGGAAGGTGGCCTTTAGCTTTCATTCTTCCCATCCTACTAGACCCGGAAATAACAATTGGCCTTTGTACTGTCAGTTCTCTTTCAAAGAAATGATTTTGTAAAATGTAAATCCCTTTAGTTGAAAGGGAAAAAGAACTCTACAGCTACAGAAGGACACAAAAATCAAGTGTAAGGCTTAGTGAATTACTGTAAGCGGAACATCTCCACGCGGCCATCTGAGCCCACCCCCTCGATGGGCCCCCTCCAATCACAGACCCCTCCCCCTTAAGTACCCCTCCTCTGCACTTCCACGGAATTCTCTCATGTTTAATTACTAACCGTTTTATCACCTAATTGTGTCTCTAGATTCAAAACTTTAATTTTGCTTATTTAAAAATATTTAATCTCTCTTTTAATGATTTTAACAGCTGTAGATACCTCCTCTGCCCTTTTATAATTTATCTATTGAACAACCTTTAGGTAGAACTGAAAGTATTTAAATTCTACCAGCAACACACTCACTGTGCTTAATTATTTTGCTAGCTATAGTTTTGAGACTTTTCCCCCCCTAAAAACAAAACGATAACGCCGAATTTTAATTGAAGCCTGGTAAAACCTAAAAATAGACAGCATTTAAAAGACTAAGAAAAAGGAATCTAGCCTGGCAATAGAAAAGAGCGTCGTTTTGCTGATGTTCAGGGGTAGCTTTCATTCTGTGATACTATTGATTTTGTGATGTATGTGTATAATATATATATATATGTATATAAAATCATTATATTAATCATTACATTACATTTGATTATCTATGTTCTGGACAAAGAATAGAAAACAGCTTTATGGCTCTTTAAGAAAAAGCAAATTGCCGACCAGTGTTGCTCAATGTTCGCTTCCTGGTCAGGACACATGCCTGGGTTGCAGGCTTAATCCCCAGTAGGGGGCGTGCAGGAGGCAGCCAATCAATCTTTCTCTTGCATTGATGTCTCTCTCTCTCTCTCTCTCCCTCTCCCTCTCCCTCTCTCTCTCTCTCTCTCTCACTCTCTCGCTATCTCGCTATCTCTTGCTATCTCCTCTTCCACTCTCTGAAATCGATAAAAACAATTTAAAAAAAAGAAAGAAAAAGCAAACCCACAGCCAACTGCACCAGCCAGTTTGGAAGTGAAAATGCAGAGGCTCTGCTGTCCCAGGGTCTGGTTTTCGGTTCTGGTTCCACCACTGCGTGATGCTGAGCATGTCATCAGCTTCCCTCCTGCTTCTTCGTCTGGACCATGAATAGGACCTACTTATAACTCACAGGACTTGATCTGAATCCTGACTGAGAAACCGGAGAAAATGTCTCCACGCGGCAGTCTGGCGGATTGCCACAAGTCTAACCTGTGAGCGTGGCATCAGGGTCTGTCTGCAGGAAGTTTTAGGAAAAGAACAGAACATTTCATCACAATTTCATCCTGGTCAGGGACATCGCAGTGGCCTGCCATCCCAAAGGAGGGCTGCTCTCAAGGTAAAGATCACTGACAGGGCCCAGGCCTGGCTCCCTGCGGCCTGTCTTCCAGACCCCACAGGCTCTCCTGCAGTCTCACCAGTGGGATGGGGGGGATTCATTCCAGACCTACCTGGTCTTTGTAGACCTAGCTGGCGCTTGTAGGCCTAACTAGCCAGCACTTGTAGACCTAGCCAGTGCTTGTAGATCTGCCAGCACCTCCCACAATTCTAGCCAGTAGGGCTTGATTTGGGTCCCATCTTCTGGAGGTTTCATGCCCTCTTCTGGAATCTGGCTCCATTGTGCAGACACAGGACTGGTGTCATTGTGCCTCTCATGCTCCATGGGTACCCACTCTCTTTCCCAGGCGACAGGAGAAGGGACCCCCACTGCTTTCTTCTCTGGTCCCTGAAATTTCATACCCGTCCTTCTCAAGCTCTTCTTGGCTTTGAGCATTGGATGTAGGCATCTCATCGTTAAGAGACCTCTTGGTGGTGAGAAAACAGGATGGTTTCGCTCTGGAGCTCGGTGCTAATGACGGGTGGACACTCACTCCTCTTTGCTCTCTCCATCCCGTATCCACTTCTAATAGAGCACTTGTCACTTTGTTCCGTAACTCGAGAGCTTTCACACTCTTTCAGCCATGACCTGTAAAAGAAAATATCCTTTACATTGCAAACCAGTACACCAGGCATGTTTAGGATTGATACAGGCATGCTGTTCTTTCCGTGGGAATTTCCTGGACTTTACTGCATGCACCCTGATGTTTTCCATCCCATGCCATTCTCTTCTACTTTCTGGGTTCATTCATTTACTTTTTAATGCTGATTAAGACCCAGGAAATTAATGCCATGACCTTCTATGGAGTCACAAGCTGCTGTTTGAACAACACAGCACTAATGAATGTGCCTGACTCCCCCTCCCCCACCCCTAGCTGGACTGTGGTCTCACCGTGGGCAGGAAGCCAAGCGTGTCCATGTCTCCTTTGTATGCTCAGCGCTACCTATGAGCTGAACTGAGGAACTCAGCCAGGTCTCGTGCCCATGCTCGCCCTGTGAGCAGGTGAGAGAACACAATGAGGTCATGTGTTTCATGTGTTTAAAGCAGAGAACACGGGCCTCACACCAGCACATGCTCCGTGAACACACGTTTCTTGGGTTCTCCTGGGCCTGGCCCTCCCTCTAATTGACCATCTGCCTGCTCTGCAGTTTTTTTTTTAAGCGTAATGAGTGGTTTGAACTCCATTAGCTTAAGGCCTCGCCCAGGCCGGCACCTTCAGACTTTCTAAGATGCCAGGCGCCAGGGACACTTTGCCCCGCAGGGACAGGCTGAGCAGGGGCAGGACCTGGGGAGAGTCCTTTTGTCGTTTCCTGGTGGGACTCACCTCCGTGCTGAGTAGAGACGTGAGCTGATTATTAGGGTTTCTTTGCAAAAATGAAAATTGCTTCCACGTTTAAAAAGATTATAGGATGCGTTTGAGGTCAACAGGAAACTTCAGCGTTTCGGCAATCACAAGCCTTGTGGAAAGCTCTCATTTCAGAAAGAGCCCCGGTTAGAGGACTTGCGGTTCCCCGCGACTGGCCGCTGGACTGTGGGCGGTGCGCTCTCCGGGCACCTTCAGCGTTTCCTCCGCGTAACCATCGCTGGCGACTGGCGCGCAGTTGCTTGTGCTCCCGGCAGCCAAGGCGCACAGTCAGGTTATGGGGGAAACTAGGCCTCCACAGGCAGCTTTGGCGTCAGTCATGGCAGGAGTTTGTTTAGTTTGTGTTCCTCTCCTCGGTGAAATGCGAGCTTTGGGTTTAACGAGGTGTGATCTGGCGAGTCCTGTGGGACTAATGTAACGAGGCCGTGTTTTCTTCTTCTAGGACCGAATGCCGTGGAAAAAGGGAGCCCCCAGGCCCAGCGGCTCCGGAAGCCTGTGCTCGCCAGCCCCCTGGATTGGCTTTCAGGTCAGTAGCTCCGCTTGGTGCCCGCACGTCCTCACCAGCGCTTCTGGGCAGGCGGGCAGCCGTCCTGGTGAGCAGGGTGGGAGGGAGCGGCTGCCCTGCAGCTGTCTGGGCGTCGGCCTCACGGTGTTTCCAGACCCAGGGAGACCATGGTGTGGAGGTGCCCCTGCCCAGAGTCCGATGGACAAGGAAACCAGGTAATGCGTGTTCCGCTCCAAAGGCTAAGCTCCCTCCACAAAATACGAAAAAGGACTCCCCTACCGTTTTGTTTTCAAAGTGAACACATATTCAGCTGCCCTACCAGGCAGGGCTGTCACAGGGGGCTGCACATAGGGAAAAAGAAGTTAGTGTGCTAACAGGTCTTTTTCTCACTCCCCTCTTCTCTGTGGCTCATCACGCTCATCGCATTAACCCCCTGTCCCCGTGTCACACCCTGCCGTGGTTCTACCAGTTGCCACGTAAAAGAGGAGGAATGTCCAACGGTTTCCCCCCCCCCCCCCCCCCCAGGCTCCCATCTCCCTCGGGATTAAATCCAGCCTCCACCCAACTTTCAAGGGCTCTGTGGCCCTTCCCACCCTCCTCATCAGCCTCACCGCTTGCCTCTCCCTCACCCGGGGCCCCATTATCTCTTGGGTCCCGCTCAGTCTCGGCTCTTGCTGATCTTTGTCTGGCATGATTTCTCAGCCCCTTCCTCCCTCTCTATCCGCCCACCATGTTTCAGCCCCACCAGGCAGCTTTCGGGACCCGCTGCTCCGGGACCCGCTGCTCCGGGCTGCAGGCCTCCCCCGTGTGCCTGTGGTCCCTGCAGAGACCTCTGCCCCTCACTCACCGCATCCTGCCCGGATCACATTCTCACTTTGCCTCCCTCCCTCCTGCAGGCCTGGCGCTGTGCATGGTCAGGTCTTCCTCGTTGTCAGCACAGCGGGCAGGGCACAGACCTGGGAGCCTTACTCTCTGGTCCACGTTCCGGCTCTGTCACTTACCGACTGTGTGACCTTGGACCCCGCCCCTCTTATCTTTCCTCTTCTGTAAAGTGGAGGGGACAAAATTACCCCCATTGCAGGGCTTCGTGCGTGTTGAGTCACAACGTATGAAACGCTACGGACCGTGCCAGGCCCATGGTAAGAGCTAAGTGTTGCCTGCTGTTCATGCTCATCTCACTAAAGGTGAAGTTCAAGGAGATTGTGCCTTTTCCCCTTGAAGATCAGAGGTATGCAAATTGCAACCATGATTGTAAATAATAGATATTTTTCTGTAAATTTTAGAACATTTGCTAAAGGAAGCTGAGTGTAAACATAGGATGTCATGAGACCTCTGGGTTTCTGCAGCCGCCCTTGATTGAACAGAACCGCAGGCCAGCGGGCATCACCGCTGTTTTGATCCCAGATGCGTCCAAACGTCCAAACTCGTAGGCCTGCCAGAGACTTCCAAGGCTCTGGCTACATCGTCGGTTTCTCTGAGGCCTGCCCTAGTCCGTTCCGGCTGCTATAACAGAAATACCGTAAACCGAGTGGCATATAAAGAGCAAAGGCATTTCTCACAGTCGTGGAGGCTGAGAAGTCCGAGGTCATGGCACCGGCGGATTCAGTGTCCGGTGAAGCCACTTCCTCCTAGATGGCACCTTCTCGCGGGGCCCTCACCTGGTGGAAGAGGCAAGGGCGCTGGGGACTTTTTACAAGGACACTAGTCCCACTCGTGAGGGCTCCACCCTCCTCGCCCAGCACCTCCCACAGGCTTCGCCTTCTAAAGCCGTCACCTCAGGGGTTAGGTTTCAACATATGAATTTGGGGGAGACGTGGCCATGCAGACTATGTCTCCTCCCGTTCCCGCACCTCCCCAGCACCCCTGCCATGTGAAGACGCGGGGAGGGATCCTGGGGCAGGTGCCCGTGGGCCTGAATGTCCCCTCGCTCAGGCCATGGCAGAGTCTGTGTTCCTTAGCCCACTCACCACTGTTCTCAACAGAAATGCTCAGATTCCACTGGACTCGGCTGTGACAACCCAAAGGTGTGGTCCACTCGTGGGGAAGAGCGAGGAACTCAGAACTGTCGCCCATCCTTGCGACGTGGTGGCTGTGTGCACTGCCCTAGGAGTCCGCAGGCCATCGGCTCTCTGCACACCCCCCCACCAGAGCACACGCCTTCCTGGACCTGCGGCCCCTGCACATGCCCTCCAGGCAGCAGGCACTGCCACCATCCTCCACCTTCTCTGGGCTCAGCGGGGCCGTGGACATGGAGGAGCCACGCATCCAGCAATCCGGGCCATTTCATTGTGTCACGTATGGACCTGTCCCCTGGAGAAGAGAGGTGAGTGTGTGTGTCACATCTGGAATTCGATGAACACACTCAGGATGAATGTCATCATAACCTTCCTTGATCCTGCTCCTTCCTGCGGCTCCAAAAGGCCTCCCCCGGTGTGGTCCACAGCCCTGCTGCGGGCCCCGCACCTTCTCTTTCTTCTTAATCCGCCCTCTGCCGCCGGCTCTGCCCCCACCGCTCTGTGACATGTTATCTCGCTGGCCACTAACGACCTCCTTTATTTATTCATTCATTGATTTTGTATTAAATCTGTTTAATATCTTTAATCATTCCACTATTTCTGCATCCTTCCACTAAAGGGCCTTACAGTTCTTCAGTTTATCACAAGCACATCTTTGAAAAAGCCAGCCCTGACGTTGAAGCTGTGATACATGTTTACTTATGGGCACTATACTGTGAGGCACCATGGGGACCATCTGGTTTAAACACGTGGCAGCCTCGTCTCACTCAGGGTCCTGTTGTGCGGGGGCCGTGTGGCAGTTGCGCATTCGCCGAACCTCAGGTGGCAGGACACTGGGCCGCGAGTTTGCTACGGTCCCACCAGCTGTTTCCCGTCGCCCTGGACAGCCTGGTGGCAGGTAACGTGAGACCCCGCCTTGTCACCACTGCCCTGCTCACAGCTGACTCCACGGTGGCAGAACACTCTGCTCCCTCGGATGCAAGGCCCGGCGAAGGCCTCCCACACCCCCGGCCAGCACGGCGCCCTGCGTGACAAAGTCTCTACCTCCTCAGTTGTGTTGATTTCAGGTGCTGCCTCATTGGCTCATTTCTTAATCTGTGCTCTTGCTTTGTTTGCACCTTTGTCATCTTTCCTCCAGCCACTCTGCGCATAGCCACTGTGACTAGCCGCCAGCCAGGCCCTCCGCCCGTTACAGCCTGGGTGGCTGCTGAGCGTTTTTATACGGTGGGTCCAGAGCTGCGCCCACAGCACGATGCGCCAGCGGGGTCTCCTTGCATGCACTCAGTTAAACCCAGCACGTCATAGAGTCATCGTCACTTTCCTCTTCTTGGGGGGCGGGGGTGGGGGGGGTTCCGGGTCCATGAGTGGCCCCCTTACCAGTAAGGAAAGCCGCCGTGTCCTGCCTCAGCCTCCCAGGCTGTCGCTGCTGCCGCCCCACTGCCCGGTCCCGCCACCCCCTCTGCAGGAAGCTCTCCCTCCGGCTCACCTGACAGAGCCTTGCCTCATTCCCTCGGCTCCTGGGCAGACCCTTGGCTGGACCCTCTCCCCCCAACCCCAACAAGCAGATTTGGGGGTGCCTCCAGGATCTCGATTCTGTTCTCTTAGTGATACATTTTCTCTTTTCAGAGAAGCCACTCAAGGGGGACTTCTAGATTCGATTCTCCATTCTGACTCCTCTTCTGCATGATTGTCATCTAGATATTTCAGCTTGAGGATCTCTTCACATTCAATGGAGTCATATCAAATTATTCAAAGTAATTTTTTGAGTAGAAAAAAATAAAACTTTCCCCCCAAAACAGGTTGATTTGAGAAGGGTATACCTCCTTTTCACTAATTTTGGAGGTGACACTTTAAACTTCTTGTTATTGGTAAATATTCCATTGAACTTTTAAAAAATATGTTTTATTGATTTTTAGAGAGAGAGGAAGAGAGAGAGAAACACTGACGAGAGAGAAACATCGATTGGCTGCTCCTGCAGCCAGATTGAGCCCGTAACCCGGGCATGTGCCCTGACCAGGAATCAAACCAGTGACCTCCTGGTTCATGGGTCAACACTCAACCACTGAGCCACTCCGGCCAGGCTCCATTTAATTTTTATATGAACATTAAAATTGAATACCTGGTAAATATGGAAATGGCCTTGGAGAGTTGGTTGTCTGGTTGCAGGCGAGGTGAGATGTGGTCAGATCTGCACTTTGTGCGACGTGCCCCCATGTCAAGAGCTCCCCTCAGCTGGCTCCCGTGTGGCCCCCACAGATAACCTGAGGCAGAACCCTCTGTGCCCGAGGCTCCCGTAGCAAGATCTCACACGGAGAGAATTCTGTTTCTGTGGAATTTCACAGCCTCGCCCCTGGCCTGGCCTCCCTGAGACTGTTGTGCTTGGACAAGAAGGAAAATCCTCTGTGAACTTGAAACTTTCATTTTGGTTGGTTTCTCCTCTTTCACTTCCTCCTGGTATTAATGGGCTGCCCATGGATCCAAGGTAAACCATTTTCCCAAACATTTGATGTTTTACTGCCAGGTTATGAGGCCCAGCCTCCTAATTTGCCCCGTAAAGTTCTAGAAGGTAAACATCCGAGCATACAGTTTCATGGGTGTCAAACTCACCCTGTGGGCACACGC
>NW_005871173.1:1484501-1486915 GCF_000147115.1 Myotis lucifugus
CTTATTAGACGCACTGACCAAGGAGAGGAAGCAAGCACCAGGCTCACCCTACCTGACGGACAGCCCCACCTCACATACATGCACACATATGTGCACACAGACACGCACACGCTTGCCTGCCGGCTCCCCCCAACCCAGCACACACATAGTCTTTTTAAAATATATATATATATTTTATTGATTTCAGAGAGGAAGAGAGGGGGAGAGAGAGAATCATTGATCGGCTGCCTCCTGCACGCCCCCTACTGGGGATCGAGCCCACAACCCGGGCATGTGCCCTTGACCGGAATTGACCCCGGGACCCTTCAGTTCGCAGGCCAACGCTCTATCTATTGAGCCAGACTGGCTAGGACCACACATATATTCTTCACGGTTTGCAAAAGGCTTCCTCAAACACGCACTGGATGTCCGCGTGGAGAGTCCAGTGTGGGTAGAGACTGGACACCTTGAACAATTTCCAAAAGTTCCACTCCTTTCTCTTTACCGGTCAACCTCCCTCCCCTCCCTTAGCCAAGACAGATTTCCGCGGGGCCCTGCTTCTCCTGGCTTTTGTTTCTCCTGTCCTGGTCTTTCTCCCAGCAGGGCTCCAGCCTCAGGGGTCCCTCCTGCAGGAGCGACTGTGACCTGTGTATCCAGAACCCTGTGCAGTGGCTGTTCTGAGCCATCCTCCCCGCCCTGGCCCTTCCTCTTGTGCCCAATGGCATTGGCAAGTCCATTGGACCCTGGGCAGGAGAGGAGCTGAGGCCTGGGTGGGGGACCCAACCCCCGAGCCCCATCATCACTCTGTTCTACCCAGTGGGGCTCACAGGCCCGAGGAGTTCATTATGAGCTGAGTCAGGGACCGATATTGTGACCTCAGAGTCCATCGACCTAACTCAGTGGCCACTGAGCTACGCTGAGAGGCTGTGCGCCAGACGACCCTGCAGGCGGTCAGATTTGGTTTTCCATCTTAAGCAAGTCCCTGTGCACAACCACCACCGGGTGAGTGGGCACCCATGTGCACACGTCGTAAGTCATTACTGCAGAAAGTCTGGGGCCTTGCCAGTGGGATCCGATTTTTAAAGGCTGCGCAAAAATGCAGAACGAGAAGAACGAGGAACCAAGGGTGGCTATGCCCGAGGCCGGCACAGCAGGAGCCGGAGATGAGCCTTGGCTTGCGGAGAGGCAGAGACGGAGAAGAGGACTTGGGGCGTTATCTTTGGACAGAAGATTCCTTTGGCGTCTCGTCTCCGTGATGCCAAGTGTCCGACGGCTGGGGGTGAGGCTGACACCGATGCCCACGTGAATCCCAACCCCTCCTACCGTGGCTTTCTACTCGGACCTGCTTCTGACCTTAGACCAGCCATTACAGTGTGAAGTTTGGGAGAAATGTCTAGACTTCTAATTAGCACAGGGATTTGAGAATTGTGTATCTTCTGGTTCTACAGAACTAGTCTGTCCTATATCCTGTCACATACAGAACGGGAGCTGTGGGGAAGTTCCGGGTCAGGATGGAACACCTCATTACCTCGCCACCTCGCCCTGTCCCACCTCCCCAGCCCGTCAGCACCTGTCACTGTGGAACTGGTTGTAGGTAATCCCGCTGGGGTCACGATGAAGGGAAAGGCCTACACATCACACCCTCCCACCTCCAGTCCAGACTTGGACACTGGCATTTGAACAGCCGGAATCTAAACATAACCCGCTGCCTTCATTTCCTCTCCATCCCTCCCTTCTTAACCTCCTACCATCCAAACCGCCCCCCCCCCCGCTCCCCTCCACTGTTTAAAAATCTCCCGTGGGCTCCCCAGGGAATTCCAAGAGGCATTTCTCAGGTCATAACACTTGACCTCCCTGGTGGTGGCCCACCCCACCTTCCTCCAAAGTCTCTCTTCCCTTGACCTCTGTGGCCCTGAAATTCCCATGTCCTTTCGCTTCTCTGGCAACTTCTCTTTCTTGTTTGGAGGGCATTCCACAAGGGCTGTCCGTCCTCTGGGCCATGAGGCTCTCTGACCTCCTGTGGGAGCAGCTCTTGCATCTTTATCTCCCACGGGAATAGATCTCCCTGCCCGTCTCCCAGGCTGAACGACAGAGATCAGTCCCCTCCTTCCCGCCCTTTGCCCACACCCAGGGGTGCGCTGCGTGTCTGCTTTTCCTCGGAAGGAGCTCTTAACACGCACAGCCATCTCACTTCCGGCCCCTCGCGCCTGGAGCATTTTCCCCAAAACCCGTTTGATCAGGCACATCAACAAGGTAGGTTGTATTATTCCTCAGTTTTTCAAAGTCTTCTAAAAAAAATTGAGATATAGTTCATTCTTTCCAATTTTTGATTGTTTATGTATTATATACTGACTAGAGGCCCGGTGCACGACATTCATGTACTTGGGGGTCCCTCAGCCCAGCTGCGCCTCTTGCACGCAGTCAGGAGCCTGGGG
>NW_005871173.1:1492369-1495167 GCF_000147115.1 Myotis lucifugus
CGGATCAGGTCCCCTGACACTCTGATTTCAGACTTCCAGACCCCAGGACTACGGGACAGTGAATGCCTGTTGTTGAAAGCCATCTTGCTGTGTTCATTTGTCATGGCAGCCCCCCAAAAATGAACACAGCTACTGACCGGAAGGGGGCTGCCGCGCTGAACTGAGTTCAGTTAGGAAAAAGGAAAGACAGAGTTCTGCACAGGTCCTCACGTGTCGTAGTACCCTCAGGTGCGAGCCTGTGTTTTCCTTGGATCGGGTGCCCCTCTGTCCTTTGTGTGCGAAGGAGTCCCTGAGTTTGAATCTACACCAGCGTCATCGTCTTACCCACATCAGGTTAGCCAGTGGCAGGAGGCCTTTGCTTTTTCTGGTTCTTTCCTGAAGCTAGAATAGCAGGCTTGAGTCCGAATGTACATCCACCGAGGAAATAGATGCAGTTTACAACCATGTGTACTTTGCGGTAAAAAAAAAGAAAAAGAAAAAAGAAAAAGAAAATTCACTCAGTCCAAGGCCTCATTAGGAAGGGGATTACCGAATTAGTGCAGTTAGAATATTTTCTCATATAACTGTACCACGCAGGACAATCTGCTGGGGTGGTGGAAGGGCTCCGGGGAGTCCTTCTCAATTAAAGTGCCCTCATTGCTTATTCAAGTGTCTGAGATGCCATCATGTATCATTGTTCCTTTGCTTCTCAAAGGCGTCATCAGTTTTTCAATTAAAGCCCAAATATCCCCTGAGAAAGTGCACGGCTGAAGCTCTGAGCAACAGCCAACAGTTGCTTATGGCGGGCATTCTATCCTGGGACCTGGAGGAGGTTCCGAGGATGTAATGAGGAAGGCCATGCTGGCTTCCACCGTGGCCTAGAGCGTGACCATCCTCATCGACAGCCAATAGCTGATGAGCATCCATGTAGGACCAATAGCGATTCACCTGGAAACCTGGAACTATATTTTCAAAATAGAAAGGCGTTCGTTAATAAAACGAAGAATTCCGTCTTCCCGTCCACTCCGGGCCAGCTGGTCCCTCGCTCTCGGCCCGGGCAGGTGGCTTATCTTTCTAAGCCTCAGGTTGCTCCTCGCCTGCGAGATGGGGCAGTGATGGTACCTCCCTCATCAGGGCGTCACACGATACAAATGAAATACATTGTCTCGTGTACGGACGTGCTTGGCACAGAGTGAACACTCAGCCAGCGCCGGTGAGGCATCAGCCGTGAACGTCTCTGCGGTTAGCACGCAGCTGCGTTTCTGCAGGCAGGGCTGGTTTTGTGCTGAAACCATCTGTGTTGTTCAAGTGACTTCCGACGTCGGTCCGCCATGGAGCGGTAAGGAGCGCCTGCACCTGGCCGAGCCCGCACGCTGCCCCCGGTTGTAGTCTTCATGTTGCAGATGTGGGCAAGTGAGACAGAGCATCCGGATTCCAGAAAGCCTGCCATCGCTTCTAAGCTCACGTAACACCAGATTGTGCCTGCGGCGTCCTTCATCAATCCTAACTCACTTCGTCCCTATCCAATTCCATCAGTCAATTGTATTGTCCCATTTTACACATGAGGAAACTGAGGCACGAGGGCTTAAGTCACATGGCCAGTGTACGAATTGGAGCCAGGATGTAGCCAGACATTCTGACTCCAGAGTAGGGGCTGTTAATTATTATCCTATGCTGTGAGTGCACCTCTCTCTCTCTCTCTCTCTCTCTCTCTCTCTCTCACACACACACACACGCACACACACACGCACACGCACACGCACATGCACACACACACAGAGACTCACACACACTATGTTTACATTCACTTCCCTGGAAAATGTATGATGGTCGGCGCTTTCAGACAGTTCCATGTGTAACCGCAGCTGGGATGGTGGAGCGTGGAGGCCAGAACTGGGAAGGGGACTGGCTTTTGAATGAAGAGCCTCTGCCACAGGTGAGGTTTTCTGGAGGCTGAGCTGGGAAGGGAGGGCGGCCACCTGCGGAGTTCCGACCAGCTCCTGCCTCAGCCTCCCAAGGGGAAGCGGCCCAGAGGAGACAGCGAGGAGGGTTACCAGCGGCCAGCTCCCAGAGGAAAGAGCAACGGGAGATTTTGGAACCCAGTTCTGTTAAACCTGGTCACAGGGTTGCCTGAGGGAGAGTGGAGGGAAGGCAGGCTCTCTGCCCTGGGGGCAAGGCACTCAGTTACCACATCAGGGGCGGGGCTCTGCAAAGTGTGTGCTCAGCAAAGATGGAGGCAGCTGTGCCCAGAGACAAGACCACTCATGGCCAGCAGGTGCCTGTGCTGCTCCAGGTCCTGCCCTGTGGCCCACTGACGACACGGGACAGCAGTGCAGACCCGGTTCCACCAGACAGACAGGAAGACCTTCGCAGACACTTGCCACTTCTGCCAGGTCCCGAGGGGCGAGAGGTTCCCAGGAGTTCGCCGCCACTGTGGGGGCAGAACTGAGGGGAAGGTGGTGGAGATGAGAGCGGTTTGCAAACTCTGCAGGAGGCAGCAAGGAGAAGACAGGAGGCCAAATGGCCTGGGAGGGAAGGTCAGGAGAGGTCAGAGGAAATAGGTACGGGCTTGGGAAATAGGGACCTCCTGACCAAGGCGGGAGCAGGAGAGAGGAGGGGAAGTCTGGGAGGCATCAGAAGGGCAGGGTGCCTGTGGAGAGAGGTCAAGGTCACCCCTCCTGGGCATGGGAGTCAGGGCAGTGGGAATCGTTCTCTCTCTATTTATTTCTGGCCCTCCCCCCACTAGTAAGTATTTTCATACTGATGAGCTTGTGTTGGACTGGAAAGAAAACGGACGCAAAATGAGACTTTCAGTGGGG
>NW_005871173.1:1495267-1511087 GCF_000147115.1 Myotis lucifugus
AAAAAAAAATATTTTAAGATTATCAACAGACGGAAAAGAAGAGGAAAAAAATCCAGAAACATCATTAAGGAGGAACATCGATCAGCTTCCCTTTGACCACCCCCCCTCTGGGGATGTTGCCACAAAACAAGGGAACATGCCCCTTGGCCAAGATCGAACCTGGGGCCCCCTCAGTCCACAGGCCAACGCTCTATCCACTGAGCCAAACCGGTTTAGGGCATAAATTCATTTATTTTTTAGCAGGAGCTGGTAGATGGTTGGCCTAACAGCAGGTGTCCACCTCCACGTGTCCATCAGCCCTCTGTCCACCAAGGCTGGGGAGACACAAATACCGGAGAACTTTCTCAGGACGGCTTGTTTCTCATTACCTCACCGCAGTGCGGGAGGCTGGGTTTCTCAGCGCCTGCTCCCTGCTCCAGTTGGTGAACTGGGAGAGCCCGCAGGTTTCTGTGGGAGCAGGTAGCGCCTGGAGCCGGCTGCTTGGGAATGATCACCAGTGCGTGCGCACGGCTTCGCTCCATCGCAGGGCCAGGGAGGACTGCAGGCAGCTGAATTACTCCCTCCTGTTACAGAAAGTTGTACTTGAACCAAAAAATGTTCTAACACATGCGACAAACTGGGTCAACCTATTTAAAGGAGCCCAGGTTTCTTTGTAAGTTGTTTCGCAGCACGGGCTGGGAGTGTGCGCGCAGACTGGGGAGACTAGGTGGGAGCAAAGAAGTGCGGCAGCCCCAGCACGGGCTCCGGTCCTCTCCTGTCCTCAGGGCTGAGCGTCACACGGCTCTTTCGTTAGGGAATTCCACAAGGGCAGTGTGTTTTCGGAGATGCTCATTCCAATGAGGGAAGTTCCCCAGCCCCTTCCTGGGAGACGGGGTCCGGGGGTGGACAAAGGTGGGAGGCTGCGCTCCAGAGGCTTGGGGAGTAGCTCTCAACTTCTTTCTTTCCCTTTAAAAATGGAGAATATTTTAATGTCAAAATGATTTGCAGTGTTTCTATGGAACCCTATATTACAGGGTAATGAGATAAAGCTAACATCTTATGGAAAGGTGTTATATATAGTCCTGTAAGAAGCTTATCTAATTTAAAAGCCTAGAGTTCCGGTTATAAAGCCTGTGGCTGGTTTAAAGCTTATAATTAGAAAGTTTGCGTAAAAACTAACAATAACCACAAGTTCAAGGTGTTATTGCGGTAACTGGAGACAGTAAAGATCCATCAGCTCATGTATTTGTTAATTCAGGTAAGTATGTGTTAGACACAAATTTTAAAAAGCAGATTTTTTTCCCTGCATGACATGATTCTACATTGTCAATCACTGAAGTTTATAAATTCCTTTAAAAAATGTAACAGTACTTATACAGCTATTAAAAGAATCTGGTAAGTCCATGTTTTGACATTCACATATATTTATTCTATACTAGAGGCCCCGTGCACGAAATTCTGCCTGGCGATCGGTGCAGCGAAGGGGGGGCCCGCTGGCACCACTTGGCCTGGGGCCTGCAGTCTGGGGACAGCTCCTGCATTGAGCGTCTGTCCCCTGGTGGTCAGTGTGCATCATAGCGACCGGTCGTTCCGCTGGTTGTTCCACCGTTCAGTCGATTTGCATATTAGGCTTTTATTATATAGGATGCATACGTAAATATAGGAGGTAGACATATTTGATGAATATTTACTATAATTGTTAAAGGATACCCTAAGACTTTGTTTTTCTTTCTTTTGAGATATACTGGATGACAAAGAAATTGGCAATCATATACATCTGAGCTCAAGGTCAGGTTTTAGCTCATTTAATACCCCAGCTCTGAAATGGAAACCCCGGAGTTATATGTCTCCAAGTTACATCTTTTTGAGGATGTCCTTAACAGTTCATGTGCCTCTATCTATTCAATTACGCCCAGTACACCTAAGTGAATTTCATGGCTGTCTCTGCTCAGAGAGAAAGCTGCTGGTTCTGACGGCCTGGCAGACGTCCCTGCTCCACATAATTAAATTTCAAAAATCACTTCCCTTCTGCAGTCCTGTCTGTGCACCAGCTGGCTCCCTGCCAACAGCCCTCAACTTCGAGCATGGCCCGAGTTATCGTTGTCAGCAGGCAGACTTTCTCTGTTTTCTCTCCCTCCCCACCCACTGGGAACCGTGACATCCAAACCCAGACCTCACTACTTTCAATAACAATAAGCGGCAGCTCTTACAGCACAGAAAGCTCAGCGGGCCCTGCCCTTGAGGGCAGAGTGGGGATGACTGAGGGTAATGAGTGGGGTTGGGAGGATGTGAAAGGAACTCAGGAGAAACTGTGACAAAGTCCAAGACCAGCTTAACGGGATGGGGATCGAAGAGGTGGAACTTAGGCCCATGAAGGGACCTTGTAGAGAAAGGGCGTGCTCACATGTTGTAAACTTTGCATTTCACAGGAAGTTTATGGGCTCAGCAAGCACAGTTCCTATGCTGAGGGCTCAGGGAAAATAAGGGCTTGCCCTCTGTACACTGGTGAGCAAGAATTGGCTGGACATCGTGAAGGTATATTGTGTTATAATTGATACTTTACTCTGATGCATAAAATATTAACTTTCCCATCTTCAGATATGTTAACCCGACTAACTTTATAAATTACAAAAAAAAAAAAAAAAAAAAGGAAAGGGACTTAAAACAACATGAGTTTTATCAACATAGAACAATTAATGTCACAGGTAGTTTTTTAAGGCTGTATCTTTTGAAGGTGAAGTCCAAGGTTGAAAGTGTGTCCTGGAGGGTGTCTGCATAGGGTTACGTAGGAACTGGCAACCTGGGCTGCTGCCCTCAAAACTCACTCTCACACTGAGGAGAGGCACTGAGGACCTGTCTCCTTCTTGGAGATGCTTCAGGATGGAGCAGTGACAGGACTGTCCCTGACCAAGGGAGGCTCTGTGGGATTGAGCAAGGTTTTTATTTATTATTATTATTTTTAAATATATTTCTTTATTGATTTCAGAGAGGAAGGGAGAGAGAGAGAAAAACATCAATGATGAGAGAGAATCATTGATCAGCTGCCTCCTGCATGCCCCCCCCCACTGGGGATTGAGCCCACAGTTTGTGCATGTGCCCTTGGCTGGAATCGAACCCGAGACCCTTCAGTTCTGCAGGCCGACACTCATTCCACTGAGCCAAACCAGCTAGGGCTTATTTTTATTGTTTAATATTTTTATTGATTTCAGAGAGGAAGGGAGAGGTAGAGAGAAACATCAAGGATGAGAGAGAATCATTGATTGGCTGCCTCCTGCATGCCCCCCAATGGGGATTGAGCCCACAATCCCAGGCATGTGCCCTGACAGGTAATCGAACCTTAACCTCCTGGTTCATAGGAGCCATGCCAGCCATGCGAATTTTCTACCTTTTAATGAGCCATGGCCATGGTGCCCCCAACAGGCTCTGGGTCTCAGCCTGGGGGAGGGGGAGGCTCACCCTTGGGGCTACAGCTCAGCACTAGGGGTAGTGGCTGCTCTTTTCACCCTCATATCTGTATTCCCATTTCCTTTTGAGTTCTCTACTTCTGACTAGTCAATCCCTCGTTGCTCCAATCCTGTTGTAGTTAATAATTCTTTATATTAAACGTCCACTGTTTAATTGCTGAGTGGTTTCTCTCTCCTGATTGGACCCCGGCAGATGCACATGGGATGGGGGCTCCGGCTCTGACTACTTGGTATCAAGGGAACATGCCCCAGAAGACTGGGGAGTTGGAGACATTTGGGCTGTAAGTATTTTTACAAGTTTGTGCAATGAGCATATTGCCCGTATTATAATAAAAAAATAATCAACATTTTAAAGGTGTGAGGTTTAGCCCGTTTGGCTCAGTGGATAGAGCGTCGGCCCGAGGACTGGAGGGTCCCGGGTTTGATTCCGGTCAAGGGCACATACCTCGGTTGCAGGCTTGATTCTCTGCCCTGGTTGGGATGCATTTGGGAGGCAACCAATCTATGTGTTGCTCTCACATCAGTGTTTCTCTCTCTGTCTCTCCCTCTCCCTACCACTCTCTCCAAAACTCAATGGAAAAGTATCCTCAGGTGAGGATTAACAAAAAATAAATAAAATAAAGGTGTGGAAAAAATGCAATACAAGAAACAGGGAAAACACATAAAAGCTCCGGTGTGGTAGGTCTGTCTGTGGCAGACATAGGCGACATACTAAGGGGAGAACTAGGAGGAGGCATTTCCCAGGCCGAGCCAGGTGTGCCCTGTGGAGGAGGACCAAGGGGAGGCCGCGGGGCAGGAAGGGCTGGGTCACCAGCGCTGTGGCCCCGGCAGTTGGACAGCCAGGTCTGTCCGCTCCCAGCACACCCTCGGGCCTTCATTGAAAAGCAGTGTGTGTGGGAAAGTCCATTCATGGGTCTCTTAGCAGCGGGAGGCGTCTTCCTGGCGGATTCCCAGTCACCTGCAGCTCTGAGCTGCCCCGACCCAGGGCCCGCGCTCTGAGATGCACCTCTGGGTGTGTGCCCCGCCACGCTTCCCACCAGCCGCTCCCAGCCCAGGACCGGCGGAGGCGTGGATGGTGCACTTAGGGCAGGTGGTTCCCAGGAGAACGGGGACCCCCTGGTGGGGACTGTGGGCGTGGGACTCAGATGATCTTCCTGGGATGAGTAGCGGGGCGAGGCGGTTGCGCCCCCCCTCCTTCCCGGGTCAGCCTTGCCGACGCCTGGCCCCGCCCCGGCCCCTCCCGCTCCCGCCCACTTACTCCCCCAGCCAGTTCCCGAGAAGTCCCCGCTCCGGCCGGTCCCGGCGCCCGCTGCTGGGGGAGCCACACTCACGGCACCCCCTGCCCTGCCCTCCGCCCCGGGAACCGGTGTGAGCGCCGGGCAGCGGGCCGGGCACACGGCTCTGGTTCCCGCAAACCCCGCCGCCTCCCCGCCCCGCCCCGCCCCGCTCAGGTGTCTCCACTCAACCCGCAGTCTCCGCCGCAAGTCCGGCTTCTCCCGAACTCCGTCTGCACTCGAGTGTCCCCCGACCTCCGTCTGCCTCGCCCGCCGGCTCTGCCCGGGAAGGGGAGGTGTACAGCATCCGATTCGCTCCAGGGGTACCCTGTCCGATTGCAGTGTGGAATCAAGAATGCAGCTGATCACCCAACCTGGACGGCGCTGACTCGAGAATCGCCTAGTTGCGCTGTCAGTTCTTTGTATGGAGATGTAAGGTCCTGTTGAAAACACGGGGCGCGGCGGGGCCGTAGAGTAGCGGGGCCTGGAGGCGTCCCGGGGGGCGGGGTGGGCAGGGCGGGGAGGAGGCGGGCGGCGCGCCCCGGAGCGAGGTGGGGCCACTCGCCCGCCAGGACGCTGCGCGCAGGGAGAGGCCCGGGTGGCCGCGGTGGCCGGAGACTCCCGCCGGGCCCGGAGGGGGACTCAGTGGCCCCGGCAACTTCTCTGACTCGGCCCGGCGCCTCCCGCGTCCATCGGGGCCCCGCGTGGGGGCGCGGCGGCGGGGCCAGAGCGGCCGTGTGGCCAAGGTAAGGGGCGCGGGGCTGGGGGCGCGGGGCGGGGAGCGGGTCCCAGGTCCCAGACCTGCCCGGAGCCGGGATGCTCCCTCGCGGCCTCCCCTGCGGGCGGGCCCGGCACCGTCCCGCCGTCCACCTCCTTCGCTTTGTTCCCGAGTCTCCCTTCCCCGGGTGGGAGGTGGGGGGAGGTGGAGCGGGAGGGGGGGGGGTGCGCCAAGGTCCCGGCTGCGGAGCGCACAGCCCCGAGGAGGTGTCCGCGCGCGGCGCCGGGCCCCACGGAGGAGTCCCACGCGGTGTCCCGGTCCCCACGCCCGCGAGTCACCCCAGCTCCGCCCCGGCCTCCCGTGTAGGTGGGTCCGCGCCCCAGGCCAGGCCGTCGTGGGTGCCGGGCGGGGGCGCAGCGCGCGGGGAAGGTGCTGGGGCGCCCGTCCCGGCCTGGCGGCGGCTCAGCTTCCAGAGCCCAGCTCGGGGCCCTGCGGGGAGTGGGGGGAGTCCCCAAAGAGCCCCGCTGCTGGGGTGGGGGTGGGGGTTGGTGGGGCGAGGTGCCAAGTTTCTGGGAAAGCCGACACGTTGTGTCCCAAATGGATCACATTTACCAAAAACAGTTGAGGAAGAAAAGAGCCCATTCTTCCCACCGCTGACGCCGCCCGCCGCCGGCGAGGGGTGGGGGTGAGATTGCCGGGCAGTTTATCTTCAAGAAACAGTGGAAGCTGGGATGGGTGGGCTTCCATGCCTCTTCTGAGTTTTTAAAAGAGCAAAATAGAGTGACTTGACTGAACTGGGGGAGAAGGGGAGGCGGCTTGGTTTTGAGGATAATTGCATTCCCTGGCGATTTTTCCTGCGTTTCCTCTGCGGTGGCCTGGTGACCCTTTGAAAGTTCCAGGTAGCCGTGTGTCTGGTAGGACCTGTACCAATATTCACCACGTGGCGAAAATCTTGGGGTTCTGGTCTCCTGGTTATTCACCCTTCTCCTCCCTTCCTCAAATGCCGCTGACATAATTGTTTTAACGGTTTGCACCTGGCCATCTCCTGTTCCCTCTCCAACAGATTTAAGCCCGAGTGTGTCTAGAACAGTGTTTCACACAGTAAGTCTCCCAGGTTTCTTACAGGTGCAGGCCATATGCTAGCAGTCTTTCAGGCATGGCCTCTGCATACAGAGTGTCAATGACTGCGCTTATAATTTGAGCAGAACCAGTAAGACTTGTGTATGCACACACTCAGGGATATTTCCTGGTATTCTTGGGGGTGTTTGCTTTCTAAAAATGCAGTATGGAGAGCAGCATGGGTCTAAAAGCAAAGCGCCGTCCATTGAAGTTTACCTGCTCAGCTTATGGGACAAGACTTGTTGCTTTCCGGCATGAGAGACTTTGTGATTGTGTGAACACCATGGCAAGGTACACTGGGAGAAGAGTTTGTGATTTACAAAAGAAGGCCCTAGAGCAGCGGTTCTCAACCTGTGGGTCGCGACCCCTTTGGGGGTCGAAGGACCCTTTCACAGGGGTCGCCTAAGACCATCGGAAAACACATATATAATTACATATTGTTTTTGTGATTGATCACTATGCTTTAATTATGTTCAATTTGTAACAATGGAATTGGGGGTCGCCACAACATGAGGAACTGTATTAAAGGGTCGCGGCATTAGGAAGGTTGAGAACCACTGCCCTAGAGAGCTCAGCATCAGGTTTCAACACCTTAACATCCATAGAAGCTGCTGCTTGATCTGGCCTCCGCCTGCCTTTCCAGTCTCATTTCCTGACTGTTCCCAGGTCTCCCTCCCATCCCTCTCCCCCATATGCACACGCACACACCCTGCCAGCCCTGTCACACCACTTCCAAGCTGTCATCTCCAGACCGCTGTCTGGAATGAACGAACACCCTGCCTATATGTTCCTGCGCCACTTGTCCATCTGTTGATCCCCCACACATCCTTCATGTGTCAGTCAGATTCCTTCTCTACGAGACTTTCTTTCCCATTATCTCTAGGCCGTTAAGCTCTTTCTTCTCTAGTAGCCACTGCCTTTTCCGGAACATTTTTTTTTTACACATCTGGCCATGCCACCGTGTACAGTTGTGCAAGTTGTTCACTGCCCAAGGTCAGCCTGTCCAGTGGAAAAGTGGAGGCTGACATCCAATTTGCATTTTGCTGGCCACGCCCCTGGTGCAGTTCTCTCCTCTCCCCTGAAGGGGGCGCCTTGAGTGATTCACCGAAAGGCACAGTGGAGAGAGGTGAGAGCAGGATCACCACCAGCCCACAGGGAGGGACAGAGCAGAAACTCTTTTGAGGTTCCTTGATTGAGTGAGAAAAGAAAGGATTGTTGCTACAGTAGTTTGGAGGCAGAGTCCTCATATGTCAGTATATAGGAATGTGCTTCGGTTTACTCTATCGCACGTCTGGGGGATCAGGTGATGCTTGGATGTCTTCTTGATTACAGGGGAGAATCTGGGCGTGTGAATTCACAGGTGGGCACCGGTGTGCGCCCACAGGTGGTGGGCCTCCTCAGCTGATTACCACTCAGGGCACTAGGGTTTACACCTCTAATGTCTAATCATGATTTGCTGAGGGAGTGAAGGGTGCAAGAATCCGGAAAGAAGGCCATAAAGAGCTTTGCACACTACCATGTGCTATAAATGGGATTGAAGTGCCATGTCATATACAAGAATTTAAGGCATCCTTAAGTGACTCAAACACGAGTTACACAAGAGAGTGAGAAAGGAAGGCTCGGAATCGCATTTATTTAGGTTCTCCAATGAGGTCCGCATTTAAGATCACCAGTTGCACATGAGAAACACCATCTTCACGTTGCAGCCATTTGCAAGCTCAACTGGCTGCAAGGTTCTTTTCAGTGCTCCACAGCTGTATGTAGTGCAACACATCCGACAACTTGTGGGGCAATCTGGAGATAGCTTTTAAAGCTGCAATCAACATATGGATCATCTCACAAAGATGTAAAAAATTCGATGTAAGATAATATACTTGTAAATGTCAAAGAACTTGCCAGTTATAGGAAATCCTCGAATCTCCAGGATGTATGACCTACACTAACGTTAGAGATCATACCCAGAGTCCCGTTTATGGCAAAGGAAGCGTAGGACCAGAGGCTCATCCAGGGCCACAGAGGTTACGTCGGGGCACAGCCCAGACGAGCTCTCGGACATCCTGGCTCTTAATTCATTGCTGTTTATTCAAGGGCCTGTGAGAACAGTCCTCTGTGTCTTCCATCGTTGGCTTCAGTTACAGAAGGTATAAACCAACGGTTCTCAACCTGTGGGTTGCGACCCCTTTGGCGGTCGAACGACCCTTTCACAGGGGTCGCCTAAGACCATCCTGCATATCAGATATTTACATTACGATTCATAACAGTAGCAACATTACAGTTATGAAGTAGCAACGAAAATAATGTTATGGTTGGGTCACAACATGAGGAACTGTATTTAAAGGGCCAGAAGGTTGAGAACCAATGGTATAGACTAATTCTAATATCTCAGGAAAAGGGAAAATTCTTAGCATTACACACTTCCCTGTGGGAAGTAGGCATGTGATGAATATTTGCTGAATGCAGGAATGCATGAATGAGCCAGTTGATAGCTTACTTATTTAAAGTAATTATTTGGTATAGCACAAGCCAAAGTCCTTTGGAGTCCATTATGGTGGAATTTGGCCTCTGTGTTTGTATTCCTTAAATGTCATAAAGAGTATTGGATAAACTTTATGGAAGAGACGGGTAGGAATTGTTTTCTACAAGAGAAGCCAGAACCCCTCACAGAAGGGCATCATAGGAAAACCCAGGATTGGGAAGCCATAGCTCTGCCCCACACTGGCCTCGATCCTGCAAGTCTTAACCATCACCAGCCTCCGTGTCTTCGGGGAACCCCGTAAGTCTCAGAGTTGTCAGAAGGATCAGAGGAGCTCAGGAGCGTGAGAGCACTCTGCAGACTTTGGGACATGAATAGTAACAAATGCGAGTCAGAACGTGTGGCAGGAAGTGTCTGCCAGGCCCGAGGCGGGCTCTGTGTCCATCATCCCTGTGTTCCTCAGAAGAGGGCAGCGGGCTTTGTGGAATGAGGAAGAAACTGAAGCCCACACAACTGTCCCCCAACATTGACCAGGTGGTTAGTGAGCCCCTCTCATGTCTTCAGTGCCTTTCATCTCCAACTTCAGTAAGACAACTTTACTTCTAGGAGAGAAGCAAGGCAAGTGACATCAAAGCAAATCAGTTCAGTTTTCGGCAGAGGAGCGATCTGCATTGCAGACCAGTCCCGTTTTAGATTGTGGACTTAAGAAAGCAAGACTGGCAGGAAGATAATCAGTTGTCACAGAGCAGATGGTCAGAGGGTGCGCCAGTCGGGTGGTGGGACGGGCAAGGGGAAGGTTCCCGAACTGTAAAGGAGGCAGAACGCACGTGGCAGGTGAGAGAATGTGGAGGGCAGGACGGGTTATATCCAGTTAAGGTTGTTTCCTGGTTCTGGCAACACAGAGGAAGGGTGGGGACCTGTGGGGGCCACTCACCCAATTAAAAAAAAATGTATATATATTTCAGAGAGAGGAAGGGAGAGGGAGAGAGAGAAACATCAATGATGAGAGAGAATCATTGATTGGCTGCTTCCTGCATGCCCCCTTCTTGGGATCAAGCCCACACCCAGGCATGTGCCCTTGACTGATCAAACCCAGGACCCCGCAGTCCGCAGGCCATCGCTCTATCCACTGAGCCAAACCGGCTAGGGCTACTCACCCAATTTCACAGTTATGAAGTCCCATAGCGGAGACTGGACCCAGGCCTGATTCCATGCTCCTTCCTCTCTCCCATCCCGTCTCAACTGTTAGCACGTCTGTAACTGCAAATGAAGCAAATCTAGAATTTGAAAGCTTTGACTTTGCTGAGTGAGTTAATGATTGTAAGAAAGAACAAGAAGTGCCCAGTCTGAAGCCCTCCCACAGAGCCAGGCCAGCAGGTGTAGGCCAGTGCCCGAGAAGGTTCCCACCAGCCGTGCGTGATGCAGTTCTTATCTTGGATCCCGTCTGGCCCGGGACCCAGCGTGCTCCTCCCAGGCGGCCCATCCAGCTGGAAATCGGTCTGCTTTGTTTCCATTCACGAGGCTTGTAGATGGAGTAACCGAATCTGGCCTGCAGCTTTCATTGTATTTTCACGGTGTTGGGTTACAAGGTTTCTTTGACATTCTTGGTTCGATTTCTGAATGTGCCTCTTGGAAGTAGTTCTTCCAGAGTTACCGTTAGTAAGTGATTCCCATGCATCGGGAATAAGATTTCTTAATTTGTAACTTTGGTGGGCAGGGGCGTCACAATGGACTAACTGGATTTTAGGGTTTCTTTCAGCTATAAAGCTCAGTGATTCTATGTAGCAATAGGAGGATGAGAAAGCAGAAGAAAACTTTTATGAAAATTTAACAGCCCTGTATTTGTAATGTGCTGTTGTGCTCGCTGGCATTTGAGCATGACCAGGTGACAGGTAACCAGCACCCAGTGCCAGGAGGTCTGGTGAACTGTGTTGGGTCTTGATAAATCCAGACGGAGAAATTAGACGTTGCTAGGCAGTTATTTATCTGTGATCTTGAGGGCTGTGGATAATATGAATTTCAAGGCCTCTGGAACTGGGTGTAAGAGAGTTCAGTGTAGAACTAGAAGAACGGTCAAGGAAGAACCTGAAATAAGATCAGTGGCTCAGTGGAGGCGGTGAAGGTGGAGTTATGGAGAACAGGGCAGGTGTAAACACAGTAGCCACGAAGACCGTATGTAAGCAAGGTAAGAGTGTAAATAAATGTAGACCAGGGTAACCACAGTAGGCCCACGGGAAAGCTGTCAGGAGAATGTTGATGAAATGGTGGCATTGCGGAGTCTTAATGTGACAGACTGTGAAGAGGAGTCAGGAGAGAATTCAGCTTCTTCCTGGTGAGAAACTGAAGCCGGTGATGGGAGTCCTCAACTGTGAGTTTGCATGAACCCACTTTGGAGCTGGTAATGCAGAGGCCTGGGCCTCAACGCTAAGATGGTGACCTGGAGGTCTGGGTGCATCTTACCAGGCACACCAGGTGCTGCTGCGGGCTCTTCGATTGCATTTAGAGAAATTCTGCCTTTGGGTGAGACTTGCCTGGACAGGACTGCGGGGACTTAACCATGGTGGTTAATTTGCCAGAGAAGGGCAAGGGCTATCCACATATAAATACGGAATGATTTCCCTTCATTCAGATTAATCCATGATTAGTGGTTTGACAGGACTATTTCAAAATGAAACATCTGGCCCTGGCCAGGTAGCTCAGCTGGTTAGAGTGTCTTCTCAAAACACCAAGGTTATGGGTTCCATTTCTGGTCAGGCCACATACAAGAATCAACCAATGAATGCATAAATGAGTGGAACAGCGAGTTGATGTCTGTCTCTCTCTCTCTCTCTCTCTCTCTCTCTCTCTCTCTCTCTCTCCCCTCCTCACTCCCACTCTCCCGCATTCTCAAAAAAATCAATTAAAAAAAGAAAACTTTAAAAAAATTTGCTCTCTAAAGAAAATATGTGTTACATATATAAATTATAAGCATATTAACAGTGAAAACTAGTAGGGAAAATTTCAATCAACTTAGAAATGTTTATTTTGTAATAACTATAATCAAGAAGTATTTCCATCTCTTCAGGAGAGTCCATTTCCTGAGAAATACTAACCGGCAGGGCTTTGTTCAGTTCTGTTATCGCTTTCCATGTAACTGGAATTTGAAAGGTTACCTGTCTAAACACGTAGGGATGTCACTGAATCCGATTGTGCAGAGTTCCACCGTAGTCACTCATCTAACCGTGCGGGTGCTTGGCCGTTGCCGAAGCCCCGGTGTCTGTGAGAAGAGCACGTCACTGCAGTGTGGCATTTCTGACGCGCTGGCTGTCGCAGAGCTAAGTCTGGATGGCTCGACAAATCTCATTAGTTAGAAAATTCACTAAAACCGGAACGGCGTAAACAGAGTCGGCAGCCAGCACTTGGAATTTTCAGCCAACCAACGAATGGGTGGTTCTGAAAATGGGTGAGCACGCACACCTTTTATTGTCGCCATTAAATGACACCTTGTATAACTTTCTTATTCTCGAAAGGACATCCTGTAAACATCTGTAGGGTGCATTACACATTCTTGAATAATTTCAAAGTGTGGAAGTCCAGTTAGGTTTCTGCGCGCAGTAGAAGACATGACAAACTTTAGGAGGTATGTAAAGGATAGTGATACAGATATGAGGATTTATAGTCACTGAATATTCATAGTGAGTGCTGAACAGGGACTGGATTAAAATCTTTTACTTCATGAAGGAAAAAATGAACAGCAGTTTGGATGCGTCCATTCTGACAGTGAGGTCTCGCGGTGCTGGATGTACAAACTGCGTGTTGTAATTTCTCACTGGGCATTCTTTTAGTTTTCGTTCACTTGGCGTTCTTGAAATTTGTTCAACTAGCAGGAGACTGAGATGGGGCTCACCGCTAACAGTCTGCCTGCGGCCTCTTACGTGTTCATTTTTGCAGGCGGTCAGCAGATTCACTTGTGTAGATGGTCGACTTGGACCTCAGACCTCACAAAGCATACGGTGTGGTGACATTAACCACCTCGGGCTGGGGTGAGAGACAGCTGTTCCTACGGATGTTTCAGTGACCAAATTAGGTTTCCTTGGAAGGAGCTGTCTCCTAGTTGAGTAAACTCCTGCATTTTATCTCGTCGTCTGTTTGGTGCTCTTTGCAGATATCATTGATCCTGGATTTCTGGAAATAAGTTTCAAGGTGTGGCTCATCATTTTGAGGTTTAATTCCGCCCTGCAGAATGATTCTTTGAAATCTTTGAAACTTCTATTTGACCCTTTTGGAGGTGGGTGTTCTAACTGAGAGAAAAATGCATGGGCTGCCTTACAGCAGCGTTGGAATACTTTCCCATGAGCCCTTTCTGTTTCGGTGGGTGAGTTTAGGATCAGTGTTTTGCGGGAAGTTTCCTGTGCAGTGCAGTAGTGATGTGGGGTTAGAAGAGGAAGAGGAAGAGGATGAGAACAATGGAAAAATAATGGGAATTGTTCCAGAGCAAAGATTCTTAGAATTTAGGGCATCAGACTATCCTGGAGGGCTTGTTAAAACAAGGCAAAGTGACAAGGCAATGTGTCTTACATATATATGTGTATATCTATATGGATCTCCATATGTATATCCCTAGGATGGGTGGATGGATGGATGGGTGGGTGGATGGATGGATGGAGTATCTCAGGAGGGCACACACAACGCAGGTCAGAGCCTTGGCTGAAGCAGAGCTTCTCAGTCTGGGGAGAGGGTCACCCAAAGAGCTTTCCTAAAGTCTGCATGTCTGTGGTCTGTGCTTCTGTCCTTCCTTCCTCTTTCCTGCCTCTCCTTCAAGAATGAAGTTTACAGTTGGGGGTGGAGGGCGATAGAAAGCAAAGCAGTTCTTGAAAAAGTTTGATGGACTGAAGCAAGAAAAGACTGGAGCTCCGAGGGTGGAATTTGGGGCAATAAGCACTCGGGGCCTTCTGAGCTCCTGCGGGGGGACGTAGTTCCCAGCGGTTGGCTTTGCTCTTTGCTGTACGAAAACCAATGCTGCTTCGCCTACGCCCCAAGTTTTACCCAGATGCGAACGTTCATGCTGCGTGATGAACATCTCTGTGCTGGTAATGCCCACGGCCTGTAGAGCCTGTGCCAGGTGCTCCTGGGATTCCCATGACCCTCTTCCCTGCTTTACAAATGTGTTGTTATAACGGATTCTTAAAAATATTGTAGACATACCCGTTGAGTCACAGGTGACCAGCTCTGCTCTGGGTGACGTTTTCCTAGGGGCGAGGGATTGCGAGGTACGTAGCTCAACAGGTCGATCATTTTCTGAAGTCTGGGAAGGAGGTCAAAACATTATTAACTTTTTATTTTAAAATTTAATATATTTGCCCTAGCCGGTTTGGCTCACTAGATAGAGCGTCAGCCTGGGGACTGAAGAGTCCCGGGTTCGATTCCGGTCAAGGGCATGTACCTTGGTTGCAGGCACATCCCCAGTGGGGGGTGTGCAGGAGGCAGCTGATCGATGCTTCTCTCTCATCGATGTTTCTAACTCTCTATCCCTCTCCCTTCCTCTCTGTAAAAAATCAATAAAATATATATTTTAAAAAAATAAAATAAAATTTAATATATTTTACGTGAAAAAATGCCAGTCCCTGTTCATGCTGGGTCAGCCCTCTACAACATGGTGTGACCTAAAAAATGATCCCTTAGATAGTTCAGGTAGCCGCTGACTCCTGAGTAAGGCAGAGGTGTCATTAGGAGGCGGGGGCCTTGTTCTGGAATCGACATTAGTGGGAAACTCCTGGACACGTGCTCATTCCATACGGGCCTTACCTTTGAATTAGCAGCCGTCTGCCTCGGGCCTGACCACAGAGCTGTTGCATCCCAAGAGGGACTCAACTTCTAAGGCAGACACACTGCATTGAGATCGTGTGGCTTCTCAGATTCGGGCCATATGAGAATAATGGGGTGTGAAATGACTCATTTTGAACAGCGAAGGCAGCTACTTCAGTCACTGCCAGGGCCGACCTGAGCCACGCGTGTCTCGGTGTTCACGCCTCTTGCCCGGCTCTGCAGCTCGGGTGTGTCAGACAGTCGTTTGCTTGATGACTAGGGTATAATTGACACATGTGCTCAACATAATGTCAGCTCCTCTGGGATCGCCCTCCGTTTTATACCTTATCTGGCTCCGAGAAACCCACTTAATTGCAGCTCTTTGTACGCTTGACCAAGTCACTAAGGCCAGGCACCTCTCCCTGGGGAGAGGGTCAACTTCTGATGGGCATCCCAGCAAAAATGGCCTTCTCCTGCACATGGACGCCCTTTCAGGGTGCTAGTTGGCAGCCTTTTCGGAGGGTCCTGGCGGGCCCCGAATGGCGCCGAGCTGCCGCGTGCGTGGGGCATGTTGCGGGGCTCGGTTCCGGCCTGGCCTGTGTGCTTGGCGTGCTGAGCTGCTCCCAGGCAGGAAGAGCCTCCCTTCAGAACCAAACGCAGACCCTGGCCTTCCGCCAGGAGAGGTTTGTAAATATATCAAAGCGGATCCTGGGCCGAAGTTCTTTCTAGAAAAAAAAAAAAGGAGTGGTTAATAAATAACATTCCGTGTTTGAGCAGAGCCCGCACATTCAAGGAGATCATCTTTCCTTCTGGCCAGTTTGTCACAAACAGTTTATGTCCAAGTCCTGCTTCTCTCTACTCCCCCCTCCCGCCCCTCCCCGTAATAGACACACACACACACACACACACACACACACACACACTCTGTTCAATTCCGTTTTATACTGTAGCACAGGTCTGTGCAACGCTCCACCTTGGGGCTGATTTCTCATTCTGTTCTTTACTGTGA
>NW_005871173.1:1512135-1513355 GCF_000147115.1 Myotis lucifugus
TTCCGTTTGGTATCTCTAATTTCCCATTTGGCATTGGGCGTGTCTCTTTTACATGAAGTTTTGCTTCAGAGAACTCTGTCTGGGAGAGGTTGAGGGGCCGCAGGGAAGAGAGGAGGGCGAGGGCGTGGCTGCGGCACGGACGGCCTCCCCCAGCCTTACACAGCGTCCGAAGTCGATGCCCCTCCACGGCATGAGCTGGGATTGGGTCCCGGTCTGTCTGACTTCACATCCTCCCTCTGTTCCTTCTGGAGAGGGGGTGGGAGCAGCGCCCACGTGCGTCTTACCAGCCATATGGGACGGCGGAGAGCCCTCGGCGCTGGCAGCTGGTTAGATTGTCTGTGACTCCCGTCCCGCCATCAGCATGGATGACAGACTGTTGACACTTCCCCTCAGAAGAGGCTGGAGCCCCGTCTGGAGCAGCGCCCCATCTCCCCCAAGTGCTAAGGATGCTTGAACTTGGACCCGACCGCTCCTACGGGGCCAGAGCACGGTGGATACTGTCAGGCCAGCTCTTTTCTTCTTTAAACAACTCAGTGGAGCAGGTTGTTACTTACTCTGGTTGCTTTGACACAAAGAATGTGGGCGCCTTTTCCACGGACCACAGTTCAGAAATCTATCCCGACTACTCTCACGCTATTCATGTTCATATTCCACTTGTATTGACTTTTTGCCCTTGAAAACATCTTTCCTCACCCCTTATCTCGTTTCCTCGGGGTGTGCTTTCTCTCTCTAGCTGGTCTTGCGCCTCTTTGAGGTCACTGAGCTTATCCGTTTATTACCTCAATTAGGACAAAGTTTAACTCCTAGGCATCAACTCCATGTTTATGAAGTTGTCACTTGAGGTGTTTGTTTTTCCCAGTCACTAGTTTAAAGATGAAGCATCGCACCAAGTAGTTTTCGAGTTTTGTCTCTTCCAGTTTTATTCAGTGAGTTTTGGCTCACCCTGGTGATTTTTTATTATTATAATGTAACCAGGTTCTCTTGCTGCGCGGTAACGCCAGCCATTGAGGAATATCCGGTTCAGGAACCTCTCTCATGGAGCAGATGTGACTATGTGTACACATGGAGGGTGCTCTTGGCTGTGGTGGACGGCTTTCCTGGTCTTCTGTGTAGTTCTTGGTCATTTTGGAATATCCGCGAACATTCTGTTATAGTTTCTTAGAAGTTTATATTAAATGATTCATGTACGTGTCCTGTTACTTCTACCAAACAGTTTTCTT
>NW_005871173.1:1514828-1558108 GCF_000147115.1 Myotis lucifugus
AGTATGTCAGAGTGAGGCGATGTAGCTGATTCTGTTTTCTTCCTTACAACTTTTCTGCGTTGGTTGCAGATGAAGGAGAAGGGTCCATTGGATTGGAAACCGTTAGGAGAGCAACTGGGAGGGGAAGCCTGATGTCAGGCATGGTGACAAAGTAGGGATCAGGAGGGGCTGCTTTTTCAAAGGACACCTTGAGGGAAGACCTTTGGGGGCCAAAAAGGAAAATGAACTTGTGGCTGGAGAGAGCGGTGGAGGGAGCGGTGGAGAGAGCTGTGGAGAAAGTGGTGGAGAGAGTGGTGGAGAGAGCGGTGGAGAGAGCGGTGGAGCGAGCGCTGGGAGGGGACACTCATTCAGTGCAGGGGAGTAGGCGGTTTGAGTAGGCGGTTTGGAGGCAGAGGAGGGAAGAGCTGCGTTGGAGATGCCAAGAAGATGCCCCAGGGTGGGGAGTGGACACAAGGATGGCCTGGCCAGTGGGAACATCGGAGGCTGGCTGGCAGGAAGGCCTGGTGAAGAGAGAGAATGATTTTGAGGTTTAGAGGAAGGACATTGAGGGACAGTGATTTAAAAATAATCTGGCCCAGCCGGCGTGGCTCAGTGGTTGAGCATTGACCTATGAACCAAGAGGTCACGGTTCCATTCCCGGTCAGGGCACATGCCCGGGTTGCAGGCTCAGTCCCCCATGTGGGGCGTGCAGGAGGCATCCAATAGATGATTCTCTTTCATCATTGATGTTTCTATCTCTCCTTCTCTGAAATCAATAAAAATATATCTATTGAAAAAATAGTAATTTGGGAGCAGGACTGTTGGCTGACACAGGGGCGGTAGGGTGGCTTTCAGACTTGGGTACCTGTGAGAATTTGGGAACATCCTCTGGAAGGGGTGGTAGAGAAGAACACCTCAGTGGACTCTAGGAAAGGTAGGGAACTGGACTTCCTGGTCCCCTCCCCCAGTAGTAACAGGTAAAGGTCGTCTGTAGAGGGACTGGTCAATCCAGGAGCAGGGATGCAGAGAGGGACTTTGGAATTGACATCCGGTGGGGACCAAGGGACATCCTTGAAAATTAAGGGGCAAGAGGCTTTCGGTTGGAAATGAGGTCATGGTGGAAATGACTGGGCGTAGTAGTGTCCAGCTGATAGAGGGACACAGGGTCAGAGGGTCGCTCAGAGAAGGGCCGAGGGGCTGGGGCCCGAGGGAGGCAGCGGGATGGAATGGAATTAGGGGGTCACATCCTGGGAGTCTGAGCTCTTGGAGCGGCAGCTTCCCTGTTTGACGCACAACCTCACCTTACCTCATGCTCTCTGTGTTGCAGCATCCCTGGCTTCCTTTGTCCCTGCGCAGGTGATGTCCAAACCCAGCCTGACTTTCTAAACCCTCTCTTCGGGATTTCTCCTGAAGTCTCTGCTTTGGCCTAATTGGTTTAGTCACTGCCCTCAAAACCCCACTCTGAGCCATGTGCCTCGGGACCCGTGTGTCCACATCGGGAGCCACTGGGCACACGTGGCCGGTGCAGCTCAGGTGTGCTGATGGTGCAGCACACACCAGGCCCGAGGCACGCACAGGACATGAAACACGCTTCTCAATCATCTTTATGTTGTTTATGTGCTAAAATGATAGTACCTTTGGTATATTGGATTGAAATATATTGTTAAAACCAATTTCACTTGCTTTTTTTTTAGTTCTCTCAACGTATTTTGTTTCTGTTGGTAGCACTGTCCTTGGCTTTGCTGGGGCAGTTTTCTCTGCTGGATATTTCTCAGTCTCCATTCACTTACCCACCTCTTATCTGTTTGTAAACTCTTCTCCTGTCTGAGACACTTATTCTTATTCTTATTCTTTTCTTATTCTTATTCTTATTCTTATTCTTATTCTTATTCTTATTCTTATTCTTATTCTTATTTCAGAGAGGAAGGGAGAGGGAGAGAGAGAGAGAGAGAGAGAAACATCAATGATGAGAGAGAATTGATCAGCTGCCTCCTGCACGCCCCACACTGGTGATCAAGCCCACTGGGCATGTGCCCTGACTGGGAATCGAACCGTGATCTGGTTCATAGGTCGATGCTCATCCACTGAGCCACGCCTGCCGGGTTGTGACACTGATTGTCTTGACTCTTATCATGTACTCTTAGCTTCTGTGGGGAATGTCACAGGTTTTCTGTCCCCATCTGTGCTTGAAATCTGCTTGCAAGCCTTTCTGATCTCCCTCCTGCAAGATACGAAGGCATTGCCTTCACTAGATTGTAACCCCTTGGACCCAGGACTGGAAGAATGGCTTTTCCTTGGCCTCTGGTGATGTCTGCATGCTGGGCTCTGTCCCTGAGAGGAGCTCACATGTTTGTCCAGTGACTGGATAGATGATCTATTTGCATTTCCACTGGTCTTAACAGAATGTACTTTAAAATCTAAATTGGTCATATTATTCTAGCGGAGTATTTTCCCTGTCTCAGGCATCCCCTGAATTAGGAGAAGTAAAAGCTTACTGTAGTTGAGATGGTTACAAGGTAATTACAGGCTCCGGGCAGTGAATGTTAGAACTGACGATGGTTGTTAGTAAGGCTTATCAGGACACACTGTGCGGTGTCCTGGGTTTGGCTTTGGCTGTGCGGCTGTGGATACGTAGAAAGTGAGTTCGTTTTCATACCCATCTTAGGTTTCCTCTTTTATGGCTTCTGTTTTGAAGAAGTGGTTTTCAAACTAGGGCATTGAGAGGGAAGGAGGGACCCAGCGTGCCTCCTCCTGCTTTTTCCTGGCAAACGCATTTACTTTGAAATCTGCAATCCTTTCCTCTTTGTTCACGATGCCCGATTGTGACTTGGACCCACTTACAACCACTTCGGGGAATGGACTTCGGAGCAAAATCTGGGCCGAGGGGAATCGCAGCTGGAGGTGCCGCCTGGCCTGGCACCTGGCTCTGTCTGAGCCGAGGAGCAGCCACGAAGGAAAATCCGAGGTGCCAGCTCCTGCCGAGGCGCAGTGCTGCGGGGGCCAGGCCTGTGTGTTTAGCCGCAAAAACAAGTCTTAGGAACATTTGCAGCTTGACAGCCGAGAGTTTGCCTTTCCATAACGAACCTCCGTCCTTTCCAGATACTTCTGTCCAAGTGGGCACGCTCGGCGGCCGGGATCCCGTGCCTGCGGGCATGGAGCTGCGTCTGCGTGCTCCCTGCTGCTTTCGCCGCCCTGAGCTGCTGGGTGGCACCCTGGCCTGGGACCAGCTGTGAGTGAATGGTCTTAAGTGGCCGAGCAGAGACGAAGAGGCATTGACGCTGGATAAAGGCGGGTGCTCCCATCACCCTTTGGAGGCCTCTTGTGCCCACACTCAGCAGTAACGAGGGCTCGTGGCTTCCTCGGAGGCGGAGCCCCTTCTGAACGTGAACAATTTTGTGCTTTTGTCCATCAGACATCCTCGCTGAAGCCCTAGGTCGCTCGCCCTGCTCCGTAAGCCACTTGCTGAGCGGCGGGTTGTTGGCACATTCATTTCCCTGGAGCAAGTGTTTCCAGGCCCTGCCTCCTCATCAGCCACATGGTCATCTTGCTGGCCTTGTAGGAGCTGCCAGTGCCAGGCCTCTCTCCCCCTGGTACTTTCTCAACATCTCACTAACCACATTTCTCCAGAACCGGTCCCCTCCCAATCCGCTGGGGGGGACGCAGGGCCAGAGAGAGTGAGGAGTTCAGCAGCAGAGCCGGTTTGGACCCAGTCTGAGTCCCAGGCACTCACTCTGTGGACTGCCCTGTGCTGTCACCGACAGTTCCATGATCCTGGGAAAGGACTCGTTGGCACGGTGCTCTGGTGAGAGAAGTACCAGGTGTACCGGTTACTAATGCGGCTTTTTCCCAATAGCTGGAGTTACACATATGTTGATATACATGCGATTTGATATGTATGCTACTTTGTTGTTTTGACAGCGAGCTTCAAAACTTCATATGTCAAATCTGCTGAAGGTGTTAACATCAAGATATTTTTACGCTTAGAAATGTCGAATTTCGTGCCAAAAAAAGAGCATTTGCGGGAAGTTTTAATTCATTACTTTATTTTGAAGAAAAGTGCTGCTGAAAGTTACCGTATACTTCGGGAAGCTTATGGTGAACATGCTCCATCTCAAGATACTTGTGAACGCTGGTTTAAACTCTTTAAAAGTGATGATTTTAATGTGAAAGACAAAGAACGTCCAGGTCAACCGAAAAAGTTTGAAGACCAACAATTACAAGCATTATTGGATGAAGATGCATGTCAAACTCAAAAACAACTTGCAGAAAGATTAAACGTTGCTCAGCAAACAATTTCCGATCGTTTACAAGCAATGGGGAAGATTTTAAAGGAAGGAAAATGGGTGCCACATCAACTGAACAAAAGACAAATGGAAAACCGAAAAGTCATCAGTAAAATGTTGCTTCATCGGCACAAAAGAAAGTCTTTTTTGCATCGAATTGTGACTGGCGATGAAAAGTGGATTTATTTTGAGAATCCCAAACGCACCAAATCATGGGTTAATCCAGGTCAACCAACAACATCAACTGCAAGGCCAAATCGCTTGGGAAAGAAGACAATGCTCTGCGTTTGGTGGGATCAGGAAGGTGTGGTGTATTATGAGCTTTTAAAACCAGGTGAAACCATGAATACTGATCGCTACCGACAACAAATAATCAATTTGAACCACGCTTTGATCGTGAAACGACCAGAATGGGCCAGAAGACAGGGCAAGGTAATTTTGCTTCATGATGACGCACCATCACACACTTCAAAACCAGTTAAAGACACGTTAAAAGATCTTGCCTGGGAAGTATTAACCCACCCGCGGTATTCACCAGACCTTGCTCCTTCAGATTACCACTTGTTCCGATTGATGGCACATGCACTTTCTGAGCAGCACTTCAAAACATACGAAGAAGTGGAAAATTGGGTTTCTGAATGGTTTGCCTCAAAACAAGGAAAGTTCTATTGGGACGGTATCCACAAATTACCTGAAAGATGGGAGAAATGTATAGCTAGCGATGGACATTACTTTGAATAAAGCACTTTTGATGTTTCTCTTGAAATTATCATGTTTTCTTTGATTACAAAATCCGCATTATTAACCAGTACACTGGGCAATTGGAGAATAGCATGAATTTCACATCTGCTTCCTGAGAATTGAGAGCAGTATAGGGGATCTGATTTTCTAACTAAGCACCAATATCTGAACCAGCAACTATAAGAGCAAAGAGATTTTAAGAGAAATGAAACAACATGATATAATTTTATTTAATCTCATGGAATTTTCAGACCCCCAAATTTCCCGGAGAAAATTGTGTTGTTGTTTTTTTCTGAGAGTACCATGCAACTGGAGTTAGGCATTGTCTTTGGTGGCTGCTGGACAAGTTATCTTTGATGACTTCAGTATTTTTGCTTTAAAGGAGAAGATTCTATTTCTAAATTGCTGTTCCATTTAGGTCTTCAGGGTTGGGATCCTATGAATTCGCTATTATCGTAGACCAAGACCTATATATAGAGACACTCAAATTAAATGTGGTGTAAATCCATGTCTTTAAAAAAAAAAAGAAGAAGAAAGCAATTACTATGTTTGAAAGCCAAGCTATAAAAAGAAAGTGAACTCATAGGGGAGCCAAGACAGGATTTCATTTTCCTAAGCAAATGGCTCGAACTTTCCTTCCCTTTTGTGTCCTGCAGCGGCCGCGTGGGGAATGCGGATGTTTCAAAATCAGCACCATGGGCGTTGATAGGAGGCTGGCGTTGGAGAGCTTCCCTGTGAGCGCTCGTCGATGGCCTGAGAGATGGATCAGGAAGGGCACAGGGCTCCGACACTCAGCCTGTGTTTTGTTCAGTGCCATTCTAGTCACTGAGCATCCCCTGGGGCCTGTTTTGTTGTTTAAAGGACTTTATTTGTGATTTCATATGGACTCATACGCATTGCCCTAGTTTTCCTTTAAAGTTAAAATTCAGGTTCTTGAGACTATGCATGTCTTTGGCCACCAAAGCTAGACGAGTACCTGCCAACTGTGCCAATCACATTTAAAAGCTGATTTCAATACACATAGCAAATCGCTCCCCTCCGCCCACCCACTTCCCCAAAGAAAAAGAGGAAGGACAGAAACGTGGAGCCTTTGGGAAAGTCCTGGACCTTCGCTGGGAGCGGCTGGGCGGCGCCTCCCCCCCCCCCCCCCGCCCCCCGGGCAGTTCTGAGAGCGAGAACACCCAGCCTTAACTGGCCTGCATGTGTCTCCACCCCTGGAACAGGCCAGGCTGCCCTCACCGTGCTCTTCTGCCCACAGGGGCTGGCAGCCTGCTGGCCCTCCCGTGATCACAGGCTGGGTTTCTGCATGGAAACTGGAAACGGAGAACAGCTCACATCCAGGCGGCCGCTGGGTCTCCTGCAGATGCGACATGGCTTTGGCTCAGGCACTAGATGAACAAGACCCTCCAAGGAGAGGGACATTGAAGACCTGGGTGAGCTGCCGCATCACAACAGGCTAAACGGTGTCCCCCGTGGGACACAGGCTCAGAATTTCAAATGACAAAGGTCCCTCAGCAAATACAAATGGTCTGGGCATTACTTCTGACTCGCTTTCCCCAAGTTCTTCCTAAGGTTTCCATGAGGAAGCATCCTTTTGCGATGGGAGTTGTTTCTCACTTGTTTTTCTCGCCGTGGGGGTAGAATGTTTTAAGGCTAAACAGTGACTTTTCTGTGCAAACTTCCCTGTGGCTAACCGGCATGTTCTGAAGGGAACAGGCCTCCTTGGCAACGCCTGCAGGCCGTGGTGGCGCATCGGTGGGGGCTTCCAGGGCTGACTCCCCCGGGACTCAGGTGGCAGCCTGTGTGGCCCGGCCCCAGCGCCCGCCTCTGGGCCTGGCTCTCCGTGAGAACTGTAAGTGAAGGTGCGCGGTTCAGGTGTGGGCTCACCGCTGGCTGGGGACTTGGTGAGAGGCTGTAAGCAGCTCACACACACCTTTTGGCTTTGGCAACGTCTGAGATTTAGGAGAGACGGGAACCGCTGGCTCTACCATCCGGAAACTCCCCCAGAGCAAGGGCTGGGAAGAAAAAGCACTTGGCGGTTCCAGCATCAGTTGTTACAGCGTCCATCCTCTCCCTACTCGCTGTACATCCCACCTGTAAGCTATCCCGTCTCCATGTAACTGTTATCTGCGTCTGGACTTTAAATATTTCTGGGCTTTTCATAGGAGCAAACTATTAAAATGGTAATTTTATAGAGTATTTTGCCATCTGATAGGGAAACTACTCTGTTTTAAATAGTTTTTCCCCTATTCTATATTTTATCTCCAGCTTTTTATTTTTTCATTAGTGGTTTCAAATTACAAACGAGTTTGTTTTTGAAACTGAAGAGGTGGTTCATCTGGAAGAGGTTGTGCCTCTCTGGCCTTTTAGAAGGAAATAAATGGCAGAGTTGCCTGTAAAACAAGGGGAACTAACTATACTCGGGGAGATTTCTGGGTCATAGAATTAAGGGCCAAAATGTAACATTATCAATTTCAATGATCTCACTTGCTTTTCTTGTATGTTTAATTTGAGGGATCTATGAAAAGTTAATTTAATGTGTATTTTGAAGGGGTGGAGTGAGACCAGGGGCTATTAATAGAGGTGGAAAATTCACAGCCCCTGAAAATACTGGAGAAGACAGAGAGCTTCTCAAAAATATAGAATGTACATTACAGAACATAGAATATGCTGTGTGACAGAGAGAGCAGAAGGTCTGAGAGGGAAAAACGGTGACTCAGTAGAGAGGCTGTGCTCATGTCGAAGGAAAATGATGTTTAAGTTGAACAGTCTAAGTCGTTTTGCCAAAATGTTTTCCTCAATGTTTCTGCGTGTTTTCTCCTTGTACATATCCGCGCCTCGTGCCTGTGCGAACCTGTTTGTGAATAGTAGTTAAAGTCTGGAAAGATTACGTTATAACCCTCCCTCACCTCCCCCTTGCCATGTCGGGCATGGAATGGACCACTCAGTGGGCTTACGTTTGAAAACTACAGATGCTGATAGTGATCTGCACCATTAATCATTAAACCCTTGTTCCTACAAGTAAAAGTAAATGGAGTGGAGGCAGCTGCCAGAGAGTTCTGGGAGAATCCTGTGAGGATGATTAGGGTTTGTTTTCTTCATCTCTGCTCTCTGCGCCTCTTCTGTATGCAGGAGACTTTTAAAGTAAACACTGGGGTTGTCTATAGACCAGAGGAATTTTTGGCAAATAAAAGAATTATTTCCCCTCATATTTTATGTCTTTACGTTGAAGACAGCTGTGTATGAGGCTGTTGTAGTCGGACATTCCGGGACCACAGCTCACCTAGGCTTCCTGTGTTGGCCGCCTCGGTGCTCTCGCACGTGTGGCAGTTATGTTGGATCCTAAGCTCACATCTGGCCAAACTGGTTTTGATTTTCCTTGTTCTCAGGTCTCCTGGTTCCCGTCCTGGACGTGGGGAGTGGGCTAATGCAGGTGGGGAGTGGGCTGATGGAGGTGGGGAGAGGGCTGATGGGGGCGGGGAGTGGGCTGATGGAGGCGGGGAGTGGGCTGATGGGGGTGGGGAGTGGGCTAATGGAGGCGGGGAGTGGGCTGATGGGGGCGGGGAGTGGGCTAATGCAGGTGGGGAGTGGGCTGATGCAGGCGGGAGTGGGCTGATGCAGGCGGGAGTTGGCTGATGCAGGCGGGGAGTGATGCAGGCGAGGAGTGGGCTGATGTATATTCACTGCTACAACCATGGTCGCGGGGCCTCGGTAGCCCTGCCCACGCCCCACGTGAATGCAGCCCACAGAGACCAGGTTTTGTGTTGTTACCACTGGGCCACGTCTGTGGTCTTTCAGGAACCATGGCTAAGTGGTGTGGACGCTTAACTCCCATAGGGCGACTGGCTTCTTTCTCCAAGGCAGCAGTTAACAAGATGAAAGATAGCCCTGTGCTTTTGAGGCACATTATCTGCGGTCTGTGATATCTATGGCTTAGGACACACATTTATTACGATACAGTATTCTGTAATCATGTATTTGGTATAGCCCTTTGGTTCTGAAATCCAGAGCAGAAGCACAGCACGTGTTTCAGGTTTGAGGATAACCAGGAAGTTTAAAAATGGAAAGGCTTAGCTTTGTACTTCCCAGTAAGAGCGGTGCCAGATATGAATTATCCTCTGGAAAAGCGATGTTGCTGGGGAGGGAGTCGTCACATGCATCTTCCTCAGAGCGGCCCTGTCCGCCTCCTTGAGCACCGCTGTCTCTTGTCTCCTCCCTGAGGCGTCTTCTGCCACTGGCTTCTGGGCCAGCCCCTTTCTCAGAGCTCATTTCTTTCTTTGCTCACCATTCTTTCCTGCTCCCCTTTGGGTCCTCCTCCCCCTCCCACTGTCAAATGATGACGCCCCCTGTCGGTGTCATCCCAGGCCCTCTTCTGTGGAGAACTGTCTCTGTGCTCCTGCCTTCAGCTACCTTTGAGACATGCCCGTTACTGCCCAGTTAATACACTTCTAGTTGGGCCCTCTCTTCTGGGTCCAGTGTAAGATAAATTTTAAAAGGGTGACTGTGTTATCTACTGCTGTGTAACAAATTACCCCAGCACTCGGAGGCTGAAAACAGCAATGTATTCTCTCTCAGGTTCTCTGGGTCAGGAATGTGGGTCCGGCTCAGCGGGGTGCCTCTGGCTCCCGGTGTGACACGCGGTTACGGTCAGCCTGTTGGCCAAGGCTGCTGTCATCTCAGGCTTCAACTGGGGGAGGACCTGACGTGGTTGCTGGCTATTAGAATCATATTTCAATTGTGTAGGAGATCCGTCTGTATCCAGAAATCCTGATGTAAAGAGGGTGCTGGTTTGTAATTTTATTTAAATCTGGGGTTTGATAGGGATTTGCTCAAAGGTGGATATACTTTAAAAAAATACCTTTATTGCAGTATATGGCTATACCTTTTTTTTAAAAGATTTTTTTCCTTCTCTTTGGCTTCGATAAGATTAAAATTAAAATCTATGTTCCCAACCTCTTACTGTCTTGTGATTATAGCCTTCATTGTACCATACCATTTTTTAGCCTAATACTGGTAAGTTATCTCTTAACTTGATTGCTAAGCACTTCATATTTGTCATGTTAAGTATTTGAAAAAGCGACTAACTTTGATGGACAGTTTGGAGCACGGATTGTCAGATGTGCGTCTCTGGCGAGCTGGTGCCGATGGAGCAGAGCAGGTTGCTTCTCCCCCTTTTCCTCACGTGCTCACCACACATGTCACACCATTTCACACACTGTCACATTACACATTTACGCATATTATTTACAAAGATATATATAAAACCTCCTATTATACATAATGTATATATTCTATTACATAAAATATATGTGATCTTTGTTATATATACCATATGTAATTCTCTAGTATCTAGAATATATAATGTATTACATATAAATGTCAATCATATGTAATCTTACTAATATAATCTATTCCATATAATTTAACATCTATAATAATAAAAGCATAATATGCTAATTAGACCAGACAACTGAACGACCTTCTGGGCAACATTCTGGATGTCCCTTCCAGATGAAGCCGCAGCGGCAGGAGCCGAGGCAGAGGCGGTTAGTGATCAGGCAGGCAAGCAGTTAGAGACGATCAGGCAGGCAGTCAAATGGTTAGAGGCGATGAGGCAGGCAGGCAGAGTGGTTAGGGGCAATGAGGTAGGCAGACAGGGTGGTTAGGGGTGATCAGGCAGGCAGGCGAGTGGTTAGGGGCGATGAGGTAGGCAGGCAGGGTGGTTAGGGGTGATCAGGCAGGCAGGCCAGAGGTTAGGAGCCAGCGGTCCCAGATTGAGAGAGGGATGTCCAACTGCCGGTTTAGGCCCGATCCCACAAGGGTCCCGGATTGTGAGAGGGTGCAGGCCGGGCTGAGGAACCTCACCCCCCCACCCCAACCCGCCGTGCATGAATTTCATTCACCACGCCTCTAGTGTATAATATAATCCATTATGTAAATACCTTACCTTCTAGTTTACATACTAGTATACTATATAACCTATTATATAATATACATAAACTATTTTACATAATCTGCAATACATGTACTATATGTATAATCTTCCAATCAGAAATATAAGCTTCTTAAGAGCAGATGGCATAAGTCACTGTCGTATTCTTTTTTTTTTTCTGTTCATCAGATTATTTATTCACTTGATTTTTAGATTTACTTGTTGATAGATGTGTATTTGTTGTTCATAGTTTGTATCTTTACCATTTTCTTCTTCTTCCTCTTCTTAAAGGATACCTTTCAGCATTTCATATAATACTGGTTTAGTGGTGATGAATTCCTTTAGCTTTTTCTTATCTGTGAAGCTCTTTATCTGACCTTCAATTCTGAATGATAGCTTTGCTGGATAAAGTAATCTTGGTTGTAGGTTCTTGGTATTCATCACTTTGAATATTTCTTGCCACTCCCTTCTGGCCTGCAACGTTTCTGTTGAGAAATCAGCTGACAGTATTATGGGTACTCCATTGTAGGTAACTGACTGTCTTTCTCTTGCTGCTTTTAAGATTCTCTCTTTGTCTTTTGCTCTTGGGATTTTAGTTATGATGTGTCTTGGTGTGGTCCTCTTTGGATTCCTTTTGTTTGGGGTTCTCTGCGCTTCCTGGACTTGTAAGTCTATTTCTTTCACCAGGTCGGGGAAGTTTTCTGTCATTTCTTCAAATAGGTTTTCAATATCTTGCTCTCTCTCTTCTTCTGGCACCCCTTAATTCGGATGTTGGTACGCTTGAAGCTGTCCCAGAGGCTCCTTACACTATCTTCATATTTTTGGATTCTTTTTTCATTTTGCTTTTCTGGTTGCGTGTTTTTTGCTTCTTCGTATTTCAAATCTTTGACTTGATTCTTGCCATCCTCAAGTCTGCTGTTGGGAGTCTGTATAATATTCTTTATTTCAGTCAGTGTATGCTTAATTTCTAGTTGGTCCTTTATCACAACCTCAAGGGTCTCATTAGATTTCTTGAGGGTCTCATTAAGTTTATTGGCGGTTTCTAGAAAATTCTTGAAAAACCTTAAAAGTGTGGTTTTGAACTCTATATCCAGTAGTTTGCTTTCCTCCATTTCTGTCATTTGTGTCCTGTTTCTTTGTCTCCGCATTTTTTTATGCTTCACTGTGTCGATAGAGTGGCTTTCTGTGCTAGGTGTCCTCTAGGGCCCAGTGGCTCAGCCTCCCCAATTACCTGAGGTGGACACTCTTGGTGCACCCCTTTGTGGGCTTTGTGCACAGTCTTGTTGTAGTTAAGCCTTGATTGTTGTAGGTATCACTGGGAGGGATTGACCTCCAGGCCAATTGGCTGTGAGAATCAGCTGTGTCTGCAGTGGGAGAACTTCTGTGCTGGAGACACCCTTATGGGGCAAGACTTGCTTCAATGGGGCTTTGGTGCTCACTGAGTCTGCCCCCTGAGTGTGTCCTTTATGAATCCGAGGAGCTGCAATCTGGATGGTCCCACTCGGACCACCGGGCACACTCCACTGTCGTATTCTAAAGTACCTAGCACAGTAAGTTAACGGGCTCGTGGCGTGCACTCAGTAAATATTTAGAGATTTGATTCAGAGAATTTGCGGTCGATTAGTTTGATGAGCATCGTATTTGTAACAGGGGATCACACATGCAGGCCCTCTGGCAGGCTCCCCTGGGCTGGGTGCTGCTCAGGAGTCACTGTGCTGCACACGTCACCAAGTCCATGAACTCTTCCCGGGGTTTTAGAAGGAGCCCGAAGCTCCAGCTTCACTCATTTACTGTAACTTGTCTGTTCCAAAACGAGGAGCCGCAGGGAGCCGGGGCCTCCTGTAGTGTGCTGCCGACCCTCTGCGCTTGTCTCAGAAGCAGAGCTTTGGAAAAGTGTTACAGTCTGAAGACTGACAGGAGCTCGGAAGCCCCGAGGCATGGAAGACGATTTGTGCAGTCAAACTCACTCTCGCCCATGTTGTATGTAGCCATTTTTTCAAACTCCAATTTGACAGTAATGTGTGCTGTAATGTAGTAGTACGAAATGGCCTTTGACCAAAACCAATTCGCTTTGAATTTCTTGCCTAGACTGTTGCATTAAAAAATTTTAGAGGCATTTTTTGGAGGAATTGTGTAAAATTTCCGTGATAATTATGACCTTGAGGTGTTCTTGTGTCAAAGAAAATGCATAACCTTACTTCTTTGTCTGGTAATTACTTCTCATCTCCTCCTCTGATTAGCCTTCATATTTGTTTCCCTGTGTAGATAAATCCCTCATCAATCAGAGGTTAGAATAATCTCATTACCTAGGGAACTCCTCGGTGTCGCTCAGGCCTGTAACGGAGTGGTTAGGGAGCCCTTGTCCTCAGAAGGGCTTAGTGACCAGATGGACTCATTGGAAGCAACTTGCTGAATGTCAGGCAAGAAGACATTTAATGAGGCGTAACACACGCAGAGGAAGCCATGGCGGGATCTGGTTCTTGTTTTATTTTACCTTCAATCATAGCATAATTTATTCTTTTTATTCTTTTTATTTTTTTGGTAGGAGAAATGGAGCTTTCAGAAGTAAAAAAAAAAAAAGTATTTACTGCATATCATGAAAATGAAGGCAAAAAAAAAAAATCAGAGTGTGCCACATGTTTGTTGGTGTTTTTGCAGTGGAGTTCATTGTAACTAGGGAGCTAGCTAGCGCTTGCCCAGCCTGGGGTGGTCAGGGCCGGCCATTCAGACTTTTCCCCTTGGCAGACCCTTCCTTCCAGATTACATGTCAGTGTCCAGATTGTTCATGGTTGAACGCCAAGCGGGCACGGGGATGTATTTGCCGAATTCATTGTCACTTCTTGGGCAGAGACAGAATTTGAGTCCCAAATGGAAGGCGAAAGACAAGGTCCCTTACCAGTTAAACCTCGTTATCTGTCAAGTGGGGCTTTTATACTGCTTCTGGGCAGTTGCATAAGAGAAAATGACTGGAAAAAATTCAGATGTTTTGTTGGTTTTGTGTTTTTGGTTTTTTTTTTAATTGATTTTTATTGATGTCAGAGAGGAAGGAAGAGGGAGAGAGAGAAACATCAATGATGGGAGAGAATCGTTGATTGGCTGCCTCCTGCACGCCCCCCACTGGGAATCGAACCTGCAACCCCACAACCCGGGCATGTGCCCTGACCGGGAATCAAGCTGTGGACTCTTGGTTCACAGGTTGACACTCAACCACTGAGCCACGCCAGCCGGGCGTTTTGTTGTTGTTTTTTTCAGAGATTTAGGGGAAACTTTATCAAACTTGTGCATGTTTGTGGTGCAGTGAGGGCTCCTCTGCTTGTTTAGACGCTGGAAAGATGAAATGAGCATGAGTTCAAAATCGGCTCCTTGAAGTGTGGCGGGCATTTCCATAGGTTTGAGTTTAGCCAAATTATTCTGGGCTTGGGCCGTACACCAAAGAAGAAGGGTGTGGTGGGAAGACATGATGTAGGTAGACAAGGAGTAACCCAGGGAGGAATTATTTATTGTTCTGACTTTCTGAGTGCATTTAGTAAAAGAAAGAAGAGTTTTTGAAAAGAATAATGCCAGATAAGCACTAGTTTGCACGTTCCTGTGACAGCACTGATTTGCTCATCGCTGTTTTCCAACGAGTGCCGAGAATTCACAAACTTCATTTCCGGCGGATACTTGGTAGATAAACACTCTTCAGTCTAAATTCTTAAACCACTTCAGTTAAAATGTGAGCAATTAGGTCTGTTTTAAAATGTGCTTCTCCGCACTCCTTCCTTCGCCATCCGCGGCACTCACATCGCCAGGGCGATGCTAGTCCCAATGAGGTCATTTTGGAGAGTTTTATTTTTAGCATGAAAGGAAAGTCCGGGGCCTGCTGGCACCAGCCTGCTTCCAAACAAATGAACAAATAAATGGTCCGTCGCGGTTGAAATGGTTTTGTATCGGAATTTGTTTCCTCGCCCCGGCAGATTGGCCAGACGCCAGCGTTAGCAGCTTTCGTCTCCTTCCCCCAGACGTGTTATCTACAGCGTGTTCATGTGGGGAGAGGAAAGCCTTTCCCTGCGGCCTCCTGGTGGGTGTGGGTTCTGGCCCTACTGTAGGCAGGGTGCCCTCCCCCCCACCTCTGCCCCCAGGCCTGTTTCAGCCGCCTGCCCTCCCCTGCCTGTCCTTCCAGGGCTGGGCACATTGTATGTGTGCCACCCCAGCTCAGCCCTTAGCAGCTGCCTCCTTAGTGGGATCCCATTGGCTAACCAGCCTGTTTTAGCAGGAACCTTAAGGCTCTCACTGCCCTTTTGAGCTCACTTCTTTAGTTACTTTAATTAGAGGATTGTAATAGTAACAGATGCATTTGTGATCGATCACCCACTAGGTGCCTGCTGCGGTATCCAGGTTCCTCACTGGCATCGTTTTATTTCTGCCTGATAACAAACATTGTGGGGGAAGCATTATTATCTCCATTTACAAGCGAGGAAGGCCAGACTCAGGAGAAGAGACTTACTCCGAGTCACATGGATGGGAAGGGGCAGGGAGTGGATTTAAAACCGGGTTCTGCTGGCTGCCCTTCCCCGCCCTCTGCGGCCTTCCATGGAGCTCCAGGGGCTTTTAGAGAGCATGTCACCCGTGGTTCTCAGCCCTGGCTCCACATGGAGTCGTCTGGGGAGTTCAGCATGAGTTTCCCTGAGTCTCATCCCAGGCCAGCCAGTCAGCGCCGCTGGGGGTGGAGCCGGGCCCGCCAGGGTTTAGGAGCCCCCAGGCGGTTCTGCCCTGCAGCCAGGGGCCTCCCACGGGCCTAGTCCATCTCCCGCAGTTTCCAGGAGAATCTGAAGCCCAGCGTTGCTTCCTGGCCAGTCAGCTGGTTAGTGCCAAGCAGGCACTTGGCCCGAGGTTGTTCGACAGCCTTTGGTTTCTCGTTATTGTTCTCATTCCAAACCCTGACAGTTGAGTCTAGATACAGGAAACATCGGATGAGATGCTTCTTAGCCTAGAGCAGGGGTGGGGAACGTCCGGCCGGCGGAGGGACATGTAAGGCCCGCAAAATCATTTGGTGTGGCCCTGCCAAGGCATTAGGGGTGAGTTAATTAAGTGTTTGACCAAATACAGCAGGATAACTTTTAAGCTGATAATTTTGTATGGCCCTTGAGTGAAGTTATAAATATCCAAATGGCCCTTGGCAGGAAAAAGGTTCCCCACCCCTGGCCCGGAGGATGCATGCCTTGTGTACTCAGGGGCCCGGCCTGGTTTTGGAGGATTATAAAAAATCGGATGGTTGTGATACGGTCCAGTGACTATCAGCTGAAATACTAATATGTAGCAGTAAGTATGAAGCATCCTTTAAATTATATCTCTGTCTTAATCAGTTTGGGCTGCTATCCCAGAATGCCATAGATTGGGTAGCTTAGCAATAAACGTTTATTTCTCGCAGTTCTGGAAGCTGGAAGTCCAAGATCAAGGTGCCAGCAGATGGAGTGTCTGATGAGAGCTCACTGCCTGGTTCATAGCTGTGGCCCCACTTAGTGGGGAGAGCCGGCAGACAGCCCGGTGTCGGGGTGACGGGGTGGGACGAGGGGGCTGGAGCTGGTGGGGACGCTCGGAAGGCCCGGCCGTCCGTCTTTGGGAAGGCAGCATAGGGACTGTGGGAGAGTTTTGGCTGAAACGTTCCGGAATATTTTTATAGCGCGGTAAATGGCGCAACAAACAAATAAACTCCGGGCATGCTTGAACAGAGAGATCGCGAATCCCCCGTCCACTCCCGAGGGAACGTGGCTCCTCGTTGGAGAGCAAACGCAGAGGCTGCCTCTTGCTCTGACCCGGCCGCGAACGCACCGCGGCCTTGGGGCCAGGGCTGTGGTCACCTGGACCCGCAGAGATCCCCGCGCGGAGTGTGGTGAGTCCCCTTCCCCTGGGAGGGCTCGGGGCCTGGGATGTGCGCTCACAGGTCTCCTTCTGCAGTTGGTTCACTTCGTGCCTGGACGTTGCTGAGTCTTAAAAAAAAAATTAGATAATGGAATATGGTTTTGTTTAGTCTCGGTGTTTTCCTAATTTCTGCCTGCTTAGCTGCCAGGCTTGCTCATTAGCGATGGGTCATTAGTGCTGTAATAATTGTTAGCTTTGGCGGGGGCTGGAAAGTTCGCCTGGCTTTACCTGCAGCGAAGTCTTGGCATGTCTGTTGCATGAGCAGCTAACTTTCCTGGGAGTGTACGTTTTACCAGCCTAAGCCCACTTTTACAATCGGCGTACTTATCAGAGTAGCTCCAATTTGAAATAATAGTAGTCATTTAAAAAGAGCATTCATTTAAAAAAAAAATGGTATAGATGTTTGGTTGGAAAGGAAATTAGAATAAGTAACTTCAGGGCAAGTAAGATGCTGTTCTTTAAATTTTATTTTGTAAAGTATAAAATCAAATCTGGTGTGTTAGAAAAGGAATGTGGTAGTTATAGCGGAAAATGTGTTTTAAATATACACAGCGTGCGGCAAAAGGAGGCTTACAGTGGTGAGTATGTGAAACACAGAGTTTATTGTATTATTGTTTATTAATTATTGTATTATTTTCCATATGAACAACTGTAAACCTCCTTTTGCCCCACCCTGCATATCATAAGAGAAAACACACCATGACGAGTGTTTTCTTTGGGTAAAAGCTGAGTGGTGTGTGATAGTTTTAGCAGCAGTACCTCTTCAGCTCACTGCTTACCCTCTGCAACGGAAGCAAATGGTCTCCAGTTGAGAATAAGATGACTGGAGAGTCTGGATGTCAGAGACAAAGCCTGGACAGAAGTCCCCAACAAAGGTCAGGTGGCGGGGGCTGGGGTGGGGGTGTGGGCGCTGCAGATGGCCCGTCCCGGGAAGGAGAGCCCACGGAGGCGTCTCCCCGTGGGTGCCAGTGACCTTGCTGTGTGCTAGTTTGTTGTTTTTAATCCTTTGAACAATTCGAGCTGGGTCATATTCTCCGCTTTTGCTATACTTAGAGAAGGAAATAACCTGGGTAACTTGCTCAAGGGCAAAAAGGCGCTGTCAATAATGAGGAGGCCAGAATGCACACCCAGTCCACCTGGTCCAGAGCACATTCTTTCTACGAAAGCCTTGTGTTCTACTGGCCACATGGCTCTGGCCTAACATGCTCTCTTGTCATCAAGGGTTCTTTTCTAGCAAGTGAGTTCTGAAATCTCACCTCTTTCAATGACCTTAGCAAGCATTGACGTGGAGGTGAAAATTTCTCCCGTCCTGTTCTATTTGTAGGTGGAGCTTGCACAGCTCACTCAGCAGTGGCCACCGTGGGAAGTAGAGTTACTCTGAAAAATGTTACCCGTGGTCTGTGTGGGGAGGGAGTGTGTTGGGGAGAGGGCAGGAGGGGATGGGAGAAGAATGTGCTGGACTATTTAGCGCTCCTGTACACAATGAATTAAAATGCAAAGAAATCCAGAATATGATTTAACCCCCTATGGTGATTTTACTTTTACTTGTACCATTACATTAATAATACCAGTGATTGATTTATATTTCAGGCTCAAAATAATACTTAATATTACCATGCTACTTGAAATGATATACAAGTTACTTGAGCTATTGATTATTCATAGAAATTGTTAATATTCTAATTATCTCCTGATTATGCTTAACAAATACTGAATTTTGAAAGATTCTGAAATTGATAATATGATATGATATTGATAATATTATATGATAATATAATATTTTTATTCCCCATGATTTTATTACTTATGAATTTTATGATAGAATTAAATCTTAGAAAAATATTCTATAAATTCCATAATTGCTTAGACCATGTTTATTTTGTTGACTATGCACTTAACATCTACTAGAATCATGTTTATTAGCATTTGTTGATTTATTAAGTATTTGTTGAATGAATGCGTATATAAATGAATGAAATTTACTTCTAAAAACAAAACCCAGAACATATCCTAATTTTACTGCAGGTTTATCCCAATCTTCTATTCCTTTTATGGTATAATAGAATAAAAATGTGTTATTATAACATTGGACATACAAAGTACTGAAACATTATTTAAATTTAGAACATTCAGATGATAAGAATACAATATTGTAATCAAGATAGGACTCTGAAGCACTTATATGAAGAGAGAAAGAGAGAGGAAGCAAATGTGCTAAGGTGATGGCGTTTGGAGACACTGGACCTCCAGATGAGGGGCATGGAGGAGTTCTTTATTTTATTAATTAATTTTAAAAAAATATATTTTATTAATTTAAGAGAGGAAGGGAGAGGGAGAGAGATATAGGAATATCCATGATGAGAGAGAATCATCCATTGCCCTGCCCAGGAATCGAACTGTGACTTCCTGACTCAACCATTGAGCCACACTTGCTGGGCCGGAGTTCTTTAAGCTATACTTGCAATTTTTATGTAGGCTTGAAACTATTTCAAAGTATTTACTACAAAAACATACTATATATTTTGTCATTAGTAAAGCACTAACAAGTTTGACAGCATTTAAAGATGAAAATTTATTCTCATCTTTCTCATTGACTTAGAAACAAAGGACATTCATTTCTCATTGAAAGTATGGAGGAAGCAGTTCATAATAAACTTACAAACTGGCCTTGGGCAGGTGAAATCATAGGGACAACCAGCAGAAACAATGTGAGTTTTATACAGAAAAACAATTTTCTCTGAAGATGAGCTCATGGTCATAAATTAAAAACAACATGAAGTAAAAACTACTCTGAAAAGGCAGAAAAAAAAAACCAGTAATACTCTAAGAAATTAAGATAAAAAGTCAGAGAGAAATTATGAAATAAGTGTTTAGAACTAATTCAGGTTAGAAATAAAATCAGTAGCACACTATGAAATGAGAATAGAAAAATTTGAAAAGGAGCCAAATAAAACTTGTAGAAATACATTGTACTCAATGCAACTGAAAACACAGTAGACAGTTAAGAGCAGATTAGGTAAAGCTATGTTGTCACTTGGTGCTAAATAATGCTTAGAGACAATCTCAGAAATAGAAGTTAGATGAAGGAGAAAAAAGGAAATTGGGAAATGTTTTGGTAGTGGCCTACTAGAAGTATGATAGGTGTATAAGGGATTTCTATTCAATGTAAGAACAGTATTGATAAAATACTAGATGCCCGGTGAATAATCATGCCCGGCGGTGTCGCTTGCTCGCCGATTGGGGTGGATCGGGCTGGCCACCAGGAAGGAGAGCCGCAGAGGTTGCTGCCACCCCGCCCCCAATCGAGCTGGTGGCCAGCTGCAGTGTGCATCATAGTGACCAGTCATTCCGGGTCGTTCTGGTCACTTGGCTTTTATATATATAGACTAGAGGCCCAAAGTACGAATTCGTGCACCAGTGGGGTCCCTCGGCCTGGGCTGCGGGATCGGGCTAAAACAAGCTCTTTGGCATCCCGAGGGGTCCCGGATTGCGAGAGAGCACAGGCCAGGCCGAGGGACCCCCACTGGTGCAGGATTGGGGCTGAGGAGGGACTGCGGGATGGCTCCAAGGCGTGTCCAGCCAGTTTCGCTCAGTCCCAATCGGCTGGACCCCAGCAGCAAGCTAAACTACCGGTTGGAGCCTCTGCCCCCTGGTGGTCAGTGCACATGATAGCGAGTGGTTGAGTGACCTTAGCATATCATTAGCATATTACACTTTGATTCGTTGAATGACTGACCAGTCAACTGGACACTTAGCATATTAGGCTTTTACTATCCTATATAATAAAAGCGTAATATTCAAATGGCCATCCAGACGATCATCTGGATGACCATCCGGGACCATGCTACCCACTGGTGCCAGGCCAGCCAAGGCGGTGTGATGTGATTGGTCGGGGGCCCGGCCATCGCCCCATGATCGCCTCACAGAGGGAGGCCCAGGCCACCGACTGGTGGGCTGTGGCAGGTGGGTGGGGCCTCCCTCTGCAAGGGAAGCCTGGGTCCTGGGTGCCAGAGGGAAGCTGGTGCCAGCAGCCCGGGGAAGGAAGGCCTACTCTTGTACGAATTTCGTGCATAGTGCCTCTTGTATAGGATAATATTGGAATTGTGACACAAAGGATCTGTTGTGGTATTAGCCAACAACATACTTAGAATTGTGTATTTGTTGTAAAATGCCTTTTTGGAAAACTTTAGAAAACCTCAGGGTGTTCCTGTAGGCCGTCAGGACATCTGCAGAGGAGAAGGCAGGGTGTCCATCTTGACGTCTGTAATTTATTTACAGACATGGGTTTAATTGCTGTGGTCTCTGTACACGCTGAGGAAACACTTTTGGGTGTTATTTTTCGTAGTTTTATGTGTGAGGTGGATGAGAACATTGTGTAACTGCAGGAAGCGCTGGAACGGGGTTGTTGGCTGTGGGATTACAGTGAGGGGCCGCTTCCTTCACTTGGGGAGTCATTGTTTGGGTGTGTTTCCCATTAGAAGAGGTTCGTCTGGAACACTGGCCACCCCAGAACATATTTTATTCGAACAAGGAAGCAGTGTGCCTTTCCGGGCTGTGTGTATTTTCCAAACTTTGGCTTTTTCCTTTTGTGGCTCATGCTAAAGTCAAACTCTCATACTTTAACTGCAGCGTCACAATTCCAAGTTCTCTCATGCATCAGAAATATTAGCATATTTCCGTGCAGAAATTTTCCAAAGAAAACTAGCAAGGACATGCTGCTTACCCATGAAGTCCCCGAGAGATCAGTTTTTGGAAGCATGGTTATATAGGATTGAATGAATATATTTGAATAACATGTTATACGTATCTCCAATGATAAAAACAAAGTCGCAACTGACTTCTTGTCGCGAGGTTGGGGGTCTATCTTCTGATATCTGAAACAGCTTTTTCTTTATTTTTTAAAAATATGTTTTTATTGATTTCAAAGAGAGGAAGAGAGAGGGAACGAGATAGAAACATCAGCGATGAGATAGAATCATTGATTGGCTGCCTCCTTCACGCTCCCTACTCGGGATCAAGCAGTAATCCGGGCATGTGCTCTGACTGGGAATTGAAACCATGACCTCCTGGTTCATGGGTTGATGCTCAACCGCTGGGTTATACCAGCTGGGCAGCTTTTGATTTTTATATATGAGATTTTTCTTGCCCATTCTCCCTTAATACACATATTTAACTTGAAAAGATCTTTTGCATATGGAGACGGAAAATTTGGGGATGTTAAAGAATGAACATGTTAGAGAGAGAAGTATTTGCTAAAGAATTCAGCATCTGTAGCCAGCAAAATCCATTCTAAATTAACTCTTTTCTTCCAGTGTCTTTTTATTTCACCGTTTGTTCAAACTGTCTTTTCACTATTTTTTTCTGTATGCTCTATGCTTGCCCCTGTCTAACTGTTCCTTGTTCCTTTCTTGGGTCTTGGGAATCAGTCTTTGTTAACACCTTCCTATTTCCCAAACCCAAGTCCTGTTCTTTTCTGAAATTTTTCATGACTCTTCATCGATTTCTTTACATTCTGACTGATGACAAGGCAATGGTCCATTCTGTCTCTTGGCCAGCTTTCTTTTGCATTTAATACATTTTTTATTGAGTAGTTTTAGGAATATAGAATTATTGCACAGGCAGGATAAGGTTCCTGTGTAACCCACACCAGATTTCCCATTTTATATTATAAAACTTCTGTTACAACTAATGAGTCAGTACTGATATGTGAGCATTAACTGTAGCCCCGACTCTACTCAGATTGCCGCTGTTTTTCCTGAATGTCCTTTTTCTGTTCCAGGATCCCACCCGTGACACCACAATACACTTAGACATCATGTCTCCTCAGCCCCCTTTGAGCTCTGACCGTTTTTCACAATTTTCTTGTTTTTGATGACCTTGACAGCTGTGAGGAGTACGCTCAGACATTTGGTACAGTGTCCCTCAGTCTTTTTTATTGTTGTTGTTAATCCTCACCCAAGGATATTTTTTCCATTGGTTTTTAGAGAGAGTGGAGGGGAGGGGGAGAGAGAGAGAGAGAGAGAAACATCAATGTGAGAGAGACATGTCAATTCATTGCCTCGCGTATCGATGACCCTGCAACTGAGGTATGTGCCCTTGACCAGAATCGAACCCGTGACCCTTCAGTCCTAGGGCTGATACTCGCTAACCACTGAGCAAAACTGGTTAGTGTTAAAGTCACCTTAGAAGCAGTGTTTTTGACAAGGTGTGTTTGGGAGGAACATCAAAAACTGTCGATGTTAATGATTAATTAATTCATTTATTTAGCAAACATTTACAGAGTCCTAATCACCTGCCAGGAGCTATGGAGAGCCTTGGAGCAAAAGGCTTATTAGCCCTTGGCATTAATAAAAAAGGACTGGCATTCTGTCGCTACAAGATGAGCCAGGTTCATCTTCTGTGTTCCCCTGGCCCAGCTCCAGAATCAGCCATTTCTCCAAGGAGCCCTGGTTTCTTTTAGTTGAAAATGGTATTTAGAAGCCAAGATCTGGGTGCTGGGTGTGTTCATTGCTGTGGAGTGTGCTGCCTCTCCAGGCACTCCCAGAAAACAGAGCGAGGAAACATTTGTGTATATGCTAATCCATGTATGCACACATCTGTATACATGGATGTGCTCTTCTTTCTCTCTGCCTTAAAATAAACGTGCGTTCATACTGACGTCTCAGACTCTACACACGTCTGTATTTCTGTGCCTATTACCTGTGTATATATTCTCCAGCACCTCTGGGTTCACTCCTGCTTCTCTTTCTCTTTGTAGCTTCTTTTTCTGACAGTGAAATCTTGGCTCCCATCATCTGCAATTTATTTACAAGTTTGTTCAATCCTAGTGTATTTGTGAAGTGGTTTCAGAATTGCCAACTTGTACTAATGAGAGCAATAGATTTGCATCCACAGTAAAGTCTTTATGTACTTTTTTTTGGTCATTAGCTTATAGTTAGAGTACTGGGTTCTAAAGTTATTTAGATCAGCTCTTGTTTCCACCCACCCATGTGTAATGTAGTGACATGTCTTTCTTACAGTCTGTGTTCCAACCTGAGATCACTTGACACCTGGTTGATTAAAAAAAAAATTGCTTAACAATTAAATTCACTCTTTGTGTTGTTCCGTTCGATAGGTTTTGACAAATGCATAGAGTCAGGAACCCACCACCACAGTGCCATACTGAACAGTTCTGTCACCCCAAAATGTTCTGTGTGGTCCCCCACCCCTGGCAATTTTGCCTTTTCCAGAATGTCATATAAATGGGGTTATAAAAATCTATAGCCTTCTTCTTTTTTTCCGGGAGGGCGGGGGAGGGTCTGGCTTCTTTCACTTGGAAAAATGCATGTAAGATTCATCTGGTTTATTGGGTGAATCATAGATTCTTGTTTTTTTTTTTATTGCTGAGGAGTATTCCTTTGTATGGCTATAGCACTGTTTTGTTAATCATGTGATCATTGAAGGACATTTTGATTGTTTCCAATTTTTGGTGATTGTGAATAAACCTCTGCATACAGGTTTTTCTGTGAGCATAAGCGATTGGATAGATACCTAACAGTAGGAGTGTTGGTTGTATGGTAGGTGTATGTTTAACTTTATAAGAGACTGTGAAACTGTTTTCTAAAGTGGCTGAATCGTTTTCCATCCCCACCTGTTACTCATCTCCTCACCATCCTCATCAGCTTTTGGTGTTATCAGCTTACGTTTTTAACGTAGCCATTCTAATAGTGTACAGTGATATCTCCTCCTGGTTTTAATTTGCATTTCCCTAATGACTAATAATGTTGAGTCTCTTTTCATGTGCTTGTTGGCCATCCATATATCTTCTTTGAAGTGTCTGTTCTGATCTTTGGCCCATTTGAGAAGCCGGGTCGTTTATTTTCTCATTGTTGAGTTTCAACAATTTTTACTTATACTTTGGATATATCAAAGCCCTTTATTGGGTATGTGATTTGCAAATATTTTCTTCTAGTCCATGCCTTGCACCATTTTCTAGGAGAAAATAACTGGTTCAGATTTAGTGGCCAGGCAACATGACTTAATAAAAGGGATAGTGACTCAAGACCTAGAAATGCAGTAACAAGATCTCTGCATCAAATTGTAAATGGTACTTTAAAAACTTCACTTTGTCCACAATCAACTAAAATACAGCGTTTTAGCAGTTGATCATATTGTGGTCGACCTCTTTCCTGTTTGTTTATGCCACAGCTTTCATGTGACCCTGAGGATGAAGTGTGTGTGTGTGTGTGTCTGTGTGTGTGTGTGTGTGTGTCTGTGAGAGGGTGTGGTGCACATGTGCACGGATACCAGAATTTCTGTGTATATTTCCTGCAATATGTCTTGATCTGGGTGATAGCTCCGTGAGTACATGCTTATGTAGAAAGTTATGGAACTGTGTAGTTATGACTTGTGTACTTTATTGCATGCATGTTATAACTGAATTAAAATAACTGTGTGTGTGTGTGTGTGGATGTGCGCGTGCATGCACGTGGAAGGTGGTGGCACCTTGGGTAAAGCAATACATAGAAAGACCAGGAGTTATGTAGAAACTAGAGGCCCGATGCCCGAAAGAGTAGGCCTTCCTTCCCCCGGCCGCCTGCACGGGCTTCCCTCACAGCCCCGGCTTCCTCCGGAAGGTCACCTGGTCTAATTAGCATATTACGCTTTTATTATTATAGCTAATGGATGAATTAATATGGCCAAGCATTCATCTCAAATCCTGCCACAGAAGACTGTAGAGAGAATCTTAGGACGGATGGTAGAGATGATAGCCCGGTAGATGCTCATGCATACGGGCTAGATATCCTGCAGCTTCGGTCACTGGCACTTTAATCTTGGTAAGTGTGAGTGAGGAGTAGCCTACTGTCTTGTTGCAGAGTTTTATTAACCGCCCACCAATTTCCCGTAAACTCCTCTTGAGCTCCTTTCCCTGTGTGCTGGTTAGTAGTTACCCGATTTCCTCTCGAATGCGGTAGGAATGTGGGTGCTGCTGGTGTTAGAATAAAAGAATGGGAGCCACAGGATCATACTTTGAGGAGCGAGACCTGAAGTGTGTGGTCTAGCTTTGGCAGCGCCAGGACCTGAAACGTGTACAACTTGTAGGAAAGCATACGGTCTCCTAAACGTTGCTGAAAACCTGCAGTCCTGATGCGCTGATGTGTCTGGCTTGCCTGTGTCTTCACTGTGAGCTGTGACTATATTTTGGGCCGGAGCTTGACTCCCTGACCTGCTCAGAAGTCCTGGGTTGGCCCAGGACCAAAGCCGAGTAAGAGCTGGCAGGCGTGGCCGGGAAGCCCTCCCCGGAATTGATTCCTGCGGCCCAGTCCTTGCTTCTCAATGGGGCGACATGCTTTTGAGTAACTCCAGGTGGAGGCTTGACAGGCTTGGAACATTAAAACCGATTTACATAATTCCATTTGCGGCTGGTGCGATGAATAACCCGTGTGCGAGCACTGAAATAGGCATCCTTCTCGCAGGGCATCTCTCTCTCCCCGGTTCCAGTTGCTGCTGTTGTGGAAGTCATCCTCTCTTTTCATCTTCCCTCTCCTCCCTCCCCTCACCCATCTTCCTCTCTCTCTTCTCTTTCATCCCCTCCCCTTCTCTCTCTCTCTCTCTTCTCCTCTGCCCTCCCCTCTCCTCTCTGCAGCAGGGTACCGGCAAAGTTATTATTTTTCATATATACACACTATGGAAGCGTTTCTTTCTAGTTCTGTTTACATCCAAGCAATGCAAGTTCTACTACAAACAAGCCTGTGGAAGTCTGGCCCTTTCCTTTCTTCTTGTCCCCTGTGACCGTATTTTTACATGAAAAGAACCCCCTCTCCCCCCCTTTTTTAAAAAGCATAACTTCCTTTTATGCTTTCAAGTGTGAGTTTATATTTGAATCAAAATCATGGCCCAGTGCGAAGGAGAAACTTTCTGCAGCTTCTTTTTGGCACGGTGACTGGTGCGAAGTCTGGGCGGGATCAGGCCGTGGGCCAAATCGGTGCCTGTCCTGCTTCCAGCGGGTGACTCAGCCCGGGTGGCCGTGTCCCCAGTGGTAACCCGCCCCTGTTGGTAAATCGGAGGCGAGGTTGAGCTGCGGGTCTGGAAGGCCTGAGGCTGTTCTTGGACTGGGCAGCACGGAACTTTGGAAACCCCAGCTGCACCGAATGACCGCTCGCCCTGGCGTCGTCCCCGGTCACCTGGGCCCTCTCACTGTGCGGTCACTCTTGTCCTCTCGGTCCTCCCCCGCCCGTGAGCGTCACCGGGAAGGCTCTCACTGTCGCTAGTTTTGCGTCTCTGTCAGATTCTTACTTGTTCAGGTCGTGCTCTGCTGATCTCTGTGGTCTGTTGTTTACATCGTGTTACACGTGAGACATGGGCAGGAATGAGCTCTGTGCGGTCCTGTGGCGCAGGCGGTTCAGGCACCGCCAGCCGGGGAGGGAAGCAGGGAAATGATACATAACCAAGGACAAGGGGAGGGGCCTTAAAAACACGGGCAAATTGACCGTCTCAGTCTCTAAAACAGTGATGGCGAACCTTTTGAGCTCGGCGTGTCAGCATTTTGAAAAACCCTAACTTAACCCTGGTGCCGTGTCACATATAGAAATTTTTTGATCTTTGCAACCATAGTAAAACAAAGACTTATATTTTTGATATTTACTTTATATATTTAAATGCCATTTAACAAAGAAAAATCAACCAAAAAAATGAGTTCGCGTGTCACCTCTGACACGCGTGTCACAGGTTCGCCATCACTGCTCTAAAAGGAAAATTTATGTCCGGATGGTGGTGCTTTGAGAGGGGGGTGGAGACTCAGTTCTCAAGAAAGTGCCTTTACTTATGTGTCTTCACTACTGGGCTTCGAATGTACAAGAAATAATTTTTTAAAGTGAGCTTATGCATTAGAGAGATGGAGTAGGTGTGTACTGGCTTTCCAGACATCTGTGGGGCCTGTCTCTGTGGAATCTTCATCAAGAAATGGAGGCACTGGAACCTGAAATAACTCTGGACTGTGGATGGTAGGAAGAGAGTGGGAGAGCCTTTTAGAATGGGTTTATTAAGCATTGGGACCACTCTATTCCAGAATTGTGTTTGCTTACGAAGTCACTCACTGCCCAAGCACTCATTGCTCAGATAGTCTTGACCGTGCCCTGTGTTAGGAATGCTGAAGACAGACTCAGAGAGCAGAGTTTGTGTCCCAGGGAGGCAGGTGGGCATGTGAGCAAAGAATTTCTACTCAGTGTGGTAAGTACCCTACAGATTTATTTGTTTTTGTTTTAAAATATATTTTTATTGATTTCAGAGAGGAAGAGAGAGAGAGAAAGAGAGAGAGAGAGAGAGAGAGAGAGAGAGAAAGAGAAACATCAACGGTGAGAGAGAATCGTTGATCAGCTGCTTCCTGCATGCCCCCTTCTGGGGATGGAGCCCGAAACCTGGGCATGTGTCCTGACTGGGAATCGAACCCTGGTCTCCTAGTTCATAAGTTGATGCTCAAACACTGAGCCACGCCTGCCGGGCCCTACAGATTTCTTTGTACAAGGTGCAGTGATGTATCTGTAAGTAAGAATTATTATCCCTCTAATGTGGCTTTAGGGAAGACATCTCAGAAGAACTAAGTGCATTGGTTTTGAGAACGAGGAGGAAGTTGTAAGCTGTTAAAGCTGAGAGGAGGCGAGGGTGCATGGGAGGACACGGTGCGCTGTGGGCGGCAAAGAATTTGCATTGGTGGCTGGAGGGCCCGGAGCTGGAAGGGTCAGTGGAGGTGTGTATGCCATGAAAAGATGTTTGAGATTTTTAGTTCTAAGGGACAGGTAATAGGAAAGGTTTCAAACTGGACCTGCTTGGCGTTTCACATTTTCCTCCGGCTGTGTGCGCAGAGGAGATTTGTGGGTGGAGAAGGACTGGACATACTCCAGGAGGGAACGCGAGGCAGAAGTCGGGTCAGCGCTTGGGGTCAGAAGGACAGGGCAGGGAAGGAGAGTGAGGTGCATGGGAAGCAGGTGCTGAGCCAATAGGACCTGGAGGACTCACTGGATGAAACCTGTGTGTCAAGGAGAGGGGGAGGCGAGACGAGCGTTGGATAATCGGCAGGTTTCCATCTTGGAGAGCGGCCAGATGGAAAGGCCATCATCCCAGGTTGGGTACCCAGCCCAGGTTATTTGGGGGCAGAGTGGGCTTGGAAATAGCTTCAGTCGGGGGCATCTCGATTTTGAAGTGGCTCATTCAGTAGGTTGGTAAGTGGGTCTGGAGCTGAGAAGATCCCTTTAAGCTGGAGATGGAGACTTGGTGGTCATCAGGGACAGTGAAGGTCATGAAGTTCCCCGGGAGGAGCATGTCAGTGGTGAAGAGATGTGGACTGAGCCTGGAGCGGAGGAGTACTCGGGGGCGGTGGGCAGTGCGGGAGCCCAGGGGAGGACAGCGGGCCAGGTAGTTGCACAGGGAGTCTTTCTTATTTTAGGTTTTATGGTGAAAGAAAAATGTTCCTGGAGGAACAATAGTCTACAGTCAGCGTGATTAAAATTCATATTTCCTGTAAGGAACGAAATCGGTCTTATTTTAGGTTCCACTTATAAGTTGCTGTTTCTCATGCCGAAAATCTGCTGTTAAAACTTTAGAATCAAAGGACTCTGAAGCCCCCGTAGTAGATTGCGCTGTTACTCATTTCTCCTTGTCCCCGGTACTTTTCCCGTTTCGGATGGACTAAGTGCGTTTAGAGAAGGGCCGAGACGGTGGCCAAGCCCTCCTTTCTACAATTGCGATATTGTACAAACATTTCCACTTCAGTTTGATTTCCTCTGATTAGGGGCCCTGCTTCTTCTCACAGGGGTGCTGTGGGCTCCACCTGGATTGGCAGAGCCGGAGAGGGAGGTCCAAGGTCACGCCCACCAGGGCCTGTGAGGAGAAATGAGAATCGCAGGGCTCTGTTCTCTGCTCAGCAGCGAGCTGCCCCGCTCCCCATAATTACGAGTCTAATTCCCACTTCAAACGCCACGGTTTCCTACCTGCAGTGGACACCCTTAGAAGAAGGGCTCTGAGTGGGAGGGCTGCCCCCACACCTACTCATTAGCACCTTTCATCCCCCAAGATAAAAGGCCTCTCAGACACCAGGGATCCCCACAAAATCCCTTTGAGGCTGGGAGGTGGAAAGCGCAGACGGGGGAGGAGCCCCGAGGGTGCCTTTCCCAGAGCAGCTTGTTGGTAGACCCAAACCCAGACCAGGATGTGACGTTGTGATCTGAACAAAGACTCGCCGCAGGCACGGCTCCGCGCTGATGGCTCCATGTGCTCCCGGGGCCTGCATAGTCAGTGATTCCTGCCAGATGAGTAGCTGCTATCAGCACTGACTTGCTGATCTGGATACAAGGATTCTACCCACGGGACAAACTTAGTCACGGGCGCCTCTCCATATCAGTTAATTAGTCCTTTGCCAGAAAGTTAGGGTGCTGTGACTTAAAAATATCCGTATAAGGTTTAAGCATAATAATCTCATCTAATGGATTGAATGTAATGATAAGCTTATTTAACATATTTTTCAAATTATTGTTATCAAGAAGTCTTTTTGTTGAATCTTTATTAAGATCTTCTTGAGGGACTAAGAGACTTAGTTCCTCAACTGTGATTGATGCACTTTCTGTCTTCAGAACTAATCCCAGTGCTATTTAACACGCAGGGTGGGGCCCGGCCCGCATGTCTCAGTGGTTGAGCGTAGACCCATGAACCAGGAGATCAAAGTTCGATTCCCGGTCAGGGCACATGCCCGGGTTGCAGGCTTAATCCCCAGTAGGGGGCGTGCAGGAGGCAGCCAATCAACGCTCTCTCTCATCACTGGTGTTGCTCTCTCTCTTTCCCTTCCTCTCTGAAGCTAATAAAAATATATTTAAAAAAATAAAAATAAAATAAAAACAATTCAGAGTTTGTATTAGTGCTGCTCACTGTGGAAGAAAACCTGCATTTCAGACCAGGGATCCCAGAAGCCAGCACAAGAAGAGAGAACTAACGTTTATTATTTAACATTTATTAAGTTGGCCCTGGCCCTGTGCCAGGTAATTCCAAGATATGTCCTCGTTTTATTTTCACAGCAGTCGGGAGGTAGGAATGGTCATGTCCATTTGGCATGGAGGGAAATGAGTTTAGGGAGGTGGATAAATGACCCAGAGTGTGGGATCCCCAAGGGGCAGAGCCGAGGTGGGTCTTGACACCTCACGAGGTGCCTCGACATTCTCATGAAAGAGCAATTTTCTGTTTTGTAAAGACACTTTAGGATTTCCAGTTACTTTTCATCATTAAAAACGACTTTACAATGAACCCTCATTCAGTGGTGATGGATGGTGCCGAGCTGGTGCTGGTGGGAGGGGCTCATTGACTGCTGGCTTGTGACTTCTGCTTTCAAGATCATCTTCTAATGACCAAGATACAAGTGACAGGCTCGACTTGGGGGGACCTCCGTCGGGGGGTGTCCTGATCGGCTTCTCTCTTTACACTCACTGCACGCTGACCTTCACACTGCACACTGTGACCTTCACACTTGATGTTTCTCCATGTTGTCTGTGGGTCTCAGGCTCCCTGGGTTCTCTGTCCTTACAAGAATGCACAGCCTCCCTGGTTCCTCACTTCCCAATGGGATCATCCCTCTGCCCAGCCTGATGTCATGCCATCCTTGTCTGAATTCATCTGGGGCTGCTCCCCGACCCCCAGTGATGCTCTGGGGGGTGTCATTTCTGGGCCATCTTTCTCGATCCCAGTCTGCTCTTGTGTGACGATGGGATGGTTACGCTGTCGTTATAAACGAATCCTCTGGAAAACCCCCACACTTTCTTTTCCATAACACACCACTTTTCCGCAGTTAGCCTTGAGTTGTATGCTGAGGCCCTGCTCCCTTTAATCCCTTCCTCCCAGCTCCAGGCATCTTGTTATGTTTGCTTATGAGTCTTCTTCCTTTCTTCTCCCTCTTCTTCCCTCTTGGAACAGATGCTGGGTGTGAGGATGGGAGGAGTGTTGATGGGGCCGGAAGAGGAAGTGGAGGTGGCAGGACAAGCATCCAGGTGGTCTCTTGGCCCCACACGGTTTTGAGTTTCTCATGCAGGAGGTGCTTGTGTGGCTCCCCTGGGTTCCGTAGGCCTAGTACCGAGTTGTGAGGGGTGCGACTTCCCCTGATGCTGAACGCAGGTGATTCTCGGTGCACGGGTGCGGTGGTTTTGGACGTGGTAAGGAACTATTACATTGCAGTTTCTCTAATGAAGAAAGTCACTGTCCACCCACCCTCAGTCACTCAGTGAGTTCTGTCAATCAACTGGAGGCGGGTCATCCCTCAGCGTGGAAGCCACAGTTCAGTGGAGGCTTTAAGACACCGATGCTGCATAATTTCTTTTGTCTTGGAAGGGATGGGGTGGGATTGTTAGCGTCTTCTCATGTACTGGGAGGGATGGCGACAGGTGTCAGGTAGACACAGGGATCAAGGACACCAATGTGATGCCTCATATGTGCTGCCTCGGGGCTCCAGGTCAAGTGCCCCAAGAATGACGTGTGAATTCTCGGCCTTCTCTGACCTGGCGGCGGACATCCTGTAGGGTCACGGGAAACAGGTTCACGGGGGAGGGAGCGTCGACGGCCCACCCTCTGCCACAGGAGCATGTTAAAGGATATGTAGACATGCTTAAAACATCCCTAGCATCCTAGTGAAGGAAGATCCGCCTGCTCTACCTGGGACACTGAATAGAAGGGAATTTTGAGATGTGCACGTTACTCTCACTGTATTGGGTCTTACTTGAAGACTTGGCTCCGGGCCACTCCTGTGAGCATCCTACCCCTCTGGACCACATCCTCTCCACAGGGCGTTGTGACCAATGGTTTTACAGTCTGTGTGAGACCGTTAGCGGGTTCTCAGTCATTGTCCTATTCCCAACACTTAGCATAGTGCCTTGAACACAATAGATCAGGGGTCCTCAAACTACGGCCCTCGGGCCACATGCAAATACAAATATTGTATTTGTTCCCGTTTTGTTTTTTTACTTCAAAATAAGATATGTGCAGTGTGCATAGGAATTTGTTCATAGTTTTTTTTTTTTAAACTATAGTCCGGCCCTCCAACGGTCTGAGGGACAGTGAACTGGCCCCCTGTTTAAAAAGTTTGAGGACCCCTGCAATAGATGGTCAACAGATACTTCTTGCCTTGCATGTAATTAACTGAGAAAATGCCCTGCACACAGGCTGTCCTGCGCTAACGTTTGCATCTTGAGTGTTGCCCCCGGATACATGAACTTGTGGGAATCCTCGGGAAGACATACTCTAGACAGAAGCCAGCCTGGGGAACACAGGGGCCCAGAGGGATGCCCCTGTCCTGTTCCCGCTGCCCATTGGCTGTTTGTGCGTGCGTTTCCCACGCGCCGTCTCAGAGACAACAAGGGCCTCGCTGTGCCCGGTGCGCAGTGAGCAGTGAGCACCGCGCTCCGTGTACACACGGCCGCCGTTCGGGGAGGATAGACTGAAACTTCCTATTCTCATTGTAATTAGTCCTTCTATCGCGACTGTCTCACGTTCTATAGTCTCCTTTGTTGCGGCAGCATCTGGTTCCATGAGCTCTTTGTGCAGGAACTGGGTGCGGGTGCCTCATGAGAGGGGGGAGAGCTGTTCTGAACAGCAGGTAGGGAAGTGGATCACGGAGCGGCTTGTCCATTGTGTCTCTGCATCCCCTGGGCGAGAGGCTGAGATCATGAACATCCCCCCGTGAGCGGGCCCTGGGGGGCTCAGCCTGATGACGCAGACCCTGTCACACGAGGGTTAAAGGAGGCAGAGTCGCATTTCTGCTCCCGGTCCCTTCTGGCTCCTGGGACACTTCCCACCGACTGTATTGTTTTCCCACAGACACCGAGCCGTGCAGCTGATAGCAAGGCTAAAGGAAACCCAGAAACTTTACAACGTGGTTTTATTCAGGGAGATGGGGCGACAAAGGGGTTTAAATGGAAGAAGGCGTGACAGTGGGAGAGAGATTTCTCAGTGAGAGATGCACGCTTTTCCCCTGGTTGGGGCAGGGAGCATATTAGAAGGCCTGGGGTCAGTTAAGCTGCTCTCTCTTCCCCAGCAGCTTCTCCTTGACTGTTGGTGCTGCGCTGGGTGCTGCTGGCTCTGACCATCACCCGGCGGTCCACGCGTTGTAAGCACTGAGCCCTGTGAACCTGGCCCAGGGCTGGACAGCAGGCTTCTAGATTGATTGATGCAGCGTTCCCTAGGCGTGGCCTTCCTGAGAGCTGAGAGGTAGCTGGGGGTCCGATTACATTCAGCTCGTAAAGGTGTGGGGGCAGAACCTTTAGCATCGGAAAATCGAACAGCTTTTCATCATGAAACCCAGGGGAGAAAATGTCAGATAGGTTCATCCTAAGTGAAAATGACGTCATGGTGGCAGCAGGCTCAGAGGCTCCGGGACCGGCTGGTTTCAGGCTGAGCAGGAGAGAAGCCGCCGATGAGGACTGTGCACAGGTGGTACCTAGGCGCTGTAACGGATACGAGCACACTCTATAGCTACAGACAGAGTCGCGAGGGCTTTGTCATAGATGTCGTGGACCTAGCACTGCCCGGAATCTCACAGGCTTAAATGTGCAGCAGGCCCTGTCAGAGCCTTCTGTAGTCTTATTAAAAAATATTTTTATTGATTTCAGGGAGGAAGAGAGGGAGAAAGAGATAGAAACATCAATGATGAGAGGGAATCGTTGATCGGCTGCCTCCTGCACACCCCACACTGGGGACTGAACCCGCAACCCGGGCATGTGCCCTGACCAGGAATCGAACCGTGACCTCCTGGTCGACCCTGAACCACTGAGCCATGCCGGCCGGGCGATCCTTCTGTCGTCTTATCTAATGCCTCGCAGTAAGAGAATATCTTGCTAGTAACACAGTTGAGAGACTGACCACTGTTCATGTGGTCCTGGGATGCTCACCCAGCGTGGACAAGGTCTTGAAGAGGACAGTGGGACTAAGGAAGATCCACTGACTTGTCCCTGGGGCAAAGCCGTCTGTCCTGGCACACAGCTGATGGAGTTGTTTGGCGATCTGAGTTCTAGCCCTAGTTTTTCCCACCACCGATGGGGCAGGTCTCATTTGGTCCTTTCTGGGCCTCGCTTTCTTCAGCTGCGAAATGAGCAGGTTTGAATCAGTGTCCTCTAAACTGAAACATCCTGGAATCCTGCCTGAGAGGGTTTCAATCCAAAATGATGAATAGTTACTATTACTCAGGATTCTCCGGAGAAACAGAGCCAGTGGGGCCTGTCTGTCGGTCTGGCAGTGGAGATATTTTTAAGGAATTGTTTCACACTGTTGTGGGAGCCAGTGAGTCTGGGGGCAGACTGGCAGACTGGACATTCAGGCAGAAGTTGTTGCAGTCATGAGTTCGAATTCTGCACGGCAGGAGGTGGGAAAGTCAGGCAGGGTTTCTGCGTTGGGGTCTGTAGGCAGAATTCCTCCTTCAGACCTCGGTGCTTGCTATTAGGGTCTTCAACGGATTGGATGAGGCCCACCCATGTAGAGAGGATGATCAGCTCTCGTCAGAGTCTACTGACTTAAATGTTGTAAACACTGAGCCCTGTGAACCTGGCCCAGGGCTGGACAGCAGGCTTCTAGATTGATCGATGCAGTGTCCCCTAGGCGTGGCCTTCCTGTGAGCTGAGAGGTAGCTGGGGGTCCGATTACATTCAGCTCTTAGGGAAGGCGTGGGGGCAGAACCTTTAGCATCGTACACATATCTTCACAGCAACATCTAGACTGGTATTTGACCAATTAAGCACCATAGCCTAGTCAAGTTGGCACTTCACATTAACTGTCCCAGAGTTAAGCTGTAACTTCCCCTTTTTTTGTGCTATAAGTTGTGGTGTTACTTGTAATATGTCTCGTGATGGAAAAGCAGGCTAGTCTAAAATTAAATCATGTCGTGTTAGCAATCTGATGCATCAGTCTTTCTGTCTGTCCGTTCATCAGACATCGATTAAGCACCCATGTGTAAGGCGAGACATCAGGAAACCAAAGATTAGTCAGATGAGCCCGAGACTTTCAAAGTCGTTAACATCTATTAAGGAGATGGGAAAAGCAATCGCTCCAGTGCAGTTGCCTCTAGGACAGCGGTTCTCAACCTGTGGGTCGCGACCCCTTTGGCGGTCGAACGACCCTTTCACAGGGGTCGCCTAAGACCATCCTGCATATCAGATATTTACATTACGATTCATAACAGCAAAATTACAGTTATGAAGTAGCAACGAAAATAATTTTATGGTTGGGTCACAACATGAGGAACTGTATTTAAAGGGCCAGAATGTTGAGAACCACTGCTCTAGGAGGTAGCGTGGTGGGGTGAAGGAGAGAGGTTAACACCTCATGTGTTGGCAAGAGGAAGGTAGGGGATCAGGGAAGACCTTACAGGAGAGGAGACACGTAAGCTGGGTGTGGAGGGGTCATTAGGAGTTCTTCAGGGAGGCATTCCTAGCAGGGAACAGCATGTGCAAAGGCACGGGGAATAAGAAGCTGTCACACTCATGAACTGGCAGAGATTCAGAATTAACGTATAGAAAGTTCTGTTGTGTCATAGGTGCAGGAGCCGCAATATCTGTTTTTCTCATTGGAAAAATTAAAATGTGGTGGATCTGATATTTCATAGTTTCTTGGTCAGTAAAATACCATTAGCAAAATATGACAATCTTGGCTTTTAAAAATGGTCTGTATAAAGTATTTAGGGAGGGGCCACTGAAACTTGTCCCAGTTTCCATTTTTACCATTTAAACATATTTTCTTGTCCGTGATGGTTTAATTACAAAGTGAATTCAAAATTTTTGCCTGTATAGGATTTCCCTTATAAGGCAAGCATTTTGACCAAATATATATTTTAAAATGTTCTCTGAACCAATTATATCACCTTGGGCAAATCAGTTTTCCTCTTTAAGCTTTAAATTCTCACCTGTAGTGACAAAAGTTGGGTTGGTTTTTAAAGGTTAGTCTATGATCCTATAAATGAAATTATCTCTACTGGGCCTACTTTTATAGGTGTATTTCTATAGCATGAGTCATTGTGATAAACATTTCCCAGTAGTGGCTATTTACAATGAAAGTAATATATTGCTACTTTGAACATTTCATGAACACTTCATTACTTTATGTGCATTAACTACTAAATACTTAAGAATGAGCAAGAAAAGTAGCCAGGATCCGTTCCATTTTATAGTTGAAGAAACCGGAGGCTCAGACAGTGTAAACCACCAGGCTGGGCTCACTCAGGTGCTAATGGGGAAACTGGGGGTTGAACCTCGATCTTGTGGCTCCAAAGTCTGCATTCTTTACCAAGAACTGTGCCCCACAGCACACGATGGTTGCCATGGTGTAGTATCTTGTGTACATAGCAGAGGGGAAAGAATGTCTTACAGCAGTGGTGCTCAACCCTGGCTGCACATTGGAATCACCTGGGAATCTTTTTAAAATCCTGATTTCTGGGCCTCATCCTCCGGAAATTCTGTTTCTTTGTTATGGGGTGGGGCCACAACATTAGTAACAAAGAAACAGAATTTCCGGAGCCCAGAAACCAGGATTTTTAAAAAGATTCCCAGGTGATTCCAATGTGCAGCCAAGGTTGAGAACCACTGTCTTACAGAAAGGCAAGCCTTACTCCCTGAAAGCAATCTAATATTTGGAACAATTCTGGTGTGCTGGCTAGTGGGGCCATGAATGTTAACGTGTCACTAGACATCATGTCAAACAGAGGAGGAGGTACTGCTCTCCACAATCAGAGAGGACCCAGAAACCTCCTGCTTAATAAGTAACAAAACTCTGACCCTTGACCTCACCTACTTGCATTTGAACTCTGCCCCTCAGTCCATGGTGACTATCCGTGAACTCCGGCTCTTATTAGGGTTCTGGCTGGTCCCTCTGCCAAGGGATCAGTGGTCCATGTGTTAGGGACCATGACCCCAACTTCGAAAGAGCAGTCAGATCTCAGCCTAGTGGTCACCTCGAGAACATTTCCTGAGCTTCCCATTTAACTTGGCCACTTGTCACTGTCTCATCTTCCTGACCCTGCATCGCAGGTATCACTGTAGGATGTTTTTCTTATTTGTTTATTTACCTACTAGAGATCTGGTGCATGAAATTCGTGCATGGGGGGGGGGGTGTCCCTCAGCCCGGCATGCACCGTCTCGCAATCTGGGACGCTGGCTCCTAACTGCTTGCCTGCCTGCCTGCCTGATTGCCCCTAACCACTCTGCCTGCCTCATCACCCCTAACCACTCACCTGCCTGCCTGATCATCCCTAACCACTCTGCCTGCCTGCTCATCGCCCTAACACCTCTGCCTCTGCCCCCGCCGCAGCGGCTTCGTCCAGAATGATGTCCGGAATGACGTCCGGAAGGTTGTTCGGCTGTCCAGTCTAATTAGCATATTATGCTTTTATTATTATAGACTTGTTGCCACTGCTTTCTCCCATTTGAATGAAGCTCAGTGAGAGCAGAGATTTTCTTATTCACTGCTCTACCCCACCTCTGGACTAGTGGATTGGTCAGAGTAGGATGTCTGTCTGTCTGTCTGTCCATCCGTCTCCTGTCCTTCTTCTTCCTCCCTCCCTCCCTCCCTCCATGTATCTATCTACAAAATGGCTTGGTCATATGAAGTTATTGGATGAAGTAGTAAATCTACTGTCCGGTTAGGATGTGGGAAGGGCCTCAGATTTCCTCTAGCCGGCAGTGGTTCTCAACCTTCTGGCCCTTTACATACAGTTCCTCATGTTTTGACCCAACCATATAATTATTTTCGTTGCTACTTCTTTTTTTTTTTTTTTTTAAATATATTTTATTGATTTTTCACAGAGAGGAAGGGAGAGAGACAGAGAGTTAGAAACATCGATGAGAGAGAAACATCGATCAGCTGCCTCCTGCACATCTCCTACTGGGGATGTGCCCGCAACCCAGGTACATGCCCCTGACCGGAATCGAACCTGGGACCTTTCAGTCCGCAGGCTGACGCTCTATCCACTGAGCCAAACCGGTTTCGGCTCGTTGCTACTTCTTAACTGTAATGTTGCTACTGTTATGAATTGTAATGTAATCGTATCTGATATGCAGGATGGTCTTAGGCGACCCCTGTGAAAGGGTCGTTTGACCGCCAAAGGGGTCGCGACCCACAGGTTGAGAACCGCTGCTAGCGCTAATGACTTAACCCTTGATTTTTCTTTCTGATGCTCCCTTTTTGTATCAAACACAAGACATGGCAGAATGCCGAGAAATTGAACTTTCGTTACAAAATTCTAATTCTGAGACACTGTTTCTCACCCCATCTGTGTTTTTATTTTCTGTTGCCAGGGCTTTGAGTCACGAAGACACCTCTTCAGCCAGCGCATTCTGGGTGAATGAAGCTGGGTGAATGAATGGGTCCATAGTGTCACCCACACGCCTCCAGGGGTAAGTTCCGGGCACTTGGGCATCTCCAAGGCCTTAACACATGTCAGTCTGTACGTCCTCTGTGTCTGCTTCCCATGCACCTCTGCTCACTGCTCTTTGTATGCGGACCTGAGGGGGCAAGCACAGTGCGCTGCTCAGGTGCCGGTAGCTAAGGCAGGGAAGGGGCTGCCGCGTCTCAGGGGCTTATTCCAAATGCACTTCAATGGGACGGTGCTGGCGATCCTCGCTGTGCGGAAGGCTGCATGCCCTCCCCTCTGGGAGCCGCGGGGAGAAGTCCTCACCTCTGTCTCCCTACGTGCCCAGTACCGACAGAGCCCGCACTTGAACTCCAAACCCACTAGCAGCGCCTGTCGAAGAGCACATCTGAGAGAGTGTCTTTCTAGCTGGAGCCCTAGGCTCAGGGAAGCTCAGGAGACGCGGCTACTAGGCACCCACCCAGGAAAAGCAGGTGCTCCAAAGCTGTTGAGGCCGTTTCGTGCTGGCTGGGACGTGTTGGGAGTGGACCTGCTGGTGATGCAGGTTAAGTGCTGAAGCAGGAACGCTGACCAGTTTGCCAGGCAGTGATCGGAACGGTTGCAGGTCCCGGCCTGGAAGTGTGTGTGGTGTCTGCAGTTCACGCTGGCTTTGCCGACACAGAGACTCGCACAAGCTCTCCAGGCAGCCGCGCGGCCGCCCTTCCCGGCTGCTTCCTGACCTTGCCGCTCAGCTCCAGGGGCTGCCTCCGAGGACCGTCTGGACAGCCACCTGCCTCCACGCCACTGGATTTTCATTCTCCGCCACGTGCTTGCCCCTGCCTGATGGGCTCTCCCTTGTGTATTGCTCTGCCTGTCGCCTTCCCTGGAGCAGACGTCCCACAATCGCGGGCCACTGGTCCGCCTTGTGCTCACGTAGCTCCACAGCCCACCAGAGTCTGGTCCAGCAGGCATTTTGTGTCTAAATATGTAATGAGTTTAACAGCTAAATGAAGCTACTGCGCGAGACGCTCAGTGTCACATGGTGAGAAATTTGCTCCCACCGGAGGAGATACTCACGATTCGTGATTTCTTTTAAAATATTTTTCAGGATTTAAAATTTTCCTGCGTTATTGTTGGCATTAGGAGTTGTGCAAGCTGGTGGGCTTCTGGATGGCTCTGGGATAATTTAAATATCCTTAAAACAAGCCTGCCTTTAATAATGGCAACTTTTACATAAAAGCGGTATTTTCAGTGTTTCTTAAACATTCTGCATTCCCAGGGGGAGCCGGGGGCTGCCGGCCCCTGTGGATGGTCATGCGGGGCCCCCAACACGGAGTTTTTTCATCTACCTAATTTGTTTCCCTTACAGTAGAATTAGGAGAAAACTGAAAAAGTGGCCTCTACTTCTGTATTAGTAGTGGAAAAACTAAAGATATTTTTGCAGAGTCTCATATTTCAAGAAAAACGGAACAGAGAGTGTGTTGTGTGCTGAAGAATGCGTGCGCACATTTAATTGGCAAGCAAATGGGTTCTGTTTCTTAAGAATACAGCCCTCAGGCCTGCGCGCTCATACGCTTCCAACAGCCCCGGAGCTGTGGGACTGGCCCCCTCTCTGCACAGTAAAATGTTCTCTCCATGTTCAGACACAGTTCTTTTGCTTTTATTTTAGGCCATTTTCTCTCTTTTAGCAGCAAAATCCCTCTCCTTCCCTAAGATCAATTGTTGGGTCTCCTGGCTCCGTGACCTGGGGGCTGTGTGTGATTTGCACACGCATGTGCACTCTGGAACGAGGCTGCACTCCACCTTCTCCAAGGGACCCCAACGTTCCCCAGACTTTCTGGCACCAAGCAGATGAGGGTGTGTCACCTCATGCATCCGGGTGGGATTCGCCGGAGAGCGTGCTTTTCGCCTGCAGAGGCACAGACTCAAGTCTTGGGACTCTCTCGTGTGCATTTGACTTAAGATTTAAAACGTTCTTAATAAAAGTTTCCCTTTAAAGGAACTTTTATTCAGTCGGTCATTATATCCCAGGTAAGTACATTTTGACAATTTACAATTACTGACAGTGTATAAAATCCTAAATTCTGAAATTACATAGAATGGTTTCTAATAAGTAAAGGTAATGTTTTCTACACATGATAAAATTCATATTACAAATATAATGTGTTTTGTTTGTTTATTCTGTTTTACAAGGGTCCTGCCTTCATGGTGAAGATAAACTGGGAGGGAGGGAGGGAGGGAGAGATGGAGGGAGGTGGGAGGAACCAGGAAAGCTGACTTCTGTTCTTAGGGTGATTGGCTGGAGGAGAGGAGAGGGGTGTGTGTTGATAACGATGGAAAGACTGGACCTAATTAGTGGAGCGATTTTAAGATGGCTCATTGGAAGTCCCTGATTTGAAGGAGTTCTCATCTATCAATTGGCTAACAGCGGAATGCGCTCCCTTATGAGGCCCTGAGCTTCCCGTCACCCCGTCACCCCGAGTCTTTAGGTGGACCAGAGCGGCCCATCTGTCAGGCTGCTGTGGGAGGGTCTCAAATTAGAAGCAAGATTGGGCCAGATAGATGACCTCCCCCGTCTCTTTCGAAATCTCAGATCTAATTATTCTAGGAATTAAACTGATTAGGAACCTTTCAGCTTAAGCAGTTTCACTTCAGTCTATAAAAAGAAAATGTTGTGAGTGGACTGAGAGGCTGACTATAACCCCTTTTAATTACATTTCGCTCTGGGCAGGTGACTTGGACTTCCTTAAACGTTCATATAACCCTTCCAACATGCTCGAAACAGATGTGCCTCGTGGCTAGTATTTATAGGCCAGAATTTTATAAGCATATTCCCTAAATGATATTTTTCTACTGCAAATTTTCATTTTACCTTAGCTGAAGCTCATTTTGTAGTTTTATTTTTGGTAGCATGATTTTTAATATGAATTTTATCATTTATATAAAACATTACCTTTACTTATTATAAACCATTCTATTTAATTTCAGAATTTAGGATTTTATACACTGTCAATAATTGTAAATTGTCAAAATGTACTTAATTGGTGACCTGCTGAATAAAAGTTCCTTTAAAGGAAAACTTTTAAATCTTAATTTTTATGTCATTTAATATTTGCGCATTCTTGCAAAAAGAATGAACTGGTCATTTGGTTAAATTATTGGGGGCTGCTTGTTATGTAATGTAAGGTACAACTTGGACTTTATAAATATTTGTGCCATAGAATCCCTCATTTTCATTAAAAGTTTTCTGTACATTTGATGACTTTGAGATGCTTAGGAAAAGTGTGATGAAATTTAGATTTTCTGTGGCTTTAAACCAGTGCATACCATGCTAGGGTTGCATTTTGAATTCTTTTAAAGTTGCTGTTGATATTCAAGATGCTTGGCCATGGGCTGTTCCGGCATTTTCTAGAGGCCAAGCAGCTTGGATGTGAGAACAGCTGGAATTTTAAGCAGAAACTGAAAGTTTTGCTCAGTCGGCATAGATAACACGTGGAGGCTTGTTGTAAACAAGGGGGCTGAAGAGGCTCTGTCACTAGATATCGACCACAACAGGCGCTGCCCTTCCTTTCACGGCACCACCTCCACCAGCGTCACTGCCACCTCTCACTCACCCACCCACTCACCCACTCACCCACCCATCCACCCATCCACCCATCCACTCACCCACCCATCCACCCACCCACTCACCCGCCCACCCACTCACCCAGTCACCCACCCAACCAACCATCCACCAAGCGCTCGGCGAGGCAGCCACTCACCAACTCACCCACTCAACCCACCACCCACGCACCCACTAACCAACTCACCCACTCACCCCACCCACCCACAGCCAATCAGCACTTAAGGAAGAACGCAGGGAAGAAGCAAGCAAGGAAGGGAGAAACAGGCGAGGGGGGGATGAAAAATAAACGGGGGGAGAAGGAGCGAATCGGGGAGTATCCCACTACATCCGGGGGGGGGCGGAGGGGGGAGGAATTAAAGAAAAATGAAAATAAAAAAGGGTGGTGGGGAGGGGGTGGTGAGATGTTTTTTTGTCGCGCCGGGGGGGGGGGTGGGATACGGCGAGCGTGGCGTGCTAATCCGCGGGGACCACCCTGTTTTTTTG
>NW_005871173.1:1558208-1569222 GCF_000147115.1 Myotis lucifugus
GGGTATTTATTGGGCATTCGCCATGTGCCAGGTACTGATTAAAGTCGAAGGCTTACCAGTAAAGACTTTAAACAAGATCCCTGCTTATGGAGTTTACATTTGCAAGCAGGCCTTGTGTTAAACAATCTACATGTATTACTTTACTTAATTCTTACAGCCACCCTGTGAGGCAGGTAGATTATTCCTATTTTACAGATAAAGAACCTGAGAAGTTAAGTGACTTGTCCAACGCCACATGTCAGGGTCTGAGGTCAGGGCAGAGGGGCTCTAACGCCTGGGCCCTGAGCTGATGTGCTGGCCCCTGAGAACATGACTGGGGGGCACATGAATTGCACGTGTCAGTCGCACATTTGTGTGGGTTTCAGCCATGCACTCTGGAGGTAAAACCTCCAAGCCCGGGCAGTTTGAGGTGCGGAGCCCAGCCATGCGCTCTCACTGTGTTCTCTGGGCTGGTTTGGACGCATTTGGTTTCAGAAACAGACTTGCCCGGTCTGTGCCTTCTGATGAAATGGGAGAAAAGTTATCCCCCAAGTCGTATCTCCGTGGATTTTAGGAATTTCACAGGAATATTTCTCTTGCTTCATTTTCTTCTAGCATTGCCTTCATCTAGAACTCTCAATGGCAGAGCTCTCAAGTTCCATGTTTCTTGCGCCTACGTTAAAGCATTGCTTTTCCAACAGAAATAGACTGAATTCTTCCCCCGGGCACGTATCGCGGGTCTTTGCTCAGTTGTGTAATTTCATCAAAGTGATGTTTATATTTGTGAGCGTATTTAATCTTTTGGAATCCTGTTGGGATAAATGTAATTTATATTTTAACCTTTATTTGTTATTGCTATTTTATATTCATTTATTTTTACCAAATGAAGTCCTTAGAATCGACTCAATAAAGAATTAGGTTTCATGGGACATTTTTTCCCCCTGTAAATTTGTGTGTTTGACTTAAAAAGTGAAGAATTTGGGAAGGAGTCGAGTTTCTTGAATTTTAAGCAAAGCCGTTATTTCTGACTGCTCGTATTACTTCAGCAATTGTATTTTTAATGTCAGTTTTCTTATAACTGTTTATAGATTGGTACATCTTTATATTTTTATTTGAAATGGGCGTGATTGTTATCAACCCCATTTTACGGTGAAGGGGATGGGGTTCAGAAGGCGTCTAAGTTACTGGGAGACGGAGTGCTAAGCCAGGTCGGCTGGTTCTGAAGCCTGCGATGTTCCCACTACGCCCTGTGCCTATTTTTTTTTTATTATGATTTGTGATAGCGGAAGTGCAAGATACTCATGTCCCTGATTACAACTAGGCGAGCCACAGTTTTTGCTTAGTCTTGATTAGGCATGTAGTAAACATGATGTTTTGAAAGGTTTTTAGCTTTACTGAAGTATAATTGACATATAAAATTGTAAGACATTTAAGTGTACATCATGGAGCTTTTATATTTCTCTACGTATGTTTATATATATATGTATATGTGTGTGTGTATATATATATATATACATACATACACACACACACACACACATGAGAACAGTAAAGTTCTACTTTCTTAGCAGATTTTAATTATGTAATGCAGTTTGTCAGCTGTAGCCACCATGTTTCAAACTGGAGCCTCAGAATGTGTTAATCTCGTAGCTGAAAGTTTATGCCCTTTACCAACCTGTCCCTGTGTTGCCCACCCTCCAGCCCCTGGCAACCACTTTTCTACACTTTGTTTCTATCGGGTTGCCTGTGTGTGTGTGTGTGTGTGTGTGTGTGTGTGTGTGTGTGTTACATATGTCTTTCCCCCCAAACCCTTTATTAAGAAAATTTGCAAAAATATAAAAAGGTTGAGAAACTTGTACAGTGAGCAATAAACTTACCACTTGAATTCTATAATTGCTAACATTTTGCTATATTTGCTTTTACATGTGCCATTTTGCATTGTGTGTTTGAGGACAGGATATTTCTTAAGTAGTAATTTACATAATTCTCGGAGGTCTTTGCCCAGGAACTTAATTTTAGATGTTAACACATATGACCTGTATTATTATTTCGGAATGAAGCATTAGACAAAGTCTAGTTTTGTGATTTGGAAGTATGCTGGTTTTTGTAATTTTAGGATGGAGTACTAAATTGAGAGTAGTTGGGCAAAGTCTAAAGAACTTGAAAAATCTTACATAGTTGGAAACCCCGAGTGACTTGATGGACTCATAGAACTTAAGTTATTTGGGTGACCTCGGTGATATGAAATGGAACGAGACAATGCAAACCCATTGGCAGTGTCTGAGGAATGCTAGAGGTAATTCAAATTACAGGCAGTTCTGGCATACAGAGGTGGGTGAATGACATGTATCAAAAGGTCAGAATTGTCTTAAATCTAGAAGCAGGAATAGAACAGGGGCCTGCAAATATTTCCATGCAGTGAATTGTTCTTCTGATAACTTTTTTTAACCTTAGAAGCATATCTCTTTAACTTTCCTTCTTCCTTCGGACATAAATCCTCTCCTCCCTTCATATCAAGGAGTAGTTCTTGTCTCAAGGTTCTATGGAAGAAATATGCTTGTTACATGCTGGCTGATAGTTCATTTTACTTTTTTTGTTAATAACAGAAGTGATGTTGCTAGATCTAAAGGAACAGGAGCTCCAATGACTCAAGCATTCTTGCTTCTTCCTTGTTTACCCAGAGTATATTTTGGGGACACACACACACACACACACACACACACACCCCAAGTGAACATATTGGGAATTCCCATGTTTTCTGTTATGTGACTTGGCTTCCGTGGCAACCTTCTGACTTCAGTCCCGGGGCTTGTGGTTGCTTGGGTGGCATGTCCTGGCTCTGCTGCCTGCTGCTGACCAGCTGTGTGACCTTGAGCAAGTCACTTAAGGTCTCTGGTTACTTATCCATAAAGAAGTGAGGGGATTGGGTTAGGCAGTGTTTTGCAAGTCTACTTCACCAGGAATAAAAATTCCTTGGTTCTGTGCTCACACTAAATTTTTTGTGGAGCTCAGATTAATTTTTATAACTAGTAGACGGATGGTCTTACTATTTGCCAGTTAAGATTAGACAACATAGCTCCAAGCATATATTAACTACATAGAAACTGGATGAGAAAACATTCTGTGTGTGTGTGTGTGTGTGTGTGTGTGTGTGTGTGTGTGTGTCATGATTCATTTTCATGAAGATAAGGAATTAAAAGCTTATATGTCTAAAGTAGAATCTGACCATTAATATTAAGTAGAAATCTTGTCTGTTGCATATGCAGATCCATTCACATTTTACAACTAATGAAAATATTACCTTAAAACGTTGTCACATGTTTATCCAGGACAACTTGAAAACTTCTGCTTACACGGTTTTTTTCTATAGAATATAATTTCAAAACTTTAACAACTATGCAGATAGAATTCTTTTTTTCCATTCAGCACCCTCTCCCCAATAATTAATATAAAATGGTCTTTCCTGTCTACTTGACATTGAAGGTCTTTCATTAAAAAATGCAGCAGAACGTAAAGAACACTTGACCCTCTGGCCTGTCACCTTGTAAAAGGCCACTTAGTGCCTATTTGTGATAAACCAGTGCCCGTTGGGAGGACGAGGATGTCAGAGCCGGCCGGGCACCGCAGCTCCGCCAGCTCACAGATGAAAGGACCCCGCACGCACGGAGCCTGGAGTCAGTGCACACTCGATATTGTGTAAATCACAAATGAATTGGAAGGGCTGCTCTTGAGGCAGGGTTTTTATGACCCTCACATTCCGCCTGTGGTTTTGGAGACTGAATGTTTACTCCCGTTTTTAAACACAAGGATGGTAGGTGTGCCTTCTTCCTGCAAAAGAGGCTTAAAAAAAAAAGCTCCCTCCGAGAGAGTGACCCTTTATTCAGCAGCCCCGGGCGCGCGCTCCTCTGGGACTTCGGTGGGCCTTCTGGAATGCGCCTCCAACAGCAGCCCAGTCATGGGCTCCGGGCTGTGCTGGCCACGCGCTCCGGGCAGCCCATGGAAAACCACTTTCTGGTTAAGGCTGCATCACACTCTCCCACCAATGGAAAAAACTGAGCACGGTGAGGGCGTGGAGCTGGCAGACAGAAATACAGGCAGCCTCGCACAAGATCCGCTTTTAGCTGTAACGGCTGCGCGGTGGCTGTCAGACGCCGCTTCCTGCCTGGCCATGGGCAGACGGGGGAGAGGGCTCGGGGCTGCGGACGGAGCCCTGGACTCCGCAACTCGCTCTTCTCACTGACAGAGTCTGACAAACGCCGGCTGCAGCCACCCCTTTTGGCGAAGGTAAGGCTACAGAGTTTATTTCCCCGCTTTTTGGAGTTGAGGTGGAATTTTACATGTGAGATAGAAGCGTTCCTTGACATGTTCTTTTGGGCGGTAGCTCATCGTGCGCTCACTTTTCTGTGTTTTACATGATTTTGTTCGTCGGCTGCGCCTGGGGGAATGGCACCTTGAAAGTGGGGTGTCTGTATGATTTACACACCTAAAGTGATGTATTGCCGTTGGCTACCTCATTCTACTAATGAACTCCCCCAAAGCGGGTGGTATATATTGTGTGGATGTATTTTTGCTGAGATCTCGAGAAAGGACCAGCTCTCAGAATGATCAGGTGAAGGCATTAATGGCTATTACCTTATCTTTACCGGACACACAAGGAAGTTAAAATGTGGCAGAGTTTGTGTTTTGTCGGTTCCTGGATGTTGTATAACCTTCGTTTTGAGTTGAGTGAGCTACTTTTCAGACTTGTAATTTGAGGTTCACTGTTTGTTCAAGTTTGTCCTTAACTTTTGTCTTGAACTTTGTGAAAAAGAAGTGGAATCCCCTGCGATCCAAGTGTGTGTGTGTGTGTGTGTGTGTGTGTGTGTGTGTGTGTCGGGGGTGGGGGTACCTGTGTAAGCAGAGTGACTGAGTCACCCCTCATCCCTCCCAGGCGGCTCATTCATTAGGCGTCTGTCTTAGCACGGAGCCTCCCGGCCAGGACCCAGGAAGCCGGCCCCCATGCGGCTGCCTCAGCTTTACGTTCATTTGGCCAAGCATGTAATTCTCCGAAAATTGGTAGGTGGAGAGACAGAAATAGGAAGCTCTATTGAAGTCGTTGTAGCTTGGAGGATTATTTATAGAATTTCTGGAAAGTAAGGGCCCAGCTGCACAGCTGCTGGAGTTTCTCCTACCAAGTCAGAGCGTTTCCCTGCGGCCCGGCGTCCTCTGCTTGCTCATGGGGCGATGGGGCTGTGAGTCAGCTCAGGGGGGGTGGCACGCTCCTCGGCCGTGTCCCCTATGTGGGGACATTGTGCACCGCCGGTCCCTTCATTTCCTTTACAGAAGTGTCAGCTAGGGGTGGAGGAATGGCCAGTGCTGTCCAGGGAGCTTAGAATGAGCAGACACATTGGTAACATTTTATTTAGTACTTTAAAAAATATATGTACATATATATGTGTGTGTGTGTGTGTGTGTGTACACACACAGTGTACACACACACACACACATACACAATCAGTACAATGAAGTGGATTAGTTATGCAAATAATAAAACCTTGAGAGTATTTGCTTAGGAAGTTTTCAATAGTCAGTATTTTTGGAAGTGTCAATGAAGTACTGATGGGGTGGTCATAATAATCTGGCTGGTCATAATAATCTGGCCACTCAGTGTATATTGATTTCAGAGAGGAAGGGAGAGGGAGAGAAAGATAGAAACATCAATGATGAGAGAGAATCATTGATCGGCTGCCTCCTGCATGCCCCACACTGGGGATTGAGCCCACAACCCGGCATGTGCCCTGATGGGGAATCGAACTGTTACCTCCTGGTTCATAGTTCGATGCTCAACCACTGAGCCACGCCCACTGGGCTTATTTAGTGCTTTTGCTTTGGATCTAGAATGTTCTGCTGAGACACAGCCTGCAACCAACTAGAGCAGGTTCAGAGCAAGCGTCACCAGCCTTCTTCTCGAGCCACATTGACGCCTGTCACCGGCTTTGATTTTGACCAGAGTTCCTGGGCAGAGCCTGAGGTCTGGTGAAGAGCCCAGGACTCCAATCCACACAGACCGGACTGTGAAGAGTGTTGTGAATGCAAATAGATAACACCTGTCTGATAGTTCAGGGTGGCGGGAGTGACTCGCAAAGCCCCCTCCGTAGCCCAGGCCTGTCCGAGGGCGCCTGGGTGTGCGAGATAAGGGCCGGGCTCCTTGCCAAGAGATTGCGCTTGCAAAGTGGCCCCCACTTAACCACTAAGTAAAACAGATGGTTCTGTCCTGGTGGTCCAAGATTGTGCTTGAGAAGAGCCATATTCCCTTTGCAGAGATTGAAGGTTAGTGCCGGGTCTCCACCACCTCCTCTACCGAAGACAGCGAGTGGGCGTGGGAGGAGCATAGGGGGAGCTGGAAAGGGAAGCTCGCACGCCTTCACTGTCTGAGACTCGGGGCTCGGTCCCCGTGTGCCTGCGGGTCTGGCCCACTTGGTGAGATTCAGAGACAATAAACCACGTTCGTGAGATCGCTTAGCTCAACTGTTCAGTGAAAAACAAAACTGTCCATTTTATGGAACCTTTAAAATAAGTCTTTTGGACATTCAGGATAATTTCAGTGATAATGGATATTTTTCATTTGATATTAAGTGTATGCTAATACATGGCTTAAAAAAAGAGATTAAGGTATGGGATTGAAAAAAATATTAGAGACAGGAAAAAGTAATAAAACAGAGGCAGATAAACCTGAATTTCTGACTGTTGACACACAAAAGTACTAAGCATTGTGTTGTAACAGTTTGAGTTTCTAATAATGGTGGGTGAGTGTCTTTTGATTGCTCAGTCGTATCTAAAATGGAGGCTTTAGCGTTGGCGTCCCAGGAACATACCTATACCCGATTTTAGCTACGTATCGACCTTAGTATGGTAGAACCGAAAAGGGGCCTTAGACACTTTCTCAAATGGGAAAACAAGAAGGACAGAACGGAAGCGGCTTGCCCAACATTCCGGAGATGGTCGGTTGCGGATCTGGAGCGAGATCCCAGGTTTCCTGTTAGTCCTTCCCTAACACTCCCTGTTTCTTTAATTGCAAATACTTTGGCACATCCTCAGATATCTTCGTAAATTACCATAGACGTGTATGTGTATACATATGTATGTCTGTGTGTGCATATGTACCTATATCTGTACATACACATGTATCTCTCCATTTTGTCGTTCCTCCCCCCCCCCCCCGCCTCCCCTTCCTCCCTCCCTTCTTTCTTGCCTCTGCTTACCTGCCTACTTACCAAGCCAGACAGAAGTAAACCTCCAATCAGAGACAACACAAAGGCTTTTGTTTTTCTCAGATCCTAGTGAAGTTCAAAGGTTCAAAGCTATGCACTCCGTTGGTGGCCCTCACTCCCCTTCACTGAGGACTCCAACCGCTGGTGATGAGCAGCCTTGATGAGACCTCACCTGCCAATCCCTCAGGTTTCAGCTTTAGTAGAGTACGAGGTTTTCTCAGGATCCCATTCCAATGGAAGGCTGTTTAGTGTTTGGTAGTTCCCAGCCTCCTGATGAGAGATAGGCTATGGGAGGGAACAACAGCAGCAATAACAACACAGCAGGTGGGCTTTAGCTTTCAGGGCCAAGGTCATGGAAGGAGCTTTTGGAACAATAAACTTTACAGGTACAGGAGTTCTCTGCCTCTCGGAAAGGGATGCAGTAGGAGCTACAGATAGTGTCAGGAGGAAGTGGACCCAGGGCGTTCCTAGGACTTAAATGAAGGTTTCAGAATCCTGGGTATCTTTAGGACAGCATGGGAAAGTGAAAATGATCCCTATGCTGTGTGGGACTTGACCGTGGCACATCTCCGTGGCTGCAGAATTGGTAGAGCAGGGTTTCTAAAACGGATGTGAAGAGGGCTGAAGAGGTACGGAGTGTGCAGCTGCGAAAGCGAAAAATCCATACGATGAAAGCCAGTGAGAGGAAACTGAATGCAGAGAATGAAAATAGATTTGCTTTCAAGTCTTCTGTAGCCGCTCCCGGAAAGCAGAAAACGGCATCTTAGAGATAAGAGAGAGGAACATTATATAGCAACAGCCACGAACCAGGGAACCCGGGATCTGAAGAGGTAGCAGAGGGGAAAGAACTTCGTGACAAGTGGACACAAATTCATGGAACGCACACGCACACTCACATATACGTCTATGCATAATTTATTGAAAATTGATAGGAAGGGCCACCAATAGGTCAAAAACAACCACCCAAATTAAATACAAAACAACAATTACAGGACCCCAGAAATAACTGGAACCTAGCAAAAACCTTCACTTACGTTTTTATTTTCATATGTGACTTACAGGGGAAAAAATGGAACTGCTAAGAAGACACAGGGATAAGCAATTTACCAAAGACTTTCTCACTGGAGCTGACACTCACTAGTGCCCTACCACAGGTGTATATAGTTAGCTATTCTCAGATGTCCTTCTCCTGTTCCTCTAATGCCGTGGTTGGCAAACTGCGGCTCGAGAGCCACATGCGGCTCTTCGGCCCCTTGAGTGTGGCTCTTCCACAAAATACCACAAAATACCACGTGCGGGCGTGCACGTACAGTGCGATTGAAACTTTGTGGCCCATGCACAGAAGTCGGTATTTTGTGGAAGAGCCACACTCAAGGGGCCAAAGAGCCGCATGTGGCTTGTGAGCCCCAGTTTGCCAACCATTGCTCTAACGTACAGGCGACTGCTCTCGGACGAGTCCTCCTCGTGGGCATGAGAGTCATCCCCTTTGGCTACTCAAGGACGACACCAGCAATTGCCCCGTCCCCACTGCCACATCACAGTTTCTTTCCAAGCATCCCACTCGCATGCAGGGATTTTTCCTAAAGGTTCTCATACATGACAACAACCACCAACATTTAAAAAAAATGTTCCTTTATCCTTCTGGCTATCATCTGATTCCGTTGTTCCCCTTTACAGGAATTCTCTTCAGCATGTTGTCTTTGCCAGTCTCTTCGGTTTCATGGACCTCATCCCCCAACTCACTCCAACCCGGCTGTCTCCACCCCACTCTGCTCTGGTCAAGTTCCCGGCTCACCTCCCTCCAGGGCTCTCTTCTCAGTCCTTGCTCTTTGAACCAAATCGCAGAGGGTGACTGCTCTTGGAGGAGTCCTCCTCTTGCCCTCGTCCAAGAGCAGTCACCCTTTATGATTTGACTCTTGTTGACAATTTCCTCCCTAAAATGAAACTCCCCTCTCCCCCAATTGGCTTTGAGGACAACATGTTCTCTTGGTTTCCTTTTAATTTGATTTGCCCACTGCTCCTTCTGTTTCCTCGTGTGTTTCTCATTATTTCCTTGGCCTCTACATGTTGGGGTGCTGCAGGGCCTCTTTGCATCTCTTCTCTTTCCTGTGTTTACTACTCCCTTGGGGAGCTCATCGGTGTATGTTTCAATACCATCTTCACAAGCATGTTAGCAAGTCTGTACCTAAGACCCACCTCTTCCTGGAACTCTAGGCTCTTATATCCGACTGTCCACTCAACATTGCCACCTTAACGTCCAACAGACATATGCAGAAACCAACTCTGACATATGCAGAAACGAACTCCTTGCCTCCCTCCCAAGCCTGCTCTACTTTGCCTTCCCCATTCTCACATGGCTTACACTCAAAATCTTACCATCTCCCTGGCTTGTCACCCCTTCCTCCCATCCATCCAATCCCATTGGCTATCTCTTCAACTCTGTCCGACTCAGGCCATTTCCTATGCTCCCACCTGACTCCGACCCACATCATCTCTCACCTGAATTAGCCTAGCAGGCCCCAGGGCTCCCACTTTGCTGCCCACAGTCCAGATCCGCAGGGCAGCCACAGAATATGCCCCATGATCAGCCTTCTCGAGGCAAAGCCCTCTAATCATGACTTTCAGTCTCAATGTGAAAGCCAAAGTCCCTAAAATGTCCCTGTGCGCTGTATTCTCTGGCTCCCTGTCCCCTCTCTGACCCCTGCTGCTCCAACCACACTGGCCTCCTGCCTGTCCCACCTCTCTGGGCACTTGTACTTTCTCTCGTCAGTTTCCAGTGCTCTTTCCCCAGCATCTACAGGGTCTCCCCTCCTGCAAGTTCCTGCTTAAAAGTCACCATTCAGGGAGGCCTTCCTGTATTTTCCTTTCTAAATGACAGCACCCTCCCCTCATATTACCTACTACAGGCCCGATGCACGAAATTCGTGCAAGAGTAGGCCTTCCTTCCCCTGGCTGCCGGCACCGGCTTCCCTCTGGCACCCGAGACCCAGGCTTCCCTTGCAGCCCTGGCTTTGTTGGGAAGGTCGTCTGGAAGGACGCCCGGAATGACGTCTGGTCTAATTAGCATATTATGCTTTTATTATTATAGATTTCCCCCTTTCCTTCTCTACTCTGTTGCTAAAGTACTTATCCCTCTCATATATTTAACATACTTATATTCCTTTTTTATTTGTCATCTCTCCCCACTATAATATAAGCTCCATGAGATCAGGGATTTTTTTGGGGGGTCTTTTTATTGCTGTATCCCCAGGCCTGGAACAGTGTGTAGCACAGAGTAGCTGCTCACTAAACATGTATTGCATTAATTAGTGCAAGTGTAGCCTACCCAGGTACACCTGATGATGTAGCCAAAGTGACCTATTATATATGCTCAATATCATTGAACTCCTATATTTTACCTTTAAAAAGGTAAATTAAATAGTTTATGATAGATATATATTTATTAGGGAAGTGATTTTTAAATTACTTAGCATTAAATGAAATTAAAGCTTCAGAAAGATGCCCCTTGGTTATTCTGTGGTCTGAGCATCCCCACCCACGTGACCTTGGTCCCCCTGGCCTACCCCCACAGTCTTTAGGAGGTGTGTTCTAAGTTATCATTGATATTTAGGATGATGGCCTGAAGCATAAACTTATCAAGAAAACAAAATTCTCATTTGTGCAATTTTCTTTGTAAAGCAATAGAAAAAAAATACATTTTAATTTTTTCCCCTTTATTAAGATATTACAAATGTGTCCTTATTCCCCCATTGTCCTCATCCCCCCACTCATGCCCTCATCCCCCA
>NW_005871173.1:1569322-1578277 GCF_000147115.1 Myotis lucifugus
TACAAGTCCTTTGGTTGATCTCTCCCCCTTAGCCCCACCCTCCCCTACCTTCCCTTACATTTTAATTTTTATGCTCCTCAGCTCACTTAAGATTTCAGATGATTTCATTCTCATCTCTCCATCCTAGGATACCTCTAGGAAAAGACCTTTTTCAATACTTTTTATGTGAAAAGGGGCATAGATCACATCCATTCTTCTAAAGGGGAGCCTGAAAGTTGTTAGACTTTAAAAAGCATATGGAATAATTTCACGTTAAAAAGCACAGAAAACTGTAAAACTATTTTGATGTAATGCATATGTAAAAATCATACTAAAAAAAATCCAGGTATGAATCTGACCTTTGCCCTTAGTGATCTTGGTTCAAGTTTTCTTTCCCATAAAACAGAAATGACTATGGGAGCTGCTGGAGTACTTGTGCCCGGGCAGCCCTGGCCCACAGCAGCTCAGAATTATTAGGTATCAATTTTTTTAAAATTCCTGTAAATTATGCAATTTAAACTATACCTACTAATGCTTTTCATTTTTTTTCCTGAAAGTTTCTGTAAAGTTTCTAGCTAAAATCTTACCAGGTTTGTTGTGAATAATCATATAATTTAGAAAAAAAACTCAGCAGTAATTGGCTTGCTTTTAAACGCAGGCCCAAGACAACTTCTAGTGTAGCCTGAAGACATACACATATAGAACTGAACTCTCAGATCGGACTACCAGCCAAGCTGAAAAGTACACGTGTGTGGGGGTGAAGAAAGCACCTATTTAAAATGAGGGGCGATATGTGCGGTGTAAGCCTGTTCATTTTGTAACTTAAATGGAACAGTGTATAATGAAGAGACATTTTGCCAAGAATAACTTGGCACAATTACCGTGGTGCATTCTGGTCACAGAATGTGACTGAGGTTTAGGAGTGCGGAGCCTGCTTCGGAAGCACGTGGCTGACGGGTGGACAGGCCTCGAGAGGAGGAGAAGGCCTGTGGCTACAGCCTGTGATCCTTCGCGATGGCACCCCAGAGTGTCCCTGGGAGATGTTTCCCACTGTGAGCGTTTGAGGGGGGGGTCCCTCGGGAAGTGCCTCCCCATGCCTAGACTCACTTTTTGTGGAATGGCTCATGTTCACAAACATTAAAAACCGGGAGGTTATTTAAAAGTCATGCTAAGCATTTTGAATCTCATGTCCATAAAAGTTACCCAAAAAGCTTATTAAAAAGTCATGCCAATCATTTTGAATCTAGCAGTTTGTTGGTTCTGGCAGTCAAAGCAGTTCATGGTTTGTAGAGACCAGGACATGGACCAAATTGTGGATGAGCCTTGAAGTAGACTTGGGAGAAAAGGCAGAGTGGGACTGAACATTGGATATATTTTAAAAAATGCTAGAAAGAGGGTGGATATCATGTGTGAAATGAAGGCACTTTGATCATTTCTAAAAGAAAAACGTTTTATCTTTACCAGGGTTTAAAAATTCTAGCCTATATTAACTCTGTAATTTTGATTGAAATGAAGGTTTTTTTAAAAAAAAAATCCCCCAAATATTTTTAGTTTCTCTGACAGCTCAGTTTAGCTGGGCCTCTCCACTCACTGACATTCCAAAAACATACCAGTAATATTTGTGGGATCGCTGTCTCACCGCTCTCCCATAAACCCCGTCCCAGTGAAGTTGTCCTGAACGGCCTGTTGATTCTACAAATGCTTTCTGCTCCTAGTCGCTGGCTGCCTGCACACGGGACCCGCCCTTTAGGGACGGGGTCCGATCTCCAGCCCTGTTGCTTTCTCCTCGTGCCCAGCACCCAGGTAGATGGTAGAGGAGCGTTTCCAAAAACTCATGTTGAGCTGGTGAGTGGAACTGTTACTAGTATTTCACTTCACTTTCCCAAGTTTCTGCCAATACTAAGAACATTTTCCTCCTTTGCCAACGCGGCTCCCACACTGATCTTTGAGCTGGTGCCCACTGTGCATTCCTTCCCTCATGGCATCCCAGAGGGTCCCTAGGGCACGGTGTCCACTGTGGTGCTTCTGAGGATAGTAGGGTAGGGGTTGGGGGGAGGGGTCACGGGTAAATGACTGTCCAGGTCTCCCCAGTCTTCTCTCCCTCACTCCCCTTCCCCTCATCTCTCTAAACTTTGTCCCTGACCCCTGAGCTCAGGCCTCGCTGCCCTTATCACATTCCTGAATAGAGGGGTGCTGGGGCTGGGGGAGACTCTCCCCATTTAGTTCACTTGCTGACTCAGTCATTTATGGACTCAGCAAGCAGTCATGGGGTGCCATGTCTTTAGGCGTGCCCTTCCCTGTTCCCTGGAGTGCCCTGTCCTTTCTTCATCCAGCGGAATCCCACACATCCTTCGCCACTCAGTTGTTCCGTTAGCTTCTTTGGGGGGGGGGGGTCATGTTTAACTTTCATAGGAATAACGTGCCTGTCCAGGGAAAGCCTCTCTTAAGCGGTAGAATGCGAAGGGTGAGGACCTCGGGCCTAACCTGTGGGGCCGGAACTGACCTTCATGATGGCCGTTCTTCCTGTGTCCGGCTCAAGTGTTTGCCTTGGGCAGTGATTTTTCAAATGTTTCCGGACTCTCTAGACTTGGGTTGTCCTTGGGCCTTATTGGACGGGATGCGCCATTCTGGCGAAACCGCCACTTATGATTGTAAGTCATTGTCTTGCAAACTCTGCTTAGGACCCTCATTCAAGATACATCCTTCTACTTCACAGCCAGTACACAGGCAAATGCTACACACACGTAAGAATTTAGTGTCATAGAACAATTTAGTCTCATTTACTAGTATTTTCCATTTTATTGTATTCTCTGCTCTTCTGTTTTTATTCTGTTCTGTTCACTTAAAAATACTGGCATCAAGTCATTACGTGAATTCCATGACCCATGGTGTGAGGAGCACTTCTGTCAGCCATGCTGCAGCTGTCAGCACTCTTTCTGAACCAGGTGTGTTGCTGAGCTCCTGCCTGTGATGAGGTGGCTCCCGGAGGTGCTGACTGTGTAGAAAGCGGGGCTGTTGTCTCCGTGGAATTTATGACTTCCCCTCTGAATACCAGCCATGCCTGCCTCGCTCCTGCCCCTGGGCATTCCTTGCTGCTCATTGTCTTATCCACTCATCTGTGAACAATCACTTGGGAGGGGTCCTGCTGAACTGCAATAGAGCCAGTGTCCTCCACGCTGTGTGCCCGCTGTGCAGGCCTGGGCAGCAGCTTGCGCCCTGCCCACTTTATGTATAAGGATCACCCTTCCTAAGCACCTTCCCGTGGGGCACAGATGTTCCTTTCGCCTGCCTCTTCATACAAATTTGGCTTCCAGTCTCCTTAGGCGTAGAAATGAGCTCCTTCAAGTCTTGGTATTCAGTTTGTGATTCTGGGTGCAGTTCATTGAGGCAAGATGAGGAAAGCAGGCATGGGTAGTATTTACAGAGGTGGGAGTTGCATCCTTGACTTGAATGCTTTTGTTTTAGAGTTTTCGGCATACTTGTCCTGTACTTTAGTGTTTTTAATGAGACAGGCAATATAACCGGAAGGCAGGGTTGTCAGCCTCGATAGTATGGACGTATGGGGCCAAAGGATTATTTGTTGTGGAGGTTGTCCTATGGGTTACAACATCCCTGAACTCTCCCCATGAGATGCCAGTAGCATGATCCCAGTGTGACAACCGAAAATGTCCACAGATAATGCCAATTACCCCCTGGGGGCCAAGGTCGCCAGGGCTGAGAATGACTGCGTTAAGGTAATGCCAGTTGTTCGTTGAGAATGTAGATGATTTTTTTACATTTTCTAACATGAGAATCTAATAATACAGGTACATGGCTGTGTCATTGTCTTTGTTGGCATGTGACAGATGTCGGAGAAGTTAGCTAGTTTTATATGGCTGTAATAATTTGGGGGAATTGATCAAAATCAGACAGATGCTAACACTGGAACTTGGAAAGTCCCAAACACACACACACACACACACACACACACACACACACGGTGGGGCAAAAGTAGGTTATATATGTTATATATAAACATATGTAATAATTAATGTAATAGTTAATAAAATATCTGAAACAGCAGACTATTATAAGGTCTGTATGAACTATTATAGTACATACAATGAAATTTGTAGTTAAAAATTTATAACAGTACTGCAAATTTGTGTTGCATTTCACAGATTGTTTTTTGTTTTTTTGTTATTCTCACAGTTGATTCTCAATCTGCAAGGTAGGTAGGGCAGATATTTTTATCCTCAAATTGCAAATATAGGCAATGAGATTCAGAAAGTAGAAGTAATTTCCCCAAGCTCTCACATGCTATCTGAGACCTGGAAGCGGGTCCAAAGCCCGAGTTCTCTGACACAAACCAGGCGAGGCTTCTGAGACTTGTCTCCTTAATGATTGAAGGCCCCCCGCCCCAACCTCCCACCCGACAGCGAGGGGAGCCTGGTAGATATTGTTATGGTTGACGATGGTCCGCCCTGTTCTTATCTCCTCCTTAGCGCTTATCGCTCTCTGAAATGTTTGCCTTGGACAATGATCAGGCTCCTACTTCAGGCTGTACCTCGCCCTGGAGTGAGGTTAGAAGCTTTGTTGGTGCCTCAGGATGTACAACTCGAGCTTCCCTAGCTGCCTCGCTTGGTCGTAGGTCTGCTTTTGTGCAGTGTCCCCAGGCCTCTGCTCTGCTGTCCCCAGTGAGTCCTGGCCCTCCCCGCCGCACCATCTGGCTCTCCAGGGGTTCCTCTTGTTCCCCTGTAGTTGCTCCATCTGCACAGCTGGCCCAGGGCTTGGGACAAGGCAGGACTGGAGGACTTTAGTTTCCTTTGTTCTAAACTCAACGCTCCCCGGAAGTGGAGACTGGGAACCTGGTGCATCAGCTCAAGGCGAGTTAAAGGACACGAAGAAAAGGTAAATCTTGAATGTCCTCCTGAAAGGTGATTTGCTGTGGGACCCAGTAAGTCACAGCTGCTGCTGGGGTTGTGAGGACGGATTTGCGAAATTCCTCCCTATTGCTGCACGTTTTCTGGGTGGGTAACTGATCACATTTTAAAAAAAGAAAAAAAAATCTTCCATTCTTGTTTAGGATTTTAGCATAAAAAGCTGCACAACACATGAATGGGGGTTGGAAGGGAATTCAGAAAATGAAAGACAGGGATTTCTTTTTAGGCTCAAGAGATTTGTGGTCAGTTTTTAAATATCTGAATATTTTATAATTATTCAATAATGTAAAAATAATTATAAAAAGTGTGTAAACAGCATACGGTTTTTGCAAAGTACGCACAGTCTTAGCGCCATGTAATTATTTATTCCAGAGTGACTTTACTTAAACTATCGTGGGCCTCATGGCCGTTAGGTATACCTGATATGTACTATTGTTGCAGGTTGGTGTACCTAATGTGTATATATTTTTTCTATTTAAAGACATGGGGGCTGTTAAATATTTCTTAAAAAAAAAAAAAAGCTCACAGGAAATCAATTGTTTCGATCTTTTCAGCCCCCTATCAACAAAAAGAATTTTAACTTGAATACCATCAAATTCCCTGTCAGGGGTGCTGAAATCTGACCTATTCATGGTCTTGCTTCTAGACAGAAATCACAGCCGGAGCATGACAGATAGTATGTGTCCCACTTGCCAAACTCCTCAGGGACAACAATCCCGTAGTTTCCCTGGAAGATCACCCTTCCCGTCAGTACATTCCTCACGAATATTGGAGGCATCCTTCTTGCCACAGTTAGAGGCTGTGTTCCTTCTGCAGGGTTGAGGGGAGACAGGGAGCAGCTGGTCAGCATTACTGGTACCTAACATGCACATGCTGTTGTCCTCCGTCACCCCCTTTTCCTGTTCTCTAGGCAGCTCTGTGTTAATCACCGAGACATTTCCCTGTGGGTCTGTACACTGATCTTTCAGGCAGACCTACTTGGGAGTGGTTCCTGCTTAGTCTGTACCCAAATCGACCTTCTAACATGCAAGGTTTCTGATCTAGAGGAAACGCTTTCAACTGGTCAGTGTTGAGTATGATGCTAGCTGCGGGCTTATCGTCATATACGGCCTTTATTATGTTGAGGTATATTCCTCCTATGCTTAATTTATTAAGAGTTTTTATCATGAATGGATGTTGAATTTTGTCAAATGCCTTCTCTGTGTCTATTGAGGTGATTATATGATTCTTTTCTTTCATTCTTATAATGCAATGTAGTACATTGATTGATTTGTGTACATTGAACCATCCTTGCATCCCAGGGATAAATTCCACTTGGTTATGGTGTACAATCCTTTCAATGTGCTGTTGAATTTGGTTTGCTAGTATTTTATTGAGAATTTTTGCATCTATATTCATCAGGGATATTGGCCTCTAGTTTTCTTTTATAGGAGTGCCCTTTTCTGGTTTTGATTATGGGGTAATGTTGGCCTTATAAAATGAGTTTGGGAATATTCCCTTCTTTTCGATTTTTTGGGAAGAGTTTGGAAAGGATTGGTGTTCATTCTTTTTCAGTGTTTGGTAAAATTCACTAGTGAAGCCATCTGGTCCTGGGCTTGTATTTGTTGGAAGATTTTTTTTTTTATTACTGATTCAATCTCCTTTCTAGTAATTGGTCTATTCAGATTTTCCATTTCTTCCAGATTCAGTCTTGGTAAGTTGTATGTTTGTTTCTAAGAATTTTTCCGTTTCTTTCAGATTGTCCAGTTTGTTGATGTATAGGGTTGTTCATACTTTTTTTTCTTCTTTAAAGAAAAACAATTCACTGTTGAAACCTCATAGCAATGCTTTCTATGTCTGCAGAGAAAATAAAGGCTTTGTGCCCCAGCAGTGATCACTGCCAGATGGCAGCACCCCTGGCCTGTCTCTTCCCCCTCCCCCGCCCCTTCCCCCCCTCCGAAGGCGGGCCGCCTGCCCCTTGTGCAGTGGGGCCCAAACATGTGCTTGAGGAAAACTGTTCATCTCATTCATGAGGTCAACTTCTGTAACTTCAGTTATTCTGGCCAAGGACTGCTTCGCTGTGTTTCAGCACTCTGGGTTTTGTTTTTACTGCTCGGTCCAACAGAGAACAATGAACTTTCTTGTCACATCAGGATGAAGCTCCCGCAATGCTGTCGGTGTGGTGAGTCTGAGAGTTGTTTTCCTAGTGGTGGTGACAGATGAGCCATGACTCACTCCGGCGCTTTCACCTGCTCACCCCTGAAACAAAGGCGTGCATTTGACTTCAGGCTGCGTGTTGAGTTAATGGCCTTTACAAGGTTGGACGGGCCGTCCAGGCTTCCTTTACATCTCCCCAACAGCCCGATGAGTCAGGCAGTTCACAGACGCTTCATTTATTATTTTGACAGTGATTTTGGACCCAGCAGTTGTTTCTCCAGATAACTTACATGAAATCCTTGTTTTTATTTTTTGGGGGGCACTTGATGTAAAATGCTTGACAGAGCTTCTCATATTGTCTGTTTTTTCAGGGTCATTTCATGGACTCACTTGTTAACCATGCTGCCTTGCTCCCAGGACCTCATAAAGCCAACTGACCATTGACCTCCCCCGGAGCACAAACTGGACTGCAGGTAAATCCAGCTCACCTGACTTGTGGGGCACGGCCACGTTGCCTGACTGTGGCTCAGGTATAGAAGTGAAGGTTTCATTATTTGGTCAGTCCGTGTGACTTTGGTTTTGTGGCTGTACCTTTTAGATATAAAAGAATTAAAATCCTACTGAATGTGTTTGGAAACATAACTGGAAGCCTCAACTCCAGCTTTACTAACACTGAGTGGGGAAGGTTTGGGTCAGATTTCACTTGGAGTCCGGCGACACTAGTGGACTCATTGAGGGTTTGGGGGTTTTAAAGGGAATTGAAAGAATCTAACAATTTTTTGAAATACAAGTCATATTCAAACTTTTTTCTCTCCTCGTGTTCTAAAGCGAGGACTCTTAAAGACTTTATAAAAGCTCTAGAGATTCGTTTTATTAAAATGTTTTTCTGCCCCAAATGAGAACTTTTATCCCCCCTCGCCCCTTTTTTTTTACCTCAGCCTAGTTTTTGAGGAATTCTAGTCCTTCCTTGTAACATTTCTGTGTGACATATGAAAGCTGGAGTTATGCTATAAATGTGGTAGTTTTTTTTTAGCAGTGCTCTCTTATATTGGTAAGCAGTGTTATGTAGAATGAAAATATATCTCTCTGGCCATTAAAAATCACTGTATTTGGACCGATAGAGGAAAGATACTTTTCCCTAATTTTTTTTTAAGAATTATTGATTCAAAACCTTGTAATAGCCAGCCTAAAGGTAGCTCTGCCTTAAACTAATTTTTATGCCAGTTCAGTTTCTGAATTGACCTCATAGGACACATTATGTGTTTCAAGTAACCAGCACATGAACATGCAGTATCATCCACCTGGCTAATGACTTGCTTGCAGGGTGTGGAGAACCGATTCCGGTAGGAAGTCTCGCCCCTGCTTCTCGGCGGTGTGTCGGGCACAGAGAGAAGTTGCTTGGTTCCTTTGCAACACGAAGATCATTTTTCTTGCGTTAGAGAGTTCTGTCGTATGGAATGTGATTTAGGTCCTGGCGCTCACTGATGCCCCTGTTCCTCATCCAGGGTTAACATGGGGAACTCCGAGAGCCAGTACACATTTCAAGGATCTAAAAACCACAGCCATGCGATCACTGGTGCTAAGCAGAAGCCTTGCTCTCTGAAAATCCGCGCATCCACGCCAAGACGACAGTCAAGGTCCTTTCCCCGGATGGGGCCCCCCCAGGCAGCGGGCCCGGGGTCAAATCCCAGGTCCCCTGGCCCGAAACCTGCCTTTCTCACTTCAAAGAGTAACCAACCCTTCCCCCCCAAGCTCGGGGGGGGCCCCCGGCGGCAAAGTCTCCAAAGCGGCGCCCACTCCAAGGCCCGGGCCATCGGCCCCGGGGGCGACTTCCTGGGCGCCCACGCCGCCTTCGCCGCCGAGAACGGGTTCCACTACGCGGGCAGGAGCCGGCGGAGAACCGCGTGGCCTCCAAGGA
>NW_005871173.1:1578700-1585310 GCF_000147115.1 Myotis lucifugus
CTCCACTCGCGGCCGCGCTCCAGCAAGGGCAGCTCCCTGAGCTCCGAGTCGTCCTGGTACGACTCCCCCTGGGGCCCCGCCGAGGGCAGCAGCGAGGCCGAGGGCCCCTTCGCCGCCCCCGCCTCGCCGGCCCCCAGCCTCCACGCGGGCTTCGCGCCCGGGGACCCGCCGCAGCCTTTCCACCCGAGCGCGTCGCTGTCCTCGCTGCGGGAGCTCTACCCGGGGGCCGCCCTGGGCAGCCCGTGCGGGGCCCGCCTCTCCGATGAGGACTTCGGCGCCCCCGCCAGCCTCAGCCATCGCGTGTCCTTCGCCTCCGACATGGACGTGCTGTCCCGCGTGGGGCGCGGGGACCCCGGCCAGTACGCGTCCTTCACGCTCCCCTGCAGGAAGTCCAAGGCCCTGGCGGAGGAGGACGCGGCCAAGAAGGACACCCTGAAGGCCAGGATGCGCCGCATCAGCGACTGGACAGGGAGCCTCTCCAGGAAGAAGCGGAAACTGCAGGTGAGTGAGCTCCCCGTGCAGCATTGAGGCCTCTGTTTTCCTCTCTGGGAAATGGGTGTGTTTGCAGAAGGTGCCGCACTGCTGGTCCGGAGGCCTCAGGGAGCAGGGAGCCCAAGACCTGCCATCCTGTTTGCAGGTGTGGGTTTTTTACCCCCTTTGCTTCAGATTTGCATTTTCTTTTATTTTTTAAAAAAATTTTTTTTTATTGATTTCAGAGAGGAAGGGAGAGGGAGAGAGAGAGAAACATCAATGATGAGAGAGAATCATTGATCAGCTGCCTCCTGCCCGCCCTCTGCTGGGTATGGAGCCCGCAACCCCGGGCATGTTCCTTGACAGGAAATCCAAGGGCGACCTCCTGGTTCATAGGTCCACGCTCAACCACTGGGCCACCCCTGCCGACTTATGTTCAGTTGTCATCTGCTGTGACCCTAATTGACACTGGCATTGAGCCAGCGAGTCCACGTCTCTGATTTGCATAGAGCGTGTCTCTCCTCTACACTGTTCACATTTACTGGCTAAAGCATGTCAGGTGGCCGTGCCTAACTTGGAGGGAGGGAGGCCGGGAGTAGGAAATGATCCTGCCACGTGCCCTGGGAGGACCAGAGTTGGTGTGGGCCGCATGACTGCAGAGCCCCTAGGAACTTCTATAGAGGACTGGCGGTCCGTACTCCGCAGTGAAGGAAAGTGCACGCACCATGACAAGGTGACATTGGCACTCTTTCCTAGAAAGTGAGGGGTGGTGACTGGAGTTTTCCCTGAGCTCCCAGGGTGCCGAGAGACATCTGGAGTCTCTATTCTCCGTTGGAGTGCTCTGGTTGTCAAGCTACAGTGTCCTCGTTTATGATGATCTGATTGGGGGAATGGAAATCAGTCTGCTTAGTGCACCTGTGTCACATGGCCTGTTAGCGTCACACCCAAAACACAACCAGAGAGCCAGCCTATTTAGGGACATTCATGCATTCATTCCTATTTGCTGAACACTACTAGTCACTGGCTATTAGGATTCTAGATGGAAAGATTTCGGAATTTATTAGAGCCTGGGGAAGTTCATGTCTGTGTATAAGAATCAGTTACAAATACTAAAATGTCATCTTTTCCCACTTCTCAGGGAGAAACTTGTGTCTTTGCTACCTTAGAACATTTCAAAGTTAGCACCACAGCTTGAAGTCTCTCATTAGAAAAATGCCAGGAGTGTTTGTAGTCGTGTTTAAGTTCGGCATGAAAGTGCCTTTCTGACGGGGTTTTGCTTCTTCTGAACACCTCATTGTGGTTCTCGCTGAGTGTCAGAGGCAGCCCCGTGTTTGGGGCTCTGAGTCAGAGTCCTGCTCATTGCCGAAATCGTGTTAATGCTGGCTACACGCGAAGCATTGCTTCACTTCCTAAGAGTTTTTGAAGAATAACAAGTGACAGTTTTTTTTTAAAAAAATCAAACTATTTTGAAAGTTTCCTAAATGACTCACCGCAGCTGGCTTATTTGCTCTGTTCTTGTATAAATAAATGTGGCTTTGGGACACTGTGTAAACACACACGGAAAACAATATTTTCATTAGTAATAGCCGTGTTCGGGGTCAGCTGTTTATTGTCCCTGGGTATTTGGAAGCACTCTTCAGAGTTGATGATTTTCCTTCAAAAGATAGCAAGGAATTGCTACGTTGCCACTTGCTTTCTGGGTGGAATTCCGGAAAATAAACCCCCTTCTCACATTGCAGTAGTCAAAGTAAGGCCAACAGCGCATGGCGCTTGATGCAGTTTTCTTTCATTTTTATTCTAATGGATAAGGAAACAACACTGAAAGGCCACTAGCAGCCGAGTTGGTGAGCGTGGTTAGCATCTCTCAGCAGAGTGACCTTAACTAAGCTCCCAGTTTGGAATGTCAGTACCTTTTGAGTCATAATTTAAGCTCACTTTCCTGCTATTGACCAATGAATGGGCTGTATGGAAGGTATTTTTCCTGAATGAGTAGACTTGTAATCTAGATGTAAAAGGAAATCTTCATGTTTTCAGCTCTGTGCTCGGCCCGTTCAGTATCCAGTGCACAGAGTCCTCGTAGCGGTAGCAGTTATTATAAAAATTTTAATTTTATTTAGAGTTGCCTGCCTCTGATTTTGTGTTGAAATCAATATGAACGCCAAGAATCGTGTCTTCGGTATGCCCAGTGCCTGGAACAGGGGTGGGGAACGTCCGGCCAGCGGATGTATAAGGCCCGCGAAATCATTTGGTGTGGCCCTGCCCAGGCATGAGGGGTGAGTCAATTAAACGTTTGACCGAATACAGCAGGCTAATTTTTAAGTTGATAATTCTGTATGGCCCGAGAATGATGTTATAAATATCCAAGTGGTCCTTGGCAGGACAAAGGTTCCCCACCCCTGGCCTCGAATAAAACAGATGTTCAAGTAAAAGGATGAGAATGAATGCAGAGTAAATTCTTTTCATGAAAGAAATCCCCAAATTAAGTACACAATATTAATTATGAAGAAAGGGGGCATGGCTCCGCTGTATACCCTTTGTGGATCAGGAATCTCAGGAGCATGGTTTCTTCAGTAGGAAAATAAGATGCCAGAGACCCCAAGTCTAGACCTGGGCAGGTGGCCGGAAGCTGGAGGCCGTGTTTACCTTGCGGACAGGTTTGTGCCTAGAAGCTTGTGCAACACTGAGTCCCATGTCCCTGCCCCCTTGACCCTGGAACTAGGATTTTCTCATTTACCTTTTAAAAGGATCCAGGAAAAAAACAGACTGCAAGGACATGAATTTTTGCCCCTAAGACTCCGATTCACAGTTAGCAAAGAAACATCAGGCTAGAAATCTTCACTCAAGTGTTTTAAATACGCTCGTTAATTTCTTGATGCTGAGCGTAGGTTACATGGAGGAGAGTCAGTGGTATTTTTGTTTCCATGTTGAAGCGTTGACCCCACTTGCTATACCTTGGGTTGAGCGACACTGTTCCCACAGTTCTTTCTGGTTTAGAGACCTGATTCAAGATGCACTTTTGCGAAAAGCTTCTTGCTCAGTGGCACCAGCACCAGCGACCCCACAGTACCCCACGTGTGCCGTGGGGGGGGGGGGGCGGGGACTCTTTGGAGGGACGTAACTTTCTGATCGGGGTCGTCTGGTTGCTCCCAGGAGCCGAGGTCCAAGGAGGGCAGCGACCTCTTCGACAGCCGCTCGGACGGCCTGCATGCAGAGGCCCCGGGGCCTTTCCAGGCGCCCGCCTCGCTGTGGGCGGGGGGCTCGGCGCAGCGCCTGTCCCAGAGAAGCGAGTCTGCTCACGCGATTGGCAGCGACCCCCTCCGGCAGAACATTTATGAAAATTTCATGCGAGAGTTGGAAATCAGCAGGACCAACACGGAGAACATAGACACGTCCACGGAGACGGCCGAGTCCAGCAGCGAGTCCCTGAGCTCCTTGGAGCAGCTGGACCTGCTCTTCAAGAAGGAGCAGGGGGTGGTCCGCAAAGCCGGCTGGCTCTTCTTCAAGCCCCTGGTCACCCTGCAGAAGGAGAAGAAGCTGGAGCTGGTGGCCCGGAGGAAGTGGAAACAGTACTGGGTGACACTGAAAGGTGAGTGCGCCCTGGACTGCCGGGCCTCTGGGATCCTCCCTCCGCGCTGCGCTTTCCTGGGGGCGCCAGGGGCCCGGCGCCCATCTGAGTTCATGTGAAGGGAATTGACATAGGATCTTCCTGCATGCTTTACTACAAACTCTCTCTCTCTAAGATTTTTAAAATTGATTTTTAGAGAGAGATGAAGGGAGAGAGAGAGAGAGAAACATTGATGTGAAGGGGAACATGGATCCTCTGCCTGCTGCAAGTCCCCTTCCAGGGATCGAGCCCAAAACCTGGGCATATATCCTGACTGGGAATCGAACCGGCTCTTTGGCCCACAGGACGATGCCCAACCAACTGAGCCACACTGGCCCGGGCTACAAACACTTTCGCAAACCTGTGAGATATGGCTTACTGAATATTCACATTTGTGATTCCACCTAACACATGATTGAATTTAATAGTTTTTCTTATTATTTTGTAGGCATTTCTGTACCATTTTTAAATACCTTTCCTGCATCTGGAGGAAAGAAAATACCCCAAATAAGTAAGCCAATGTAGTTTAGTTGTTTGGAATGAAGATCCTGATTTTCCTATTGGGCACGTGTTCAGAACCCCAAAGAGGCGTGCGGCTTGTAGAACTAGGCTCTCATCTGGGTTATTTGATTTGTGTCCTCCCACCTTTCTGAAGTAAGAGAGTCGCATCGATACCATAGAAAACCACATGCTTTGTTTTTAACGTACGGGGTCAGGAGTAAGAATCTGAGAGAAGTTTCTCCCAAGCATTGCTGTTTGGACCTTAGGGTGGCCTTGCCCGGTGTGGGCGCACGGACGGCGCATGGACTTGAAGGGAGGTAGATGCCCGGGAGGAGTGAGGCTCTCAGTCGGCACAGTGCTGACCTACACAGATGGGAGCAGGAAGAGCAGCCGCGCAGCCCCTGGCGTTTCTGCACGGTTGTCCTGTGACTTCTTCAGAGGAACGGAGTGTAGTGTTCAGAGTCCAACCTCATCACTGGGCCGACGCCCTTCCTCATCACGGGAGAAAGCAGAACTGGGGATCATATCCCAGACAGTGTGTGCGAAAGGCTGGACCCCCCCCCCACTGCGCCCCTCGCTAGCTTTCTGCTTTGTTTGCCCCTACTTAGAAACGCTGAGCCCGCTGGCCCCCAGCCTTGGGGTGCTGATGTGATTGCATCATGACCCATACGCGCCTCTGGGGCAGGTGCACCCGGGTGGGCGTTCCCTTTTTAAATAACTCCCTTTCCCAGCAAACGGGGAGTTGATCAAACCCAGGCCCAGCACCCTACAGATTGCTGTCCTCTGCGCTCCGGGTTCGGGTCCTGGGACACCGTGCGGCTGAGGGAGGCACAGGCCTCTCCTGGGTTTGGCATCCGGGGAAGCAAGCTCTCACCCCGAATGACGGATGGGATTTGCAAAGTTGGAATAATGGGTTGAATCTGGCAAGAAAAAGTGCTGCAGGGAGAAGGTATGCTTTAAGGTTTAATAACCAAATAACTCCCCGAGGACACGATAGGGAGATGTGGCCGCTAAGTGTGACAAGTGAAGACGATTTGGGGTTTGATGTGCAGGCCGTCCATGGCATGAGTGTCTGTTGGGGATTGAACCCGCAACCCGGGCATGTGCCCTGACATGGAATCGAACCATGACCTCCCGGTTCATAGGTTGGTGCTCAATCTCTGAGCCACACCAGTGGCCGCCTGGCTGTACCTATTTCTTTTTAAATGTAAAATTTGTTGATTAAAATGGATGCTTTGGGAAGTTGTTCCCTGGCTGTCTTATAGCTTTCAAACCCAACCTCTGTATGACCTAGGGTGGTGGCGGCAGCGGCGTGTGATGGCGTGATGGCGTGATGGCGTGATGGTGTGTGTGTGTGTGTGTGTGTGTGTGTGTGTGTGTGTGTGAGTGTGAGTGTGATGGTGTGTATGTGTGAGTGTGATGGTGTGTATGTGTGTGTGTATATGTGTGTGAGTGTGATGGTGTGTGTGTGTATATGTGTGTGAGTGTGATGGTGTGTGTGTGTGAGTGTGATGGTGTGTGTGTGTGAGCGTGATGGTGTGTGTGTGTGTGTGTGTGATGGCGTGTGTGTATGTGGTGAGTGTGATGGTGTGTGTGTGTGAGTGTGATGTGTGCGTGTGTCTGCGCGTGAGTGTGATGGTGTGTGTATTGTGTGTGAGTGCGATGCTGTGTATGTGTGTCTCTGTGTGTGTGTGCCCTATTATGGGAAAAGCGGGGCCCCCACGGGACCTCAAGTGGATCGAGACCATGCCCTAAGAGGCGGCGTAAGGATTCCGACTCTTTGCCCGGGGAAATAAAGAACTTACCCGAAGTAACCCACCACTCTTGGGGAAAAAGAAAAGGAATTTTACCTGGCTCCCCCAGAGGTCCACGACAGGTCCCTAAAAGATGGAAAACAAGTTTGCTTCTTGATTTTCCCGGTCAAAAAAAAAGAAACCAAAAAAAAAAAAGTGGAAAAGCTCCTGCCCTTTCTCCCTCCCCGCCCCTGGGCACTTGCACAAACCCCCTTTTTGAGAGGCCCCGGGGGCCCCCCAC
>NW_005871173.1:1586692-1683555 GCF_000147115.1 Myotis lucifugus
TTACACTGTCCACTCCCCAGGTCACCACCAGCTCCCGGCAGGGACTGGGTGGGGGCTGACAGCCACGACCCTGGGGGTGCCGGGCCTGATAGGCTGCAGCCCCTTCCGTCAGCCGAGGCCCCCGGCATCTGAGACCCAGGCTGGGTCAGCCTGATGTAACAGACCTGTGATTGCTTTCCCGGGCTTTAAATTCCGCAGCAGCAGCGCTCCGCATGCTGGTTTACACCCGGCCCGGCTCTAAAGCGAAACGTCCAGTTTTGGTCCCGCGCTGCCACGTGAGAGCTGCATTCTGTCGGGGCGGGAGGTTGGGCAACACCCTGGCATCTTGCCCAGGGTTGTGTTCATTTCCTCTGGATGCACTAACTCAGACCACGGCCGCCGGGAGCACAATGGGAGGGTAGCGGGCAAGTCCAGCCTTAACCCTTGGAAAGAATTTGGGCCTGGGGACGGCTGGTGTTGCTCTGTCGCCTTTGCCCCGATCCCTGGTCCCAGGGTCATGCATGGCGCTGGGTATGCAGCGGCAGCACCGGTCCCTGGTGGAAAGATTCCACGTGATTCGGTGGCTGGAGGGAGAGACGCTCAGCCCTGCAGAAGCAGCTCTGCCCGTAAACCTCGTGCTGCCTCCCCTCGCTCTGAGGGCCTCGCTCAGAGTTTTGTTTGTGGGGAGAGAGTTGCTCGGTGCTTCTAGAAACCATAAAGCACAGGGAGGGAGAAAGTGCGCTGCTTCTGAGGGCAGAGCGAGGGGCCGGCGTCTTTCTCTCCTGCCTTCTGTGCCGCATTATATCAACGTTAAGATTTGTGTTTTTGTTTTTTTAATTTATCTTTATTGTTGGAAGTATTACAGATGCCCTCTTCTCCCCCCCACCCCCCTACACTCCCCATTGATCCCCTCCACTCGCCCCCACCCTTCCCCCAGGCCTTCACTAAACTATTGCCTTGTCCATGGGCTGTGACATATGCCTGTAAGTTCTCTTAGTCTCTCCCCACCCACCCCCGCCTTCCCTCTGAGACTTGTTTTTAAAGGAAGACATGAAACTGGGGAGAGTGAAATTGTTTTTAAATGATAATTATAATAATTATAGGCCATTCTATCTAATTATCAAAACAGACCTTTAATAACCTCTGCCTACAGCACTTTGTGAGCCTGTTGGGGGAAGCTCTATACTTGCAAGTTTATGCGGCAGCATTTTTGGAGTAATCTTTGAAAATTCAGGGGGTAAATACTTTCTTTCTCTCAATCTAAACTAGTAAGATGATAGTAAGAGTTTCTATCGCTGTGAGATAAAAGAATACACTAATTTTGTTTTACGTGGCATTTGGAGAATAAACTGTTTGTTCACATAAGTGGTCGGGTTCCCAGGCTCACTGGGTTTCAGGTGACCGCATACTGTAAGTGTGGAAGCTCCGGGAGTTAACGAACCAGGGAGTTTCTCCGGCCTCCTGCATTGAGTTCTCTCTAATGCCGTGTTGTGGGTAAGAGCGAGGCCTCTGGGGCCAGAGGGTGTGGGTCCAGCTGTGGAACCTGCACGGGTGGTGTCGTCTCAGCTGTCCCATCTGTGAAATGGGCTAATGAGCGAGCCTGCCCTCCGGGCCGCTGTGGGGTCCCGGTGAGCCAGTACGTGTGGGATTCCGAGAGGCGTTCCTGGCGGGAGTAAGCAGCAGCAATGGCAATTCATGCGTAGGATCGCTCTTACCAACATGGCACGAACAGACACCCTCATTTTCAGCAGTTAAAGCTAATGCACCCAGGCACACTTTGGAGAGCAGCATTTTATTTTGTATGACACAGTTGCTGCATGCAGGTTTGCTTGTTTTTAGATACATGCCTTCTCCTGGCTTCGCTAGGTCCTTGGGCCGTATGACAGGCCCGGGTTGCTTCTCTCCACAGGCTGCACGCTGCTGTTCTACGAGACCTACGGGAAGAACTCCCTGGACCAGAGCAGCGCGCCCCGCTGCGCCCTGTTCGCGGAGGACAGCATCGTGCAGGCCGTCCCCGAGCACCCCAAGAAGGAGAACGTGTTCTGCCTCAGCAACTCCTTCGGAGACGTCTACCTGTTCCAGGTACCGCCGAGCTTCCTGCGCGCAGGCCCGAGACGACGCGCGTACACTGAGGGTGTGAGGGACAGACCGAGAGGACAGCTTAGCAGTGACAGAGCCACAGCTCAGTTAGGCTTTGGGTTGGGGCTTAGCCCCGAGCGTCAGCCCCAGTGCCGGCCAGTCACTCGCACAGCGAGCATTTCCTGGTGCCCACGGGGTGTTCTTCATCCAAAGCAAAGTCTCCATCCCTGTCCGGGAACAGCAGGTGATCTAGTGGGTGTGAGGTCCGAAATTCCCAGAGTGGGAGACTTTAAGAAAATCGCTCAAATATGTATATATATATAATTATTATCATTTTCAGAGAGGAAAGGAGAGGGAGAGAGAGATAAGAACAACAATGCTGAGAGGGAATCATGGATTGGCTGCCTCCTGCACGCCCCACACTGGGGATGAAGCTCACAACCCAGGCATGTGCCCTGACCGGGAATCGAACCATAACCTCCTGGTTCACAGGTCAACGCTCAACCACTGAGCCACGCTGGCCGGGCGAGTGGAGGCTTCTTAGATGAAGTCGAGGGAGTGCACGCAGGAAGAGGCTGAGGTTCTTGCTAAGGACCCAGTGGAAGTGGGAGAAGCAGCTGTTCAGGACACGCTCCCAGCTAGATGCTCTGAGGTCTCATCTCCTGGGGGAGTGGTGGTAGGGACGTCAGGGTTCAGGTGATCTGCTGCTGGGACTTTTGGCAACTTTCTAGCAAATGAGAAGTCGCAGAGCATGGTGGCACCACGCCCCGGGACTGGGGGCTTAGGTGTGAGTCCTGGCTCGGTCGCTGGGGCACTTAGCCCACTTCTGTGAGCGCTGGACCCTTCCACCGGTAGAATAATCATAGCTTCTAGGGTTGCTTTAGGGGTAACTGATATAATGTGTGTGTGTGTGTAAGTACTAAGGACCAGTATTGTGATCTAACTGTGATTGCTGTTATTGTTAGTGAACTCACAAAAGGTGGGGTGATAGCCAGAGGGGAAGCGTGTTTCTCCAGAGCCTCCCAGCCCACCCCCGGCGATGCCTGTCCACACCGTGCAGGCTGTGGGTTACCTCTGGCCGGAGGGTCATGGAGAACTCACAGGTTCAGGTCTCTGCTGAAGGTCCTGGGCCCCCAGGAGCCCTGCAGGACAACAGAGCGTTCTCTCGCTGGCTGTGGGCGTCTAGGATTTTGTGAAGGGTTCCCTGAAACAGAATTTCCCAGCACCTGTACCAGGTAAATGCCTTGGTCTCTTAACTGACCAGCGTCAGGGCCCTGAGATTTGATTTCCCTCCTCTTAACAGAAAAGTCACTTAAACCTTCTATGACAGCGGTTCTCAACCTGTGGGTCGCGACCCCTTTTGGGGGTCGAACGACCCTTTCACAGGGGTCGCCTAAGACCGTCGGAAAACACATATATAATTACATATTGTTTTTGTGGTTAATCACTATGCTTTAATTATGTTCAATTTGTAACAATGAAATTGGGGGTCACCACAACGTGAACTGTATTAGAGGGTCGCAGCATTAGGAAGGTTGAGAACCACTGTTCTATGATCTTTAAAGCAAAGTCATGAATTGATGTTGATCTAAATGGCCAGGAAGGCAAATACATCAGATTAAGTCTACATGCTCTCCTCAGGGGCAAGTGTGAAATGGGTATTTCATTTTGTGATTCAGGCAAAATGAGGAATTAAGAAATTGTCACAACAGGTCCAAGTGTATGAGCTGGAGTTCACTAGGGATTTTCCCCGGAGCTGGGATGCGTGTGGCTATTTCCGCACGTCGGGAACTGAAAGTGCTCTCCGCCTGCTTACAGCCATGCGCCTCCGCCCATCCTGCTCTATTCAGACTTTCTTTATTGCTTTTGAATGAAATATAACCCTCATGTGACAGTATCATTGTCTTTGTGTCCGAAGGTTCTGAGAGTAGAGGAAACATTCTTTCACTGACATTTTTCATAATTGAGTCCATACTGTAGACATGAAATTTCATATCCTGGTTTCAAATTTTAATATTTTAGTCCTATTTTCTCATTCTATTAAAATTATGAGCATAAGCCATCTTAAGAGAGCAGCACATGCAACACTGAGTGGCCATACCTGGCTTTCTTATTACTCCCCTGGCCTAGGCTTACAGCTTGATTCTGTAAGCTTAATTCAGGCTCATCTTCCCACATGTCTGGGGCTGCAGGATCATATATATATGTTTTTAAATTGATTTCAGAGAGAAGAAGGGAGAGGGAGAGAGAGAGAAACATCAATGATGAGAATCACTGATCGGCTGCCTCTTGCGTGCCCCACATTGGGGATCGAGCCTGCAACCCAGGCATGTGCCCTGACCGGGAATCGAACTGTGATCTCCAGGTCCATGGCTGATGCTCAGCCAACCGAGCCACACGGGCTGGGCAGGATTATTTCTGCTCTGCTCCCCATGTTCTCCCAGGCCCTCTGGAATCAGGGGAGCTGTGAACCCGAGTGGAGTGGTTGTGTGTGTTTTCGAAATTAGACAGTTTTAGGGAGCGAAGGTACCCCTTAGATGTTACACGTCAAAGCCCAGCCTGCCACTGTGGAGAGCACTTTGCGCTAAAACAATTCTAAAGAGTTTTTATTTTTATTTTATTTACCCTCCCGCGTGTAGGCCACTAGCCAGACAGATCTGGAAAACTGGGTCACTGCCATCCACTCGGCGTGCGCATCCCTCTTTGCAAAGAAGCGCGGCAAGGAGGACACGGTGCGGCTGCTGAAGAACCAGACCAGGAACCTGGCGCAGAAGATAGACATGGACAGCAAGATGAAGAAGATGGCCGAGCTGCAGCTGTCCGTGGTCAGCGACCCCAAGAACAGGAAAGCCATAGAGAACCAGGTACGGCTGCTGCCCCGGTGGCCCTCCCCTGGCTCGGCCACGCACAGCACACTCGGCGGGCGGCGGCCTTTCCCCGTCTCCCGGGAACAGCTGTCCAGGCTTCTCATCCCAGCACCCAGTGGCTGCGTGTCTGTGGCGGGGGTGGTGGGATGTGCTTTTCAGCCTTTGGCTGCTGTGCGCATCTCATGCGATATTTTGTGCCAAAATCTTTTCTCCTAATATTGAGCAGCTCCCCCTTGCCTCGCTGAGTCTCTCAGATACTGTCACTTTCAGAAAAAACTCTGTAGAATAAAACCCTAGATCAGTGGTTCTCAACCTTCCTAATGCCGCGACCCTTTAATACAGTTCCTCATGTTGTGGTGACCCCAACCATAAAATTATTTTCGTTGCTACTTCATGACTGTCATTTTGCTGCTGTTATGAATCGACATGTAAATATCTGATATGCAGGATGTATTTTCACTGTTACAAATGGAACATAATTAAAGCATAGTGATTAATCACAAAACAATATGTAATTATATATGTGTTTTCCGATGGTCTTAGGAGACCCCTGTGAAAGGGTCGTTTGACCCCCAAAGGGGTCGCGACCCACAGGTTGAGAACCGCTGCCCTAGAGGATGAGAGGTAAGATTCCTGCATCTGTGGGTTCCAGAAACCAGCGTCGTTTCCATTGCAGATGACGTGCTAAGGAAAACGCCTCCGCTGGTCTGATTGCACACGCGTGTAACAATGAAACAGGTGGAGTTTGTGCTCTGCCTTTCAGAGGAGGAGAAGCAGCTTCTTAGCATTTGTTTTTCTTTGCTCAGACAACCTTACACGCAGACGAGTGTCAGTGACAGCTCTGTGCTCCGTGGTCCTGTGCCTCAGACGGCTCCGGGCGCCCACTCAGAGCTCTAGCAGCGACTGGAGTGGGGGTGGGCAAGTGTGGCTTTAACTCTTACAGGCTCTCCACACCTGAACCTTGAAGCCACACGGGAGCCCTCTGGTGGGATGCCCAGCCTGGAGTTTTCGAGACTCTATGTATCGTCACATGTTTAGGTCTAGGGAGAGAAAGGGAAATTTAGTGCCATGGAATGGCTCCTGGCTCGTCTCCTCCCTCCTCCTCCTCCGCTTTTCCTCTTTATGGCCCTATGAAGTCCAAGCCAGCAGTTTTAGAAATTTAATATTTTCATTAAATGGAACTTTATTCCCTTGCCCACAGTTGGTAAATACTTATTTTGTGATGTCACCGTTGGTGCCATTCTCTGAGTGGGATGTGAGGGGTGACTCTCACATAAATGCCCACACAGACCCAAGGTCTGGGTGGTTGGGTGCCCGAGGAGAAACTGTTTTAAAGAGTTAGGGCAATTCTTACTCGTGGCCCATTCTACATCCTTTGGCAGAATCGTCCCTTCCATGGTTTTAAGCACAAATACTAGTTTTTCATTTCAATTCTCCCCTCCCCGGCCCTGTTTTCCTCACCCCTCCCATGCACACACTCCCATCTCATGCTAAGCGAGGCTTGTGAACTTTTGGGAAGAAATCATTGGGATTGACCTTCAGAAATTCCACCTGAAAATCTCCTTACTACAGTGGCAGTGTTTCAGGGTGTTTTCCCAGAGGGCTTTGCAGCGGGCAACATGAACTCCCTTTTCTGCACCCACTGGCCTTGCCTCATTTGCCAGATGCTCTGTGCCAGGGGTCCTCAAACTACGGCCCGCAGGCCACATGCAAATACAAATATTGTATTTGTTCCCGTTTTGTATTTTTATTTCAAAATAAGATATGTGCAGTGTGCATAGGAATTTGTTCATAGTTTTTTTTTAAACTATAGTCCGGCCCTCCAACGGTCTGAGGGACAGTGAACTGGCCCCCTGTTTAAAAGTTTGAGGACCCCTGCCTGTGCAGACACGAAGTGTATGAAATGTTAGGGGAGCCAGCACGTGCTTACAGTTACTTTTATGAGATGGTCTGTGGAGAATGTTATGTGAAGCTACAAAGGCAAAGGTATTTACAAATCAAGACCAATAAGAACGTGATCTCTCACATATCCCATAAGTATCGTTTCCTCGAAACTACCATTGGAAAACTTCTTTAAAAGAGCAGTGCTTTATCCACTGATTTTAAAATCTGAACTTTACTGTATTTTACATGAAAGAAAATATTGTTTTATTCATGTAGAGCTTTCCCCTAGAGACCTCAAGAATCTCAGAAAAAAAAAAAGTTACTCATAGCTTAATAATAGCTGAACCTACAGGGCACATTACATCATGCAAGATGAAGTCTCTGCGACAGGTCTTGTTGGAAGAACTGGGGTGGACAAGATCATGGCCAGTGGCTTGTCCACATAAAAAGACACGGACAACAATAGCGGCTGCACTTCGTCCCGTTGTGTGCCGGATGCTGTGCTTTAAGACACCCATCTCATAGTCTGGCCCCGGGGCCTCTGGGGTCTGGGTGGGGCAGAGTGACGCAACTTTCATTTGAGCGTATCCCGCGTGGAGCCGGCCACGCGGCCAGGCCACATGTCGGCTTCCTTTTGAAGTTGGGAGGCAGGAAGAGCTGTAAATTAAGTCCAGTTAGAACTTTTTTTCCCCCGTCTGTTTATTATTTTCAACAAGTAAACAGGGACAAAACCTCACCACCCTTAGGCGGTCGTGGCTTCCTCCCAGGTGGCTTCCCCCATCCTTCCCCCCACCCCTGATTAGCTCTGTGCCTTCTCACTCCCCGTGGGTCACTGGACCGAGAGCGAGGGGCGGTTAGAACGAGGGTGATGCAGGGGGTGCACACTCTTGGTTGGTGGGCTTGGGAGGGCTCTGGGTTTGTGAAACGTGGGCTTCATCTCAGATGTTTACTTCAAGTTTCAAAATGACAGAGGATGGATTGAATTTGGACAGTTGGAAGCTGGCGAAGGGAACAAAGCCGGAGGGAAATACAATACATAATGGCGTGTGGTGGGGGCAAGCCACTTGGCGAGTGAGTGATGGAGAGTCTGTGAAGGGTTGTGAGGGAGACAGGCCAGACGATGGAGGTGCCGGGCCAAAGCGTGGGCCTCATTCAGGAGGCAGCCTGGAGGTGGTGGAAGGATTTGGGGCAGGAGATTAGCATTCAGCTTAGTTCTGTGAGTGCAAGTCTGGGCCAGGCAAATGCGCACAGACTAGGGACTCAGAGGAGATGCTGCCTTGACCCTCAAGGTGCTCTCAGATGAGCAGGGTGATAGAGAGCTGAGCATGGAATTTCAGCATCATGTAATGAATTCAGGGCAAATGATATTCCTGAGTGTTCGGAAGACAACCTGGAAGTGTAGCCTCCTGTGTAGTCATGGAGGACTTCCTGGTGGAGGCATGCCTGAATTGCTTCTTAAAGAATGAGACGGAGTTCATCAGAAGAGGAATGGAGACGGGCATTCCAGGCCAAGGGCCAGCACGAGCGTAGGCAGGGCGCTCTGAAACCATGCGGTGCCCCTGGCGTGTGGCTGTTCAGGAACACGATGTGCAGGTGGGAGAGATGGAGGGTGACCAGGCCCGCCTCCCGACTTCTCTGTACCACCGCTGACGCTGCCAGGATTGCCCTTCCTCTGATGCATCCTACACACAAGGCCAGAGTGCTTTTTGCATCTAAAAGCGAATCTGATCATGGGACGACCATGTTTTAAAATCTTTTAGTGGCTCCCCATTGCTTACAAAATACAGTCCCTGGTAAACTCTCCCCACCTCCACCTTCATCTTACAAACACCAAACTTCCACTTCTTCTTTGGGTTTTGCCTCAGGCAGAGAAGACCCACGTGAGCCACACCCCTGCATACAGACTGCCCCCCACCCCCTGACCCCTTGCCGTCAGAGGGACGGGCTACAACGAGCTGCCCTTGACTCCCCTCCCACCCTCTCCATCAGGGCCCCCTTCTCTTCTCCCGTAAGTCTTGGCGTCTCTATCACTGCTCAGCACACTGTTCTATAATTACCGCCTTGTGTATAAGGTTGCTCCTCGTATGAAGTATGACCGCCTAAAGCAGGGGTGGGGAACCTTTTTCCTGCCAAGGGCCATTTGGATAATTATAACACCATTCGAGGGCCATACAAAATTACCAACTTAAAAATTAGCCTGCTATTTATTTGGCAAACATTTACTTACTGTAACTCACCCCAGTGCCTTGGCAGGGCCAGACCGAATGCTTTTGCAGGCCTTACGTGGCCTGAGGGCCGGACATCCCCCAGCCCTAAAGGATCTGTCGCTTTCTAAGCCTGTCCCCCTGGTACTTCACTCGAGTTCATCAGTGAATGCACCTGTGTCTTCCTTCCTCTTCTGCCCACTTTGAGTCCTTCTCTGCCATGGTCCCCAGCCCCCTCCCCACCCTGCTCCTCTCCAGCTCTCGGCCTCTTTCCCCCAGCCTTCCTTCCTTCCTTCCCCAGCTAACATCTCCTTGGGCCATGATCATGTATGTTTTCACAGGAACTCCATGGGGTCAAGTTTGTGTGCATCACCCATAAAATGGGTGAGTAATAGACCCCAAGAGGGGTTAAGTACGTTTCCTAATGTCACACAGCTGCTAAGTGGCAGAGCTGGGATTCGAACACAGGTCTGCGCTTCTAACCAAAGGGCTCTTTGCCTCTCTCAGAAAGACTTTTGTGAGTCAGATTATGTTTCACTTGCTAATTAACCAGGCGATGGCTGGTTTTATATAAAAGAACTCAATCCTTAATTTACTTGTTTCCGTAACTTGGAATATTCAGCTCAACTTGATGGGAAGTATATTTATCATAAAACTGAATTCCTGGCATGTGAATTATACCTGAAAGGCAAAACAAAACAAGCGTAGCTGGTGGTCCTCACACTAGTTAGCCTCAGTGTGGTCTGCGTTACTGCGTGGGTTTCTCTGTGAAGGTAGGTTTTGGTGCTTGGCATGTGGAGCTTTTCAGCTTCTTCCGTCAAAAGGGAAGAACACTTGTCTTTCAGGACAAGCCTGGTGGTGGACGAATGACCACGCACTGCGATCAGATGACTAAGTGGTAGGAAATACTGTGTGAGGAGCGCTGGGCGTGGCCTGCCTGTGCTGGTCATCTTTTTCTGTGTCATTATTCATCTGCTGTGTTCGGCCTTGGACTCCATCTCCTCCCCCTCCCACTTTCCAGCCTCAGTAAGTGAATACAGCTATGTTAGCAATAAAGAGGAAATTTTTACATTGTGTCTGTGAAAGTGCTCAAAAATGGGGGTTTTCCTCCTTAATATTGTTAATTTTTCCATTTAAAATGAAAGACGATGGAAACCTCCTTAGAGCAAGTTTTCTTCATTCTTGTCATTTTTTTGTTTTGTTTTGTGCCTGGCTGATTAAAAGAAATGAAAGCTCGCCTGGCCGGTGTGGGTCAGTGGTTGAGCGTCTGGTTGAGCGTCGACCCATGAACCAGGAGGTTGTGGTTCAATTCCCGGTCAGAGCACATAACCTGATTGTTGGCTCTATCCCCAGTGTGGGGCGTGCAGGAGGCGGCTGATCGATGATTGTCTCTCCTCATTGATGTTTCTCTCTCCCCCCCTCTTCCTTCCTCTCTGAAATCAATAAAAAAAAAACGTTTTTAAAAAAGGAAGAAATGGAAGCTTACTCTTCAAAAAAGTTGAGTTTTTATTCTCACGTCCTGAGATTTATTTTAAAAATGAAGAAATATCTAGGGGCAATTATCAGTTTTTCAGGAATTTTGGAAAATGGAAAAAAACAGCCTTTGTATAGGAGACTTAATTTGGGGCATTTTAGTTTTAGATAATGTTAGGGAAAAAAATCTCCAGAACTTCTCTGAAAAATGTGATGTCGGATAACATTACTACTTTAGTGATGATGATTGCATTTTCCTAAAGTAGTGTATGGATAGGTAGCTACAAAACCGTCTTCTATTTCTCCCTTTACTTTTAAAAAATATATCTCCATCTCCTCCTTTACCTCATCTTTTGAGGCATAATTATAAAACATAACATTACTTTAAATTTGGGCTGAACTTGCACGTTGCTGGTAGGAAATTGAAATGCAAAATGTTCGCTATGTGTAGGGCCCCCACAAGAGAGCGTAGATGTCTTACATCCTGTGTGTAGAACACTCGGGGGGCAGTGGGGAGGAAAACAGTTGGTAATCGGATGGAAACTTAAATACAAGTTGCTGAAGTAGTTCTTGGATAGGACACAGATGGCTGCCTTAGGAGCGAGAAGACCTGGGCCCCACCTGTGTCGTGAGTACACGGTAGAGGCTTGTCCCCACCTATTGTTCACTCGGCATCAGCTGGGAGCCTTGCTGGTCTCGAAGGGCAGCTTATAATGTGATCCTGGGCAAGTCACTTCCCTCCTGGGCCTCAGCCTCCTGTGCTGAGATGAAAAGGTGGGGTCATCCTGCTCCCCCGCAGCCTCATTGCCTGTGTTGCCAGACTTTCCCAATGTTACAAGATCTGTTCTGAGCTTGTGCGTCCAGTCTTTCTTTCTTTTTTCCTTTGTTTAATCTTTTTTTTCTCTTCATGTAAACTTTATTTATTTAAATTCTTTATTGTTTAAAGTATTGTGTGAGTCACCTTTTCCCCCATGAATCCAGTCTTTCTACTGTCCTCTTCCCTCCACGTAACCCCAGCCTCTGACTCCATGTCCGCACTGTACTTCCACCTGCATAGTCCCCCAAGTCCTTCCCTACCACTTTGATGACTCTGTGGGGAAAAAAGTCAAATATTTCATTGTTCTTTTCCAACCACAAATCCTCATTTAACCTCCATGACTGATTCTCTCTATAAAAAACCACGGCCTTTAAAAAACCAGGTAATTACTGTCTTGAGATATGGACTAGATGTGTGACTAATGATGGCTTACTTTGCCTCAGAGATCTATGGGGAGAAAGGATGCGTTAGTCAGGGCTCTCCAGAGAAATGGAACCAATAGGACATATGGAAAAATATGAAGAGACTTATTAGAAAGGATAGACCCGTGTGATTATGGAGGTGGGCAAGTCCCAAGATCTGCAGAGCCAGTCAGCAACCGGAGACCCCGGAGAGCTGGCTCCAGCCCAAGACTGGCAGGCTCAAGGGGCAGGAAGAGCCAATGTTTCAGTTCAAGTCCAAAGGCAGAAAAAACCAACATCTCAGCTGGAAGGCCTTTAGGCAGGAGGAATTCTCCCTTACGGGGGGAGGGGTATGGGGGTGTGCGGGGAGGGGAGGGGTTCAGCCTTTTTGTTCTAGTCGGGCCTTCACCTGATTCGATGAGGCCCACCCACATTAGAAAGGGCAATCTGCTTTTCAGTCTACCCATTTAAAGTTAATCTCATCCACGCGCATCCTCAAAGAAGCACCCAGAATAATGTTTGACCCCACAGCCGGACGCTCCTTGGCCCAGTCAGACTGACCCACAGAATGAACCATCACAACGGGCCCAGTCAGGAGAAGGACAGGAAGCATTGTTTGTTTTTTTTTAAAATATATTTTATTGATTTTTTACAGAGAGGAAGGGAGAGGGGTAGAGAGCTAGAAACATCGATGAGAGAGAAACATCTATCAGCTGCCTCTTGCATACCCCCGACTGGGGATGTGCCCGCAACCAAGGTACATGCCCTTGGCTGGAATCGAACCTGAGACCCTTCAGTCCGCAGGCCGACGCTCTATCCCAGCGTGGGCAAACTACGGCTCTCGGGCCGGATCCGGCCTGTTTGAAATGAATAAAACAAAAAAAGAAAAAGACCGTACCCTTTTATGTAATGATGTTTACTTTGAATTTATATTAGTTCACACAAACACTCCATCCATGCTTTTGTTCCGGCCCTCCGGTCCAGTTTAAGAACCCATTGTGGCCCTCGAGTCAAAAAGTTTGCCCACCCCTGGTCTATTCACTGAGCCAAACCGGTCAGGGCAGGAAGCATTGTTGAAACAGAGCGTCCTCAGGTCCTCAGGTCCCATCTCATTTGTATTTTCTAATTTCAATTTAAAAATTGCCTCTACAATGTACAGTAGTGACTGAGATACCCATGTTTTGAACCTTGGCACACTTCTTGAGCTTTGTAAGATCTGCTTTAAGCCAATGGGGTCTGCCAGCCCTGTTTTCCCTCCAACAAACCCAAGCCTCTGAATCCATGTTCTTCCCGTGAATTCACCTGCATTTTGTCCCACATTTTGGGTGGAGATTATCACAGCGTTTCTGACAAAACTTTATGATTCCCTGTTTAAGATGGCACTGTCTTCACCTTCCAGTTGCACTTTGATGTGTAGTCACATAAGTACATTAAGTGATGCCTTTAAAAACACTTTGTAAAGTGCAGAATTCAGTGACAGTGTGAGAGATTGTCATCGCCCTTGATCTTTAGTGATTGGCATAGACCTGGATTTTATTTTATTTTATGTATCTATTTCTTTTCACCCACTGTGGATGACATGGGCTTCTTTATCTTCTGGTATCCAGTGGCTCCTTGGTTTTCCTCCTCTCATGCCTCCACCCCCAATAGAACCCCTAGAAAGCATCTCAGAAACTGGTTCACATGGAGTTGTATGAATAAGGGAGAAGCTTTAATAAACAGCGACATTTTATTAGAAGACAAAATAGTGCTCTTATAATTGTGGATTTTCAGGAATCAGCTCAAGAAGACAGGTGTGAGACAGGCTGGGAATATCTTTTCCCTGTGCCTGATCGCTTTACTGGTCCTGATCCCTAAAATGCATTTGCTTCTTACTATCTTGAGTGAGTTACTCAGAATGTGCAGAAATGTAAAGCCATGCCCCCCCTCCCACATGTCCAGCATCCGTTTGTGTGCCATCAACTCATCTGTAAACGTGAGGGAATGGCACACAGTGGGAAAGCTGACTTCTCATTGTGCCTCTGCCTACGTCAGGTGTCTCCAGAGGTCGTGCCCCTCGGGCAAGGCACCAGGGGGACACCCCGACGCAGTGCTGTGCCGTCTGACCCGCTGGCTGTGTTTCGGCGGGAGGGGTGAGCCGGGGGAGTGGGGAGGGCTCGTTTCAGCCAGGCCACAGTGTGTGACCCGTGAACACTCCTCATGTTTCTTTAAATCGCCCTGTTCTTGCTCCCCCAGATCCAGCAGTGGGAGCAGAACCTGGAGAGGTTCCACATGGATCTGTTCCGGATGCGCTGCTACCTGGCCAGCCTGCAAGGCGGGGAGCTGCCCAACCCCAAGAGCCTGCTGGCCGCCGCCAGCCGCCCCTCCAAGCTGGCCCTGGGCCGGGCTGGGCATCCTGTCCGTCTCCTCTTTCCACGCGCTGGTGAGTGCCCGGGGGACGGAGGACGCTCCCCCTTCCCGGCTCCTGGCCCTCAGCTCCGCTGGGACCTCGCCCAGTGACCGAGCAGGGCCCCGGGGCGAGCGCTGGGGGTGGAGGGTGGGCGGCCTCCTGGCTCCGCTGCTGCTCCCGGGACCCAGGTCCTGGGAGACGGTCGCTGAGCGTTCACATCCGCATCTGCCTTTCCTCTGTCCCTCCCGGACGGTCAGGAGGGCGGGCGCCCGGGGTTGGCCGCACTGGGGTGAATTAAAGGGCTGGTTGAAGGTTACATTCCGGGGCTTCCTGAAGCCGCGCCTGTGGGTGGTGTCTGTGTGTCCTCGCTCAGCCTGGGGAGGGGCCCGTGGGGTCTGCCCCCTGCTGCCCCCGTGGAGAGACCCGAAGGTGGTCAGGGCCGTCTAACCAGTAGGTGATGCTCTGTGGTGGGCGCCCATCGGCCACGCCAGCCACCCGCAGCTTCCGAAGGGGCGGTCAGAGCCTGTAGAGCAGGCAGCGGGCGCCGCCAGGCCGGGCTTGGTTCCGTCACCCCGATACCACCCTCAAGGCTCTAAACTCTTCTGAATCAGGTGTGTTCTCGAGACGACTCGGCTTTCCGCAAGCGGACGCTCTCGCTGACCCAGCGAGGGAGAAGCAAGAAGGGCCTGTTTTCTTCTCTGAAAGGACTGGACACTCTGGCAAGAAGAGGCAAGGAGAAGAGGCCCTCCCTAACGCAGGCAAGTGCCTCCGCTCCTAGCGACCACAGGCCTTGCGGGACATCCTGCCCCCCCCCTTCACACACACACCGCTGCAAATCCTGAGTCATCCCCCCGCTACACATACACACCGCTGCAAATCCTGGGTCTCCCCCCCCCCCCCCCCCATCACCACACACACACACACACACACACACATTGCTGCAGATCCTGGGTCCACCCTCATGGCTGCAAATCATAAAAGCTCACTGTCCGTTAACAATGGGATCAGAGTTGGTTCAAAGGAATGCAGCCTTAGCCTGGACTTTCCCCCAAATGAAACACACAAGTTGCTCACTTTCCCTTTGGCGCCCCTTGCTCACTCCTGGGGTGCTTGGTAACACAAGAAGAAGAATCAGAAAAGAACCCCCACTTTCATTGCCTTTCGTACTACTATTTATGTTTCCTTTATATTCCACATTAAAATATATGTGTATGATTAGTGATCAGAGTAACTGCAGCTACATTCAATGGCTCGTGCCAGACACTTGGCTTCCTTGTGACGGGATGAAGTAGGCCCTTTGCCATTACATTTCTCAGACAAGGAGCCTGAGGCCCGGGCACGTTAGGGGCTTCCTTCCCCCTGTTCACCAGCAGCCGCGGGGCCGGGACTTGGCCATCCTGCATCCAAAGCCCTGACACACTGGCCTGTTGCTGCCACTGAATTTCCTTGAGGAAGGGCGGCTGTTTGCACATCTTATCAAGTAACAAATAGCCTGAGCACTTAGTGTTGAGATGCAGCCACGTGCAGTGAATTGTTTTCAGGACATTCTGAGAGCTCATCGCTGAAGCGTTTCCTAACACAGCACGGTGCACGACCTGAGCTTCATGCTGCTGACTGACATGTTTTAGGATTCCTGTTTCTCCCGAGACTCGGACAGATGAGTTATCCTGTAATGACCTAAGGCAGTGTTCGGAGAACTCATTAGTCAACAGAGCCAAATAGCAACAGTACAACGATTGAAATTTCTTTTGAGAGCCAAATTTTTTAAACTTAAACTATATAGGTAGGTACATTGTTATTAACTTAATTAGGGGACTCCTAAGCCGGCCTTTGCTAAAAACGTCCTCAATCTGATTGAGGTACGTTTGCTGAGGTCGACCCCTTCCAACTCTCCCATCCACACTCATCTTGTATACTTGTTTCATCTATCTCCTTTCCGAAAACCGACTTCTGCGCATGGGCCACGAAGTTTCAATTGCACTGTACGTGCGCGCCAGCACGTGGTATTTTGTGGAAGAGCCACACTCAAGGGGCCAAAGAGCTGCATGTGGCTCGCGAGCCACGGTTTGCCTACCACTGACCTAAGGGAACAGGGAAAGTGTGCGAGATGACGTCCGAAGAGGGTCTTGTTTTGATGTTTGACAGGTTATTACTCTGACTCTGCTTTCCATATCATGTGGGAGCAAGGGTCACATTTTATGGAGCTTTATTTTCTGACTTTTATAGAGCTATTTATTTGATGATGCATAACAGGTTTGTGAATGTTAGGAAGTTGAATCATCAAAGCACTTTCTATGAGCAGGACTTATGTTGGACCTAAAAATAAATTTTGCCAACATAGCCATTAATGATTAGAACCAATTGTTTAAATTGGGCTCAGATTACCAAAAAACCTTCTTGTGATTTCGTTGGCCAGTCCCACGGTGCTCTAATGGGCAAGAGGGAAGTATTATTGCATCTGTTCTATAAAGCATATGTATTTAAACAGCTACCCCCATTTATTTTAACCAAGCATTGCTTCTGGTATAGGGACGCTGAAGAAATTCCTCTGACTTAGAGGGCTGTTTTCATGGCGTATTTATGCTTCGGTACTGCAGACTCCGATAACCAGGTTTAATCGAGTTGCAGATTGAATTAAGGGCATTTGTTCTTACAGATCCCTGGGACTTAGAAATCTGCCTGCAGCTGGTTGAATAATGAATATTACACCTCAGGAGTTTTCCTCCGCTAGCCACTCTTGGAGGATGTTTATAACGTTCCCAAACCAGCTATTTGTATACAGTCAGCATATTGTGCTCGTTAGTGTAACACAGAAAGGCAGTCATTCCTGAGCGGTGGGAGGAGGGGCCGTGGCGTTTTTAGATATTCCACTCTCGGTGGTGCCCCGTGTCACAGTTCAGCGGTGAGTCACCCTGACGAGAAATCTGTTAAGGTTGGAGTCAAGCCAGTCTGTCCTAGTTGAGCCTTTTTTAGGGGCCGGCCTGGCCAGCCCCAAGTGAAACCTTATAGGTGCTTCCTGATGAGTAATAGTGAGCCTCAGGGTTTGCAGGGAGGAGTTTGTTATGGAGATGGGGACAACAGTCCCCCACGAGGCTCAGGACGGGCAGCCAGTCCGGGAGTTGCACGGCAGACACCGAGCCCTGGGCCTGGGCGCTCCTGGAAAATTGGCTCCGGGCGTCCCAACGGTCTGTGGCATCGAGTGAATGAAGTATTGTCACATTAGTCATTAGCTCCAAACGGGGGGGAATGCTACTGTGGGTTTTTAAAGTGGAAAATATGAACGAAACCATGTACTCTGAACTATAACCTAGTATTTGTTTAAGTAGAATATTAGTATGGAACCCTACAATACATACATATATATACAGATGGATGGAAGGGTGGAAGGAAGGAAAGAAAGAAAAGAAAGAGAAGATAGATAGATAGATAGATAGATAGATAGATAGATAGAAAAAGAGAAAGAAAGAAAAAAACAGACATTGGTGGTTTTCCTTCATATTAGCTGATGTTTGGGCATCAGCCCAAGAAGGAAGTGAACACTTTCTCCTGTGACGTTTTGCTGCTGTTGAGAACACCCAGAGCTGTGAGGCCTCCTCCTCCTCCTCCCCGCCCCCCTCCCCCAATCTCACTTGCTAACGGACGTCCCTTTATCAGCAGCCGTGGTGGCGGGCCCATTTGTGACAGGCAGGCTCTGATTTGCTACTCACTTCCCTTCAGTGATCCAAGTGGTAATTACGGGCCATTTGATCCGGGAGCATCTGCTGTGAGAACACACGGAGCTTCCGTTCCCCTCCTCCAGGCTCGCTGAGCAGACGTGAGCTTCCCGGCCCATCCCTGGAATGAGCACAGTAAATGCTTTCGTGGGAGCTGCCCTACCAGGGGAGCTGAGTGGTTTGTCAACCTTAACCAGCTCGTATGCAGAGCCAGAGGGCGGGTCAGCCGTGTGGCTCCGGGTTCGTGGCCGGCCGGCCAGAGCTGGACCGCACGGTGGGTGGTCTGAGCTTCAGTGCTCACCGCGGTTCCCAGGGAGGCTGTCACCCAGGTCTTCATAGTGATCATCACAGAATCACGGTGGTAAAATCTCTTTCAATGTAATGCCATCACCCAGACTGGACTTTAAAAAGTTCTTTCACAAGGTTGGACCCTTCGGCCTTGCCTGTGTGGCTCAGTTGGTTGAGCATCAACCAGGAACCCAGAGGTCACCGGTTCGATTCCCGGACAGGGCACATGCTGAGGTTGCTGGTTTGATTCCCGGTAAGGGGCATGCAGGAGGCAGCCAGTCAGTGAAGTTTCTCTCTCATTGATGTTTCTGTCTCTCTATCCCTCTCCCTTCCTCTCTCTCTAAAATCAATGAAAACATTTTTTTAAAAAAAGAGGTACAGTCGATGTACCTTCAAATGCCGTTCCTCACACCAGCCACCCACCTCCCACGAGGCTGACATTTTAGCATCCTTTAAAGGGGAAGACACTGAAGCCCGGAGACAGATCACCAGCCCAGACAAGGCTGGGATTTGACCCAGGTTGTCTGTTATATTTTCACCGTCTCCGTCTGTCTTCTGCGGGAGCTGGAACCTGGAATGGGCTAATTGGAAGTTAATTCTGAGGAGGAGGGAGAGGGAGAGGAGGAGGCAGGCTGGGTTTGCACCAGTCTTGACACAGGGAGCCAATCATGCGCCTGGGGAGCGGGGGTGGGGGGGTGCGGGTAAGGATTAAACCGGGAGGAGGGTTTTCCAGATGGCTCCTTTAGAGGCGCTGCTCTTCAACAGCTCCTGTTCCTTTTAAAGAATGTGGGAGAATGTTTTCTCCGGCTGGTTGAAAATAAAGGGTGTGTATTCCCAGCCTGGATAGCATTGTCCCTTGAGGGAATCAATCAGTTTTCTGTCCAAATGGGCAAAACTTGTCACAGCCTAGGAGAGCTTAAATCAAATAGCCTTTTCTTTTTCTGGTTCAAATGAATGAATCAGCTGCACATTCTCGATGCTTCCCTTGCATAAGCAGGTTTTACCTCTGTAATTGCATACACTCTGGGATGTGTGTGTGTGTGTGTGTCTGTGTGTTATACACAGAAAAAATTATAAGTTTTCATGGAGGTGTCTCTTGAGCGGGTCTGAGTCCCTCTTGGCCTTGTTGGGCGCCTTCTCTTCTGCCGTCCACTCCACCTTAGGTCGAGGGTGGACTCAGGAGGAGATTCCTTAGAGCTGCTGTGGGCACAGAGCCCTGATTAATTGAGTATAAAATGCGTATTTCTCTTGTCCTCCCTCCCCTCTCTGCATCTCCCTGCACACTGTTCTCTTGTCCAGGACTTGTCCCTGGCAATAATCTGTTAATTTCTCCTCTTGACTTTTTAGGGAAGATTAAGAAGTTGACACTGTAGAAACAGATTTGAATAAGATACGGGAAATGGACAGCTTTTACCTTGCAAGCCTACGTATGACCGAAGTTGTGGGTGTTCCCAAGTCAGCACCCACGTGTTGGGTGTGTCCTGGGTGCAGGACGGACTGTGTTAGGGCGGAAGGAGACCGGAGGCTCTGCTGTTATGTCAGTCATCCTAGCACCTGGGGGCGCCCGAGCAGCTGTGGCCAGGGACACAGGCCAGAAGCTCATCGAACTGCGTGGCCTTGGGGGAGGGGATGGGTAGCATTTGAAACGAGGGTGAAGGCTATAAATGGTGTCAGCAATGCAGCTGTGGGACATGGTCCTGAACAAGAATCCGGAGGCAAACATGGCTTCACTCCTGGGTGGGGAGTGAATGGCGGGCGTGTGTCCTGTATAACAGAAAGGAACCGGGGCAGGCAGGTGGCATCCTTTCTGTGGGGAGGTGACTGCCGAGCTGATATTTCCGTCTAGTGTTGTGGTGGTGAGCACACACTCAAGCCAGGTTCTCAGGCTCAGATCCCCACAATCCCACAGTCGTAGCTCCTGTGTGCGCTTGGGCAAGGTTCTAGAGTTTTCCCAGCCTCATTTTCCTCACCTGTTAGAGGGCTCTGAATCGTGAGTGACTGACAGCAGGTCAACGCTGATTGCATCCACCCTGTGTGCCGGCCTCTCTGATGGACAGCGGGGGGTGGGGCCAGGAGAGGTAGTTGTGGGTTTGCATTTCTCATGTCCTCTCCCACCTGTCTGTCCTCAGTCACATTTTTCCTGTTCTGTCCCCAAAGTGCCAGATGAAATGCTTTGCGGCAGGAATCGGGACTCTGATCTCCGTAGTGTGGTTTCTAACTCCACAGTGACCCCTGCTGGGGATTTGGTTGGATTCTGCATAAGCCTGGTCTGCGAGGTTGGGTCTGCGCCTTTAAGCAGTACCTGCCGTTGCTGCCTCACCTGGTTGAAGCCACAGCTCACTGCTCAGATGACAAGAAGGACCTGGGAGGTTTTCCCAGAGGAGAGGACGCGGTCCTGTGAGATAGGGACCCTTCAGGAGAGCGTGGTGTCCGTGCTGCTTCTCCTGCCCTTGGCTCCCGGCATCTGCTCCTCTGTCTCTTTTTTCCTTTCGGTTTGCCACGTGAGGTTCATATTGATCCTGGGCTGTCATCATCTGTCCGGGAAAATGTACAGAAAGTGGCAGATCCATGGCAGGTCCAGAAATGCCTCTCAGCGATGATCAGCACATTTAAAAACAACGGCACAACCCTTGCCGGTTTGGCTCAGTGAATAGAGTGTCGGCCTGTGGACTGAAAAGGTCCCGGGTTCGATTCCGGTCAAGGGTCCGATGCCTGGGTTGTGGGCTCAATCCCCAGTGGGGGGTGTGCAGGAGGCAGCTGATCAGTGATTCTCTCTCATCATTGATGTTTCTCTCTCTCTCTTTCCCTTCTTCTCTGAAATCAATAAAAATCTTTAAAGTAAATAAATAAATAAATAAAAATAAAAACGACGGCACAGAAAGATAGGTCTTCCCTTGCTTGCCTGAACCTGTTTTTTTAAAATTTCTTTAATATATCTATTTTTGTTTTTAACTACTACATAGGAGGATCTTTGACTTTTTTTTTAATGCATGGAGTTCAAAGTAAAATCATCCATCGATAAGAACTTGAATGTGTGATGAGGATATAGAGTTCTGTGTAGTATTGAATCCGTATGTAAGGTTCCTGCTGTATAAGGTGTTTTCACACAGATGGTCTCCTTTGCTCACACATTTGTATTGTTAGTTAATAACCTTATGCAACTATATGAATAACACCTGCTTCCATGAAGTAGGACACAGGCCCAGCAAGGGGAGTGCCCTGTCCCGATCACCGCGTGCTGGTTCGGCGTTTGTGGCTGCAGAGTCAGGTCTCTGCTTCACACCAGACCCACGTAACCTGGTCAGAGGAAAGCATTTCTGATTTACTTGCTAAATGTTCACTAATTTTCTTTATAAAACGTTGGAAGTGCAGGTTAGCATGAGGTCATTGAATGACTGTGATGACGAAATTTAGAAACAGCTTGTTCCGAAAAGGCCGATGTTGGGGGATGATTTCTAAAAGGATATGCAGATGTGGAACAGCTGAAGGACAGAAAAAACGTTCCCCAGGATGAAGGGCTGATTTTTAGAAACGAGTAGAAATTAGGGAGAAGGAAAGTGTGCTTGGCTTAAGTGCAGCTCAGGGGTAGGATGCAGGCGGGCATCTGTGGCCGTGGATGAGAGTGTAGAAAAATTCACGAGGATCATGGCTTAGAGGCAGTTAAGAGGCAGAGCGCGTAGTGGCCAGAACACGGGCCAAGGAGTCAGTTGACTTCCACTCGGCCTCCCTGGGCAACAGTTCCATGTGGGTTAAACGAAGAAGGAAAAACAGCTTGTCTGACAGCCCCAGAGGCTCAAGAGAAGCCAGAGGTGGAAGGACTGTGGAAGGTTTATGATAAAATAATGCCGTAAATGAAGGGGATATGATTTCAGTAGTTTCCCTCATTTTAAAAAAATCAAGTCGGTCTGCATTTCCTTTTGGAATCTGAAAACAGGTCGATGAACTTCTGCACATGTGCAGCTCAGCAGTGGATGGTGCTCCCCGCGACCACCCATGGGAAGTCCAGACCTACATTCACTTCCAGGACAGTCAAGGCGTTACCGTGGTGATCAAGCCGGACCACAGGGTGGAAGACATTTTGACGTTGGCATGCAAGGTAATGGGTTCCGCTGCAGAGATGTAATTCTGAAGAAAAAGAATCATTAATGTCGCATCCCTATGCCTTCTGAGTCTGTGTGGTTTTCAGGCCTCACTTTCTACACCAGGGAAATAGCAACTTATTAATGGACGCATTTATGAGCATTCTCCGTGTCCATCTTTCAGAAGTCAGGATTGCTAGGGCAGGGCCCCTCATCTTCATGAAGAACCTGAGCTATTCACTGAGATTCTCTAAGTCCCTTTCTGTAGAAAGTACATCTGAAGGCTGTTGTTATTTAAGTTACTTGGAGATGGTGCCCTAATCTTGGAAGTAGTTTGATTTGATCCTAAGTAGTTTTACCAAGTTTCACTGGATTAAACAAGTAACTTCCATTTGCAGTGGTGTCATGCAGACTGTTATGAGATGTTTTATTCATTATTCAAATTGGGCTTTATTTCTGAAAAGGTAGCGTATGATCAGTCACTGAGTCAAAAACAGACTCAGCACCATCAGGTTAGATGTTTTTAGACCACCAGGTGGCAGAGGAGAGCTTAAATATTTTTAAGTTTTCAGAGAAAGTACAATCAACTATATGAAAAGATAAAAAAGGCATGTAGAGCTTGGTAACTCTTTACCATGCACACTTAATAGATGTAGATGATCCTTAATTTCAGACCTCCCTTGTCACTTTGATTTAAGCCTTAGTATACCAGACATTTACATATGTTACTCATGAATATGGATTTCCTTTTCCTCCATTATGTAAGGTTTTTTTAGTCAGTCAACAATGTTGTTTTATAGCAGTGATGCTACATGTATGTGGGTACATGTTTTCCTTTTAAAAAAATTTTAGAGTAGGAAATTCCTAATTCTGAAGTCTGTAGAATATGAGATTTTTCACATTTCACAAATTGCTCTGCTTTAGTAGTGGGAAACACCTGAAAGTTAGGTACAACCAATATGTAAAGAGATAGCATGTGCTGAAATAGTACGATGCAGAGCTGGGCAAAAGTAGGTTTATAGTTGTAGTATAAATATATAATATAACAATTAGCAAATAAGATTAAGCCCTATATTTCATGTACTCACAACTGTAGCCCTACTTTTGCCCACCCTTGTATATTCTATTGTCAGATATTTGGGACTAGAACCTCTTAAAAATAAATCTCTTGACCTAAGCGGTTTGGCTCAGTAGATAGAGCGTCGGCCTGTGGACTCAAGGGTCCAGGGTTCAATTCCAGTCAAGGGCATGTACCTTGGTTGCGGGCACATCCCCAGTTGGGGGTGTGCAGAAGGCAGCTGATCGATGTTTCTCTCTCATCGATGTTTCTCTCTATCCCTCTCCCTTCCTCTCTGTAAAAAATCAATAAAATATATTTTTAAAAATCTCTTGCTTTTAGTGGTAAACAGTATCATTTAGAGAAAACTTTGAAAATAATTGTCTGTCTTGCCATTTTTAAATTCAAGCTCTTATATATGGTTTAAACTCAGCAACTTCCATATGGCATTTCATTTTTTAGACATTTCCACTTGGATTTCTAATGAGCAGGGATGAATTTAGAAAGAATATTTACAACCTGAGTGACTGTCCTTTTCCTTCCAGATGAGGCAGGTGGAACCCAGCCACTATGGCCTGCAGCTTCGAAAGCTGGTGGATGAAAACATCGAGTACTGCATTCCCGCCCCCTATGAATACCTGCAAGAACAGGTGGGCGGGAGTCAGCCGTAGGACCAGAAGTCGGAGCCACATCCATGGCCTCCTAATTTAAAAAATCAGTAGTTTGGAGGGGGGGGGGGGGGAGTGGTTCCTGTTTAAATTTGGCATCTAGTTCGGAAACAGTTGAGATCCATTTCCAAGATTCCGTGACATCAGATCCCTGGCCTTGTTGTTTGCACCTTTCGTAGGTTTATGACGAAATAGAAGTCTTTCCACTGAATGTGTATGACGTGCAGCTCACGAAGACGGGGAGTGTGTCTGACTTCGGTGAGCATAGCGACGCCCTTACTATTCTGTCCTAGTTTGCCATGGTACCTTAAGACCTAATTTTTTTCCCTTAAATTTTCATTTTCAGAAATTATGATAGTAGTTTCTGAATTTGCTTTATCTTCTTCATTTTTATTTATATTAGCAGACTAAAAAGGTAGGCATTGATACTAGGGTAAGAGGCCAAAGTAATTGAAAGGACTAAATGGGAAAGTTGATGAGAAATTGGAAATGGTGGCGATAGCACGTTAATGAATTTGTGTGCCAGGTGCTGTTCTAGACTGATCAGCTCAGGATCATGTGACAGCTCTTTTCATCCCAGCGTCTTGCTCCCAGCTCACTTTCACCCGCCCGGAGTGCAACCCTTCCTGCCCCCTCCTCATCCCTCCCTAGGGGTGTAAATCAGACCTGTCCTTCAAGAACTAACGGAAGGCCTAAGTTTCCTGAAGAAGCCTGTTTGATTGCTTTAGCCTCAGTTTAACAACTCAGGGTCAATACTCCCCAAATCACTTTGAAATGTGTAATTCTTGCATTTCTGTTTATCTGTATTTAAGCTGGTTTTGAGCTCTCTATAGACTATGCTCATGTATAAAGTTCATTTCTGTCTTTCGTTCTGTCTTTTATCATAGGAACTCAATAATTAGTTAATCATCAATAGAAAGACTATTTCTTATTTTGTTAAATGTATTATTAATATACCCATCTTTCTTAAAATGACTCAAGCTGATCAAATTCTACTCACTGTTTATTACGTTAAAATTTCCTTTTTATGATTTGGTCTTTGTTTCTTATCACATTGAGGGCCAGCACTCTATTCATCCAGTATTTTCCTATCTCCTTAAGATGCCTAGCCTGATATACTAGTATATACAGTTATTTCTTAACAAGTATTTTTTTCATTGAACTGAATTTGGCTTGTTTCAATAAGAGTAGTTTTTGTTCTTAACATTAAAAAATTAAAATTGTGGTGAAATACACATAACGTTTGCCATCTTAATCATTTTTTGGAATGGTTAACAATGGCAGTTCAGTGTCCATTCACATTGTTGTGCAACCATCACCACCATCCATCTGCAGGACTGTTTTCATCTTGCAGAACCAGAACTCTGTACCGATTAAAGAGTAACTCCCCTTCTTCCTCCCCCAGCCCCTGGCAGCCCCCCTCATACTTTCTGTCTCTACACATTTGACCACTTTGGGTACCTCCAACAGTTATTTGTTCCTTTGAGCCTGGCTTGTTTTCACACAGTATAATGTCCTCCAGGTGTGTCCATGTTATAGCATGTATCAGAATGTCCTTCCTTTTGAAAGTGTGAGTCATGTTCCATGGCATGGACATACCGCAGTGTATCCATTCATCTGTGGATGGACAGGTGGGTTGCTTTGGCTGTTTGCCTGGTGTCAGTCACGCTTCTGTGAACATGCGTGTATGGATGGCCCCTGTTTTCAATAAGCTTGTATTTGTGTTCATTAAACCTTGAGATCTGACATGGTCCTCTTTTTCTGATCCCGCCAGCTATTTGTGCTTTCAAAATAGTTGTGACTTAGACCCTCTCTGCACACTGTGCTTGTAAGAATAGACGCTGGAGAAGACGCTGCTGAGCTGGGAAGTTGATCGGAGAGATGAGCTGAGGCTCGTGTTTCCCTTTCGCGTTTGTCCGCAGGGTTTGCCGTGACCGCCCAGGTGGATGAGCACCAGCATCTCAGCCGGATCTTCATCAGCGACGTCCTCCCCGGCGGCCTGGCGTATGGAGAAGGTCCGTGCGGCACCTTCCCGCCCACTCAGACCCGTGCAGTGCAGTCTCCACAGTGCAGGTTCCTTCTTCCAGTTGTGCCAGAAAGTGGTTTTCCCTAGAATTTTAAAGAAAGTACACTTAATAGTTTCATTGCAAATACATATGCATATGTGTGTGTACACTTTGGCAGTGTTTACTAAAATACCCTTCATTTTGAAAATGTCATAGAATCAGCTGTTAAACCGTGTATACCAGGGGTCCTCAAACTATGACCCGCGGGCCACATGCAAATACAAATATTGTATTTGTTCCCGTTTTGTTTTTTTACTTCAAAATAAGATATGTGCAGTGTGCGTAGGAATTTGTTCATAGTTTTTTTTTAAACTATAGTCCGGCCCTCCAACGGTCTGAGGGACAGTGAACTGGCCCCCTGTTTAAAAAGTTTGAGGACCCCTGGTGTATACATTGTTGGGGGACAGACACCCTGTACATACACAGAGAGCACATACATGCGTATCACACAGAGGAAAATGTGAGAGCCAGACAGGCAGGCAGACACAGATAAAACAAGTGTCATTTCCCAGGGCACTTCACAGCAGAGAAATAAGGAGGACAGTTCATTTGAATGGCTCTCAGATCATTTCCCTTTCAAACTACTCTGTCTGATCCCAGCCGCGAGAGAGCGGGCGTTTGTTATCAGTGGCATCCAAATACATTTTGGCACTTTCTTTGAAGGTAGCAACTGAACAACAGCCCGTGTTTGCAGCTTCCTTTCATCTTGAAATCTTTCCTCTGAGTAATCTCTCTCTCTCTCTCCTCTTCCTCTGTTTCCCCGTCCTCCCAGGGCTGAGGAAGGGCAACGAGATCATGACCTTGAATGGGGAAGCTGTGTCCGACCTTGACCTGAAGCAGATGGAGGCCCTGTTCTCTGAGAAGAGCGTGGGGCTCACGCTGATCGCCCGGCCGCCAGGCACCAAGGGAACCCTGTGCACTTCCTGGTCGGACAGTGACCTCTTCTCCAGGGACCAGAAGGGCCTGCTCCCCCCTCCTAACCAGTCCCAGCTTCTGGAGGAGTTCCTGGACAACTTCAAAAAGAACACGGCCAATGGTGAGCATTGGCCTCTCCTCCGTCTTAACCGCCGGTTTCCACAGCTAAACTTTGTAGGCTGTTCTTTTGCTGCAAACTTAGATTATTTAAGCTGTTCAAAAAGTGTTTTCTCATGGTATTAGGAAAAGAACACAAATGCCAACCAAGTAGATTTGGTCAAAATTCCATGTATGTTAGTAATCATAACACTTGTCATGAAAATAGAGTGTAATTTTGCACAAAGTAGCATTCTTTAAAATTGCAGCATCGTTTACCAGTCACGCGTGACACTTGGCATGGTAATTGCTTTGTGATGGAGGCAGACAAAAGCCAACAGAAATGCCAAGGTTGATTTTTCTATTCAGCTGAATCAAAGGCAAAAACATTTCGCGGCGATCTATTGGGTCCTTAGAAGAGTCCATGCAGTTCAGTTCTTTACCTCTTTTGTTAAGTACTACTTTCTCAGTAAACTGCACGCCTGTCATGGAGGCCATGAACCAAAAAGTTTGTTTAGGCCTAAAAGTGACACACTGTTTGCCAGTTTATTTTTCTAAAGGTAAAATTTCCATACGAGGCAGTCGTGGGAAGGTTTGCACTTCTGAGCTTGTCCTCATGCAGGTCTCACACAGCGCAGTCAGCGAATGAGGGGCTGCAGCTGACCCTGCAGACCGCGGCTCCCGCTGTGCTCCCGGAGCGACCGAGCGTCTTCATCCAGGAGGCACAGGATGTGATTTTTAGACTTGATAACAACGACAGAGGATTTCCCATTGAAATCGCTGCATGGTTACCAAAAATGCATGAAAACCACAAACGAGACGTTGTTAGGCTAGCATTAGTTATAAAGCAAGTTCATTAGGCCAGTTTTGGAATAAAAAAGTCAGATTGTGAGATTTGGGATTCAGTGGGGTATACAGTGCTTTCTGCTCCTCTCGAGGCTTCACTCCAATTTCAATGCCAACTATGGGCGTATACAAGCGAGTGTCATAGACAGAAATTATGCCGGAACTAATTCATTGCTTGGCTCCGTGAGGGCCGTCCTTCAGCTTCCCCGGCTGCGTGATAGGCCCCGTGTCCCCCGTAGCACGCACGCATGCCCCCTCTCTGGACTCATTATTCTCGAGGGATGCATTCCCTGCCTGTTATTTCTCTATGTGTTTTATCATCATAAAGATTTACTGCCATCATTGCACTGGTGCTTGCAGGAATGAGTTTCTATAGAGAGCAGCAAAACCAGTCAATTTACCCTTTTTTAAATAGTAAGGATCAAGTCAGTCCATTAAGCTTGTTGTCTTCCCCCCAAGGCAGCAGAATAAAGCAGATAGGTAGGATGGCATGACTCATCCTCGGGAGCCATCCTGATGTTCTCAACCTTGATGACTTGCCTGAGGAGCGCGTGTCTGTGGGTGCACACGGCTTCGCTGCTCCGAGCGTGAGCGTGGCGGTGCTGGTCCACGCTGCTCTTCCCGCAGGTCCCCATGCAGCTGCGGTGCCGCATCCTCGCGTCCCTCCCTCCCTCCCTGGGTAGGGCTTCCCCACAGCCCGGGCAGAGCCGCTGACCGCTCTGGGTTCCCGGCCAGACTGTGTGCTCTGTGGGGTGACTCATCCTCCCCAGAGCGCACGCCGCCCCTCCTGCCCGGCGGAGACTGTCTGGCCCCTCCTGGTCCGTGGCGATGGGCTTGGGCGGAAACCAGGCAGCCACGGCGACTGCTTCCCCCAACCCTCCGCACACACGGGATGGCTTGCTTTCTTTCTGAAGCAGTTGCATAGCTCGTGAAGGAAGTGAAATACCGGTGAGTGAACATCTCGGAGGGAAGTCTGTCCATTTTGAAGGTTAGGGGAAAGGGAAGTCAGGGAGTGGGTAGATGGAAAATGAAAGATAAACAGAGAAATAAGGGTGAGTCTTTCATTTGTGCCTAATACCTCGATTACATGAGAGGCCTGTTGACACCAAGAAGGGGGGTGTGGTGACGAGCAGGCAGTCCGACCTGGGTTTGGGTCCTGGCTTGACCTTTCCAGGTTGTGCGACTTTGGGGGCAGCCCTCAAGCAAAGAGGTCTGAGCGTGGGTGAGTGCACCCCAGCAGCCTGTCCCCTCCTGGGACAGTTCTTCAGGTGGCCCCTGGAATTGAGCCCCATTTGATGTTAACCAGCGCTCACTCGCACTGGCCTGAACCGGAGCATTTTCTGAACTTGTCTGTGCCAAGGCTGTGAGGATTAAATGAGATGATGTGTGTCAAGTTTTCGGTAAAGCACAGCTGTTGCGCTTATGTGTTGCTATTCTCTGAATCAGGAGTTATTTGCCCCAACTTCTAGTACTGCCCTCCTGTGTGTGCTCGGGAGGCAGCCACTTGACTTATTAGCTCACATCTTGTTCATCAGGACACACTGTCCCATTGGCATGGTGAGGGCACGGAGGAGCAAAGACCTTCCAGCAGTCACCGGCTTTGCTGTGATGCTCCCATGATGCACTGTGAAGAGTGGCTTTGCAATGATACTCCCATGATGCTCTGTGAAGAGTGGCTTTGCTATGATACTCCCATGATGCTCTGTGAAAAGTGGCTTTGCAGTGATACTCCCATGATGCTCTGTGAAGAGCGGAACAGACAAGAAATACATAGGGAATTGACGAGAGTTCAATATTAGGTTCCTTTGTTTCCTTGGACATGAATGGCCCTTTGATTCTCATGGTCCGGGGTTTGAATTTCTGTCTTCGTGATCCACCGTAGAAAGAGAGGAAATGTCCATGGGCTGTCTTTGACTTGAGCGGAAATATCATCTGTAAAGACTTTTTATAGAGAGAATTAATTTTACCACTGGAATTCCCCCAAGAGCCCGGTGTTATTTTTAAGCCAACAAAGCCACCATTGAAGGGATTGGCCGCGCCAGCCCTGTTTATACTGGGTTCCTATTAATGATGTTTTTGTGATTTAAGTAGGAAAATCCCTTCTCTAATATATGCCATCGTTTGAAAAATTCCAGCAGCTTTTAAGAGTTTCATCGGGCATGCAGTTCCTGAACAAAGTCTTTATGTAAGCACTGAACTTGCTGTGGCATTAATGTATTTTCCATCTATCAACAGCTATTAATCCTGCATTGTTAAGGGCGGGGATTTATTTAACAGGAGACAAACTAGAAAAGGCCTCTATGTTCCTTCTGCCATTTAGACACCATCAACTCAGCAGATGCTTACCAGATGAGGAGGGTAATTGCAGCCTGGGGTTCTTTTTTTAATCCCTCGCCCCACTTTGAATCACTCCCTTTCCAAATTGAGGTATGAGTAGTGTGGAGTCTCCAGCTACCAGAAGCCACTTAGATGCAAATTTGCTCTTTGGAATGAACTGCTGCTGCGAATGTATGTGTCCATTATACACCTTTGCACCAGGGGAAGAATTATAGAGCCGGCTCTGATGTGGCCAACCCCCTTATTTCCTGTTTATGAGAGCGAGGGCATTTTGCCGCCCATCGCCGGGTGTAGGATGACTAACAACACGGAGCCCAGAGAATGCGCTGCTTGAGCATAGAGCTGCTCTGACTGGGTCTGTCTGGCTGACACCCCAGAGGCCCAGATGTAAAACCATAATTAGAGTTCCTAAAGATGGCTGCTGTATTTAAAAACCTTTTTAAAAATCCGATTGGGAAATACTAGTTTTACCAGAACACAGAGAACTTGGGCCTCAGAATTCTGAGTTTCTTAGAGTTTTCACTCTCATCCATGGACATGAGCATGTCTTCTGTTTGCAGTGGAGGGAATGACGATCCTTGGACCCCAAGTCCCTTAATAAAATTCAGCATTGTTGGGGCATTTGGTTTCCTTTTTCTCATTCTCATTCATTGATTTATTCACTTGATTAATTTAACAAAGCACACAATTGCATGTTGTTAAATGTTGCAGGCACATGAAGGTGAAGTAGACACCATTTTCTCGATGTTTATAGTGAGTGGGAACAGTGAAACGCTTGTAAATAATAATTCATGATTTGCAAACAATACTTTCCAATGCAAAGAAGAAAAGATCCAGCCTGGAGGTAGCATTCCACTGATTTTCCTGTTGATTTAGAGCAACAGGGGCCAGCAGGGAGCTGTGAGAATCTGAGAGAAGTTTCTGGAAGAGACAAGTCAGAGCCAGAGCATTTGACCTCAGCTGCAGGTGCACAGGGGATAGATCGGGACGCCTGTGGCGGGGGCTCGACCTGGGACCCCGGCTGGAAGCAGAGGTCACCTGGCTTGTGTGTGAGGGAAAATGGGAATCAAAATACAGAGGGTTGGTGTGGCCGTTTCATGTCCACTGAAGTGTGGCGAGGTGCTCCCAGGAAGAGACTGTGCCCCTGCGTGTCAGCTCTACTACTCCACGGTAGCCTCATCCCTTTGGGACTTAAAGCCTTGCCGTTTTTCATGACCAGAAGTACTTGTAAAATAAATCCTCAGGTAAATGTTTTGGGGGAAAGAAGGAATGACTACAGGTGCCCTATCAAATCCAAGTGCTCCTCAGCACCGTGAAGCCATATCTGCTAACAGTGTGGTCCTCACAGGTCACCTGTAGGGGTAGCAGGCCCTGGTGGCCTGTGGGAGGGGCAGCTGGTGGCGAGAGACACCCTGTAGCAAAGAAGACGTGGAATGTGGGAGCTGAGGGAGAAGCTGATGAATCAACTTTGCCAGCACTGTGAGGAAAAGCTAGTCCTCTATTGTCTCTCCTCCATTAAATGCAAATACATCTTTCAGGTAAGACTTGCCAGAATTTTGCTGAAGAACAACACTGTATGAAATTTCTATTGGATATGCCACTTTTAATAGCCATTTGAGAATGTAGGACAAGCATGTCAAACTTGTGGCCCGCGGGCCGCATGCCTCGTTTATTTGGCCCGTGTTAGCCTTTGAGTTTGACATGCTTGGTGTAGGACGACTAGGTCAAATGTAGTCTGCTGTGCGTGCAGAGTGAGCGGGGTCCCTGCAAAGTGGCTGTTCTATGGAGCTGTGACAGCTGTTGGAAAAAGGAAACTTTATAGCCTGTTACCTCAAAGGAAAAAAAGATAGGACTATTTCTGTGGATGCTATGAGTATTTTAATTACCCTTTCAGGTTGTTTTCTTCTTTTTATTTTAATTTAATATATTTTATTGATTTTTTACAGAGAGGAAGGGAGAGGGATAGAGAGTTAGAAACATTGATGAGAGAGAAACATAGATCAGTTGCCTCCTGCACACTCCCCACTGGGGATGTGCCCGCAACCAAGGTACATGCCCTTGAACGTAATCGAACCCAGGACCTTGAATCTGCAGGCTGACGCTCTATCCACTGAGCCAAACCGGTTAGGGCATGTTTTATTCTTTTTTAATATTATACCAGAACTCAACAAGTGCTCATCCCTTCACGGTTATCTGCAATGTGGAATCCGAACCATGATTGGTGGACTTTTCTTGGTTCTGTTGAAATCCATTGGCCTATCTTGCACTTTGAATGGATCTGTTTCTCACGTGTGACTTTGCAACCTGCCAGGGGCAATGATGATTTGGCGTGGAGGGACCACTAGGTCACACAGAGTAGAGACGTGCAGGTTGCCGCTGTGGAAGGGGCACCAGTGGTTGCCAGTGAGGATGAGGCAGCGAAGGAGGTGAGGATGGGCCATGTGGACACCTGGAAGCAAAGCTTTCCAGGCAGAGGGCACTGTGACAAGTGCCCTGAGACAGAGACGTAAGTGGCAAGTTTAAGGCTCAGCAAATGGCCCAGGTGCCTGGAGAGGAGACCTGAGAGGACCGGTGAGGGACGAGTAGGGAGGGCTTTAGAGGTGAAAAGTCTGATGTTTCCTCTGAGGACAAGCAGGACCCTCCCGTGCATTGAGCCGAGCAGTGGCAGGAGCTGACCAGTGTTTTGAAAGCATCGCCGTTGAGAAGAGACTGCAGGAGGCCAGGGGTGGGACAGGCGTTTGCAGCGAGGATCCGGGCGAGAGGCGATGCTGGCTTTGCTCTCGGTGGAGGCAGCGCTTCAGGACTTGCTCAGAGGTCAGTGTGGGTGTGAGGAGACAGGAGGCAAGGACGGCTCCCTGGTTTGGCTGAGCAGCCGGAGGATGGAGTTGCCTTCTACAAGGGGAGGCTGTCCGGGGGCAGCTCTGCGGGGGACCAGGAGTTCGTTCTGGAACACCGTGTTAAGCTCCTATCTGTATAATGAATATTCCACCTGCTTCCAAAATGGTTTTTAAAAGGCTTATGCAAAAATCCATCAAAATTAACAACATAAAGGGAAAGAGAGGGGATCTGAATGACAAATCGCCTATTCTAAAGATTTCCACTAAGTGTAAGGCCAAAACATGTTTGTTTATAGGAGAAATCAATCATGTTTAAAACACTAGTACAGCAAATCAATTGCTCTCATCTCAGACCTTTCAGTTATGATTTGTGGCATCTTATACATTTATATCTGATCCTACAGGGCTCAGCTCTGATTAGGTATTTATAAAGTGTCCATTCCCACATAAAGCCTTTGATCTGTTATCCCTGTTTTGCTTTTGGGCCATTAAGGTCTTTCACATGTTATGGGAGAAGATGACAAAGTTCAAATGACCCAATTTTGTTACTTGTCAGTAGCTCTGGGCAAACAGACGTACTAGTATTTGGAAAGAGACATTGGAAATTGTTAGTGAAATTATTTTGTGTCTTCCTCAAGGAGCCCTGACGGCTGCCCCTGGAGGGCGGGTGACACTGGATCACGTGGCACAGTTTACAGAACGCCCTTCCTTCTAAAGTCTCCCAGCGGGCTCCCTCCGGAACCTGGAATTCCCAGGGAAGCGTCTAAACAGAAAGACATGTTATTCTCAACTTCTCTACACTCGCCTTTCCAGTTCTGGCTATTGTGGATCTAATTCCGACTCATGTTTAGTTGACAAATTGGCACATCACGCTTCTGAGAAGTTTGGGCATCTTTGCATGATAGTATTGGCAAAATTACGGTTATTTTATAAAAAAGACTGAGGAAGAAAAGGGGGCTGGCGATGTTGCTAAGAGGCCTAGGTTTCATAAGCTTAATACCTATGACCTGTAAATACCTGGGGTCAGGTGAGCCCCAGCCAGCTCCGTGTGGATGGTCTCTGATCTTCAACAGGTCAACATGTGTTCACTGCGGAGGAGGAGGAGACGATTAAGAGGTGTCAGGCGTGTTTAAAAGATGAGGTGCAAGTAGAAATTTTATAATTTGCTTAGATCTCTGGGAATAGAAGTCTTCACGGAACCTATAAACTCAATTTCCGTACCTCTCCGTTAGGACTGCATTCCAGAAGTAGGGCTGCCTGCATGTCACCTTGGGGTGATCATGAGTTCTTCCTCTTTTGAATTCAAACCTTTTGTTTGTGTACCGGATACGGAAGTTAAGACTCAGTGCCTGGGAGTATCACTCTGTGTGTTTGTCATAATTGATCTACTAGGTTGAAAATCCCTTGAAAAGCAAGGACTTGAGGAATACAAAGGTGCATAAGACACAGCAGCTGACACAGCTCTTGGCGAATTGCAGGCAAGTCACTCAAATACCAACTGAATGGAGGGAAGGTTGTTAGGCGTCTCTTAACTGGATGTTAAGGTGATGTTCCTGAGAGGGGACTGGGGGTGGAGGGGGGTTAAAAGAATCCTTGGAGCTTCCCAGATCCCTTCTTTATTACTCTGGCCGCAAGGGAATTGTGCTGGGACTTGCACGCCTGTGGGGACGCTGGGTGGCCCCTGACGCTGCTGGGCTGAAACCATAGACCCAGCCCTGGCGTCTGGCTGTGTCCTGGGAGAACACGGAGCCCAGCTCACGTCCCTCATCCGTGCTGCTCTGCAGCTTTCATGGCTGATCAGTGGCCATGGCGCGGGGTATTGTGGCCGGCAAACCCAAACGACAACTAAAAAAGAGCAGTAATTTCTGCATCACCAGCGTAGGGCAGCGCTGACATGAGATGGGTGTTCGAGTTCTGTTTGCTGAGTTTGACGTAATGAACGTCCGTGGATCTGGGGGAAGGCGACCTGGATTCCGGGCCTCGTGCTTGACCTTGAACAAGTTCCTCGAGCTTCTATTTCCTTAACTCTTAAAATGAAGGATTGGGCAAGACAGTTAAGCATTTTTCCTTTCTCTCAAGTTTAATTATTTAATATGATTAAAGCAACACTTTAATGGCTGTAGGGATGTGTATTTCTTAAAATAGTTTGTGAAGGGAAAACAGCAATGGAGGGGGCTTTCCGTTTTGTGACAAATCTCCTGGCCCCTTTAAATAGAACCAGGTCTTGACTGCCCTGCAGAGAGTTAGTTAAGGCTTCGTAATAATAGCAGGCTGTGTCAAACCTAAAGATCACAGCGAGCCTTAAAACCACGAATTACCCCTACACCACCCTGGCGGGCCGGAGGTGTTATTATCATTTGACTTTCACAGCTGGGTAAACCAAGGCATGTGGACAAGGTCATGGTGACTTTCACAGCTGGATAAACCAAGGCACATGAAGTTGCTCGTCACTTGGACAAGGTCGTGGTGATTGTAGAGAGGGCGAGAACAGTTGTCTTCTTGTTTTTCCCTTCGCGTAGGGGAACATGTCTGGATTTTAACCACTTTTTTTTTTTCTTTTAAAAGTTCAGTATTAACACACTGAGAGTAAAATCCAATGATGATGTTCTCTGCAGTGAAACAGATTCAGGCGTAACTAGATCGGTGAAGGCCCAGTCTTATCCGGGTTCCCATCGGGGGCTGGGGCGCTAGCAGAAACCGCGGCCTCGTGATCACGTGGGGTTTTCTCTGTTCAGGGAAAGGTCAGGAGTTTAGTAGTAGTTTTACTATCTTTGTTTGAGTGCCTTTTTAATATCATTCACACAGACTTTCATTAACCTTGAGGTAACGTGACCATACATTGTCACTTGGTCCTTTGGAATCCACTGGTGGTGGAGTTTCACTGTAACTTTCATTTCTCTCCTGTAAAATCTACACTAACATTCTTATCTTTAAAAAAACACCTGAGGCCCTAACCAGTTTGGCTCAGTGGATAGAGCGTCGGCCTGTGGACTGAAGGGTCCCGGGTTCGATTCCAGTCAAGGGCATGTACCTTGGTTGCGGGCACATTCCCAGTGGGGGGCGTGCAGGAGGCAGCTGATCAATATTTCTCTTTCATCGATGTTTCTAACTCTCTATCCCTCTCCCTTCCTCTCTGTAAAAAATCAATAAAATATATATATATATAAAACCACCTGAGGATAATTCACATGCCATTACATTCATTAAAGTGTATAATTCAATGGGTTTTAGTATATTCACAAAGGTGCGAAACCATCACCGCTCTCTAATTCCAGAACATTTCATCACCTCAAAAAGAAACTCGGTACTCAGCAGCAGTCACCCCGAATCCCCCCAGCCCCCGGGGCTCTGACAACCACTACTCTCCTGTCTGTTCCTGTGGATGCGCCTAATCTGGATATTTCATATGTGGATATGGAACCACACCATATAGTCTTTTGTGTCTGGCTTCTTTTTTTCTTTTAAGTATATATATTATATATCTAATATATATATTATTGATTTCAGAGAGGAAGGGAGAGTGGAGGGAGAGAGAAACATCCATGATGAGAGAATCATTGATCGGCTGCCTACTGGGGATCCAGTTTGCAACCCAGGCATGTGCCCTGACCCGGAACCGAACCAGTGACCTTCTGGTTCGTGGGTTGAGACTCAGCCACTGAGCTACACCGGCCGGGATGGCTTCTTTCATTTAGCTTAATGTTTTCTGGGTTCATCAGTGTGGTAGCATGAGCCAGTACCTCATTCCTCCTCAGGGCTGAATATTCTATTTGACCTTTTAAAATCCCACAGCACAATGGCACTTCCTGAAAGGGGGTGTTACTCAAGTTTTCTTTCTCCTACAGCATAGAAATCTTGTGTACTTTTTTTAAGTTTTTTTCTAGGCTTGAATAGAACTCCAACTCCAAGAAGTTTGTAAGCGTTTGGAACTTAAACTTGACTTGATTAACGTTCTCTACGTGTCTGAAATACAGTGGTGTCTGTCACGTGCCCCTGGTTGTAATTAAGTGTGGCGTCTGGGTGGTCCTCCCAGCTGTGGCAGGAATCAGCTCTGGCAGAATCGAAACTCTGGCTGTAGATCCCTTTTACCATTGACCTTGTAGGTTTTATCAGAGACCCCGATGACGCCCTCTTTCTGTGGGCTAAGCGCGTGCCTCTGTCACAGGCATAGCCCGGCCAGACAAGGAGAATGGGGGCTCAGCCATCTCCCTGCTCCCCGCTTCTGAGAAGGCCTCTTCCTCCCCGAGGTGGCAGTTACCATGGAGGTTGCCTGCAGCATGTTCCGACCCTGAAATTGCCTGCCATATTCCTGGGCCTCTGCGTATCCTTGCAGACTCTGAGGGTGTTTAGCGCAAGATAATTGAATCAAATCGTGGCAGCCTGCTATTAAGAAACATTTACTATGGTATTTACTTCTCTCTATTTATCATCAGAGATATTGCCTTGTCAAGAACATCACTGATTGGCTGTGACCGCAGGTTCAGTGGACCTGGGAGATTTCTGAAATTTACATTTTCCTGGCATGGTATTTATGCTATGATGGAATTTAGTTCTCTGCAAGCTTTGACAATGACATTCAAGCTGCCGCCTTGAATTTCTTTGACACAAGAGTAATGTAACAATAAAGAAATGTCGATCCCAGTTATCTTCAGAAATGTAGGTTAACGTTTATGTCAGTAGCACCTAATAATTAGGGTGGTCTCTTTGTGAATGGTATAGTTTTGGAATTGACTAGCTTTCGCATGTAGTCAACTCAAAGTTATTTTTTTTCCTCTTGCCGAATAGTCCATCTGTTTCTATTATTTTCTTTAATTGGTTGTATTTTCATTTTGTCTCGATGACTGGTGAAGAGTAATATTTGCCTGGATGACAGAGCACAGCAAGTGTGATTAATGAAAGACCTCACAAACCACTGCGTTTTTTTAAGTAAAAGCATGAGAAAAATTCAGGGCAATCTGAGTTAATTAAAACTAATTATTGTTATACAAAGTTTGCAAATTTTAATTTAAAAGTCGGGCCATTTTAAGCTCTTCTGTGCAAATGAACTCATTGCTCAATGAGCTCTTGGGGCCATGATAAACTGCCTTGTGAGGATTTTATAATAGTGGGCGAAGCTTGGAGAACGGAAAAAATCATCATTTTGCACCTACAAAATGCTGAATCCTTACACTGGCGACTTCGGTTTACCAAAATCACAATTGTTGAAATTATTCGTCATTCATTTTCCTTTTTGTGTTGCTATTATTGCTTTTAGTGAAGGTGTGCATGGAGGTGGATTATATTAAGATGAATTGTACTTCAGGACAATAAAGCATTTATTATCAAAGAGGGGGCTTTGGATCCCACTGGGAATTAGTGTGCTGCGTGCATGCTCTGAAGCACGAACAGCATCGCTTAAACATCATCTCCGTCCTCACTGCCCTCCTTTTACTTCAAAGGAATCCTCAGTCCCAAGCTGACGCAGTTTCCCTGACGCTCTGACTACCATCATTCATTCCCCACAGAGTCTCATTGGACCGCAGAGGGGAAAACAGATTTTCTTTCGGCTTCTTGTTTTGGGTCTTCTTGAGATTTTAGCTCAGTTCCTCTTATTGTTGCTGTCTGTGCGTCCCCAGGAGCCATTCTGGGACGTTAGTAGGGGTTCCCAACCTTCTTTTCTGGGACCAGCTGCCTGTGCTCCGCAGGTCGGCTCCCTCCTTGCCACCAAGCCTCCTGGTGTCTCCCAGCAGCCACCTGGGTGGTGTCTGGGCCTGGGAAGAGCTTGCTTCTCCCTGGCTACCTGGTGTGTAGGCGGAGGCAGCCAAAGAGACTGGGATCGAAGGGTGGCATCAGCAGGAGGAGGCAAACATCGGCGCTGCCTGCGGAGTGAGAGCCCAGGAGTGAGCAGCAGGCAGGAGGCCAGCAGGCACCACCACGTGCACGTGCCCGAGCCCTCTCCCTCCGTCCAGTGCCACCCCACCCTGTCCCAAAGACTCCCCCTGCACATCCCAGTGGCCCCTCCAGCTGGTGCTCCCGGGCCCATGCCATGGGGTGTGGTGGGAGGGGTGAGGGGCAGAGCCCCCACTCCCGTGTGCTCACGGGGCGAGGCTGGCCCTTGGAAGAGATGGAGATGTAAACTTTGAATTCACATTATGCGCGGTGTGGGCGAGGCAACCTTAGCTGCAGCATTTCCCGGTGTTTCTCTTTTTAAGTTGAAACCCAGGATGTTACTTGAACACAGGTTTTGCCCTTTAATTGTAAAGGAATTGGGGTTGCAGGCTGCCTGGCCGCGAGGGACACGAGTGGGCGCTGTAGTGGCAAAGAGCAGGAAGGCGCTGCACTGTGAGGCGTCTCATACCGGAAGCCTCCTGTTTCCCGGGGCGCTGCAGGGTGAGTAGGAGTGCGGGAGACAGCCACCTTCCCGGGCAGCCGCCTGGCGTGTCGTCACTCTCCAGAATGTGGTTTTTGGTTAAAGGAGAAAGATGTCAGCGCCTGGTTTCACCTGGTGGGGGTGGGGGGGGGTGCTCAGTACCCTCTGAGGAGGGAATAAGTGATTGAACGAGTTGGTCCACATGGAGGCGCCGAGCTGCTGAGCAGAAGCTCTTGCTGGACCCCAAATCGTTCACTTCCCCAGGAATAAGATGAGAAAGACAAAAGGGCGTATTTTCTGGATAGAAACAGATGCCTTGACTTGATTTTACAGTTTTTTTCATTATTTACAATCAGGCTGGCTCACGCCTCCCGGAGCAGCCTGGGCGTCTGTCATGGAGCGTGACCTTGGGGCGGGTGGGAAGCACGTGCTTATTGTGACCTTTGGGTCAAGCGCCCTAACCCGTGTCCCAGGGAACCCACGCTCCAGAGGCTCCCCCAGGGGAAGCCAGTGTTTGGCTGGGAGGGAGGCTATTTCCCCGCCGGCCCAGCTGGCGCCTGCGATGTGGGGGGAGTGGAGTGGGGGCTGCACACGGGACAGGAGGTCGTGTCTGTCTAAAGCAGCTTGCCACATGAGCATTCCACCGTTACCGGCCCCGGTTCTTAAAGACACTTGCTGTTCTCCCAGAACTTACTTTGTTCTCATTTCTCCCCCGGGAAAGAGTGCTGAAGACACACTCCTCCTCGCGGGGTAGAGGTCCCGGTGAGCTCGGAGGCTCCGGGAACGGATCCACAGCCCTGGGCACCTCAGGCTCAGCTTCTCCTGAGCTTGGCCTCGGTGCATTGCTGGCGGGTTGGGAAAGGAGTCAGTCACCACGGAGACGGGTTATGCCCAGATGCCCTCAGCCTCCGTGGCAGTGGGTGGTGGAACCACCTAGCGCTGCCGCCTCCTCTCGGGTCCCAGAGCCTCGAGCCTCACGGGGAGGTGGTTCCCGAGATGCATCCTGTCAAGCTGAGCCTCAGAGAGGCCCCCGGGGGAGCCCCAGTGTTTCCCAATGAAGCCCTTCTTCCTGGGTGGGCCGGCTTTGGACAGGAAGGGCATCAGATGTCTGTTACCTGGTAAACATCCTGCCTTTGTCAGAGGTAAAAAGGGGGTTTTCAGCACTAAGGTTCCAAAGACTCAGAATTCACAGGGCACCTGCTTTCTACATCACCATGTTATTTCCCCGGCATCATCTAGTTTGTGCAGGCTCCCAGCTCCTTCTGCCCGAGGCATTGGTGAGACCTTCAGGTCTCTGTAGTCTTTGTATGGCCACCTCTATGACCTGTGGCAGGTGCTGTAGAAATCCCCACAAGTCAGTGCACCCGTGTGCGGCCTGCTTCCTGTACCTGGTATTGGAAATGCTGGAGCTTTTTGCTTACAAGGCGCAGGCAGCAGCAGTGCAGATTCGATTCTGCCACTTGGTCGTGTGCTCTGCGTGTGTGGACCATCTCTCTATCCGTGAGTTCCATCAACCTCCTCAGGCTCCCACAGCTTCTAAAGTTCTCCCACGGGCCATTGTCCCTGCCCTCACTGGGCTGAAGAGTTTGCCAATGTCTGTCCCTGGCTTTTCAGCCTCGATCAACTTAGGCATGAAATTGATCACTTCCTGTTGTGGCTGACTGGGATGCAAAACCACCTGGCATCACCTACTTGAGGGGACAGTCTCCCAAATACCAGAGTTAGAATGGAAATCTGTGTTATATTTGAGAGAGGCATGCCTTTCCGTCTTTCTTGAATGTGTCATTTTGAGAACCACTGGGAAGAATTGTTGAGGTGGCATGTATGTAACGGTAGAGTTGTAGGTTGGAAAACCACATGCTCTCTACTTAACCTTTTATACTGTGTCTTAATCCTTCACCTGGAAGTTAACAAAGTTTCCTCTTCCTCTTGGAACTTTCAACTTAGGATGAAATTGTGTTGATGCCAGAAAAAGAAGAATTATACTTGCAAATGAGCAAGTTGTGGGTTGCAATAAGAATCTATGATATTGCATCCTTGGTGTTCCAAAACATCCCTGGTGACTTGCCCTCAGCCAAAAATAGGCAAGTGCCAACAGTGGTCACTGCTTTTGATTTTTGGTCCAAATAAATTACGCAGGATCAGAGTTCAGTGAAGCACAGTTTGCACACAAATGATGAGAGTGACAAGGTGTTTAAGCCATAGTTTGGGTTGGTCATTGATCTCCTTTGACCAAAACAGACAAATGTTGCTTCTTCAGTTAGCGCTGTTTCAGACCAGCTATGTGTGAATTGTAACTTCAGTGTCATAAGGAGCGCTGGGGTCTGCCTTCTAGGTTGTCAGTTATTTTTTCTTTCCTTCTTTCTCTATCTGAGCCTTTAGGCCAGTCATGGCTACTCCGTGCGGGTGGCCAAACTCACAGATGTGTTGGTCACTTTCCGACAGATTTCAGCAATGTCCCGGACATCACCACTGGCCTGAAGAGGAGTCAGACGGATGGCACACTGGACCAGGCTTCCCACAGGGAGAAGATGGAACAGACGTTCAGGGTAAGACGCTGTCCCAAATCTCACACAAGGACCCCGAGGTGGGAAAAGAAGATGGAGTTACCCCACCCTTAGGTCCAGCAGTTGTTACAAACATTATCCTTAAAGAAAATAGTTCCCATATATATTTGAAATGAAGTACTGACGGGAAGCATTGCCTGCAGCCAGACCTACCTTCAAGCTTCTGGGAGGGTCCCACAGAGCCCCAACATGGCCATCGCCACACGAGGGCAGTTTTGACAGGAAACACAAGCTTGGGTGTTCTGAAAGTCATGTTAAATTACTATTCTATTCTTTCCTACCTTTTTTTTTCGGGGGGCAGGGTGGGGGCGGCAAAGATTAATTATGTTTTGAATGTTGTCATTTTGTTGTGGTAAAATATATGACGTAAAATGAACCGCGTCCAGCATGGTCAGTGGTGAACCTGAGGGTGGGCAGTAAAGGATTAAAGAAAACAGACAAGAGAATATAGCTGGGGCCAGGTGGGACACTGTTCTCGGATGGAGAGACAGGGACACAGCCTGCAAGCTGAGTCTTTATTTTATAGTCAGATCCCACGAGGCAAAGCAAGGGCGTGGTCAAGATGTTTACAATGTTCTCGAGAGTTTCAAATCTACGTAATTACATGCACCTGAGAACTCTATCAAGCTTTGTTTTGATAGCACTTGCTGCACCTCCCGCAGCCCACATCACTCAGCCACCTGGGACCACAGGCTCGGACCATAAGGGCAAGCTTACAACCATAGACTTTGGCTATAATTGTACTGGGAGAGCTCTGCCCTCCAAGCTGGGACCTGCACGTGGCTTTGCCACTAGAGGACCATGCCCTCTCATTAGTCTGAGGCTTGAACCAGTCCAAACGCTGTAGCCACTCTCCACAGTAAAATTTGCCATCTAACAATTTGTAAGTGTTCACTACAGCGGTGTTAGTAAATTCACAATATTGTTCAAGTGTTACCATTTCCATAACTGTTCATCATGACAAACAAACTTTTTACCCGTTAGACAATGCCTCTGCATTCAACCCAGCCCCCCAGCCCCTGGGAACCTCTGAATCCTTTCTGTCCCATTTGCCGATTCTAGGTGCCTCATTTTTGAGTAATCATACGATATTTGTCCTTTTGTTTTGGGATTATTTCCCTTAGCATAATGCTTTCAAAGTTTGTCCATGTTGTAGTGTCAGAACTTCCCTCCTTTTTATGGCTGAACAATATTCCACTGTATGACTATACCGCATTTGTTTATCCGTTCTCCTGTTGGTGGGCATCCGGGTTGTTTCCACCATTTGGCTATTGTGAGTAATGCTTTGATGAACATTGGCATACAAATATCTGTTTGAATTTGTGTACTCAGTTCTTCTGGGTATGCTTCTAGGAGCGGAATTGCAGGTCATATGGTAATTCCATCTCCAGCCTTTTCAGGATTAGCCCCACAGTTTCCCCGAGTGCCACACCACTTTCCATTCCCACCAGCAAAGTCCCAGCATCCAGGTTCTCTGCACCCACACTTGTTATAGTCCACGCTTTTCCTACATTTTTAACTGTTCTTAGCTGTCCTTTCAGAAGTGGTCTGATTGACACGGTCACTTTTAATGCACAGTCTAGTTTTAACTGAATTTGAAATTATACCTGCATTACATTCCTTGCTTTTGTCTTAAATGCAAAATAAGAATGGCGGGAATAGAAGCAATGGCCGCTATTTAAATAAAACTTCTAGTAGGACCACAACCCAGCTGGGTTTAGACTAGCACTACCAGGAGCCCGCCCCTGGGTGAGTGGCCATGTGGCACACTCTGGTGACTGGTGACAGTCACTGTAAGAAGGTGGGCCAGGTTAGAGCCCGGCAGCCTCTCCCCTGCCCAGCCAGTCCCTTTCTTTTCACCTGTACCCATACCCCATTTCCCTGTCCACCTCCAAACCCCCCTTCTCTTCCCAATTCCTCATACAAAGCAAATACCAGCCGCCTTCCCTGGTCTGGTCATGCCCCCAGGACGCAGTCTCTCTTGCTAAGCTGAAATCATCAGCATTTTTAGTCTTACTACTCTGTTCTATCTCTGGTGAGTTATTTACTTTCTTTTCTGTTTTGAGATAATAGACACTAGAGCATCAAACAGATGTGTTTTGATTGCTTTGTCTTAAATATTTTATAAAAAGCAAATACTACTGAAACACTCAGAAGCTGGTCTGTCTCTTTAAGGCAGCGGTTCTCAACCTGTGGGTCGCGACCCCTTTGGCGGTCGAACGACCCTTTCACAGGGGTCGCCTAAGACCATCCTGCATATCAGATATTTACATGACGATTCATAACAGTAGCAACATTACAGTTATGAAGTAGCAACGAAAATAATTTTATGGTTGGGTCACAACATGAGGAACTGTATCTAAAGGGCCAGAAGGTTGAGAACCGCTGCTTTAAGGTCAGTGTGCCTGTGGGCCCACCCAATGGGGCAGCCCGGGGAAATCACATAACACTGTCGGGACAATGACCTCCTCTCTGTTTTAATCGGTGCAAGTTATACATTAAAATTCTTAAGAAAAATATTAAATTCTCTCCAGATTTTATTTGAAGATTCAATAAAATAAACATGCAAATTACCATGTTAAGGCCGTTTCCAGCTCTTCATGTTCTTGGTTCCTTAGGAAAAAAGAGTGAGTGGTCACCCTAAGTAGCAAGTATGATGGATAATAGGAAAAAGACCATTTTGAATGGAATTGAATTCTCTGATATTATTATTATTATTAGCATGCTATAATGTCAGGTTATATCTGAAAGCAGTCCTTTTCTGTTTCCCAAATGGTGATTTGGGAGTTTTGTCCTGCGTGCCCGGTGTGTGCCGGGCGTGGGTCTTTCTGGGTCGCCCTGGCGCTGCCTCGTGATGGTCTCAGGATGCCCACAGGAGGTGGTCACCCCGCAGGAAGACCTGCCTCTGTGTCCCCGGCTTCCCGCTCTGGCCCTTCAGACCTAGTCAGGGGGCATGACCTTCTTTTCAGATTAGGCCCTGCTTGGACCCGGGCTGTTTGGGGTATTTTGCTCACAGAAATCTAGACTCGAGAATAAGGAAGCATTTCCCTTGAAAATCACAGGCAGCCTGGCCGGATGGGTACAGCTGGGAGCGGGCTTTTGACAGCCCCACAATGTCGGCAAATGGTTCTTAATTGATCGCCTGCTCTCTCTCCGAGGGCACCCATTACTGTCACGGCTCTTTGTGCTCCCTGTCAGCCTCTCCTGTGTGGGGGAGGTGGTTTTCTCCCAGTGTTGCTAGCAATTAGCTCGCACTACTGTTTGGAGTCTGAAAGGAATAAACAATTTCTTTTGCGGCGAGGGGGTTGAGGGAGTTTCTGGTTCGTTTCTGAAAACTTGGGGCGTGTGCAGCAGTCCCCACAGAAACGCTGTTCTCTGCTCTCCGAGCTGTTGCCCTGGCTTCTGTCCCCTCCACCTGTGCCCTCACCTGGGGCCCTCCCGGAGCCGGCAGGCTCCCGGCATTAGGGGGGGACCCGGAGGCGGGGGCGCACCTCCCACAGCCCTGGCGCTGCCTGGGAGGAAGAGCGTGGTGGCGCTAGGACGTCCTTGTGACTGTGACTTGGAAGCACATTTTGGTGTTTTTTCATTGCCTGGGGATGAGAGTGAGCGAGGACGGGTGGAGAACGCGTGTCTTACTCACTTCTCAGCAGCCGCCTGGAGAGGTAACCGTTTCTCCCCGAGGGAGCAGGTGTCTGCACTCTCCCTGCTGGTGCCCAGCGGGTAAGTGAACAAGGGTGCGTGCGGACCCCGGGGGGCGTGCCTGCATGGTGTTCTTTTCTGTGTCTGGAAAGTTGATTCACTCTGCAATGTCTGAAGGCTGTGATGCAGCCGAGAAGGTGAGCCTTTCTTTCCAGAGGGTACCTGGCAGTGCCCCGTAGGCTCTGTAGATACCTAAGGAGGAGAGAGTTTCTTTGGCTGCTAGTTACTCTGTGGGGCTGTCACCGTTTCTTTCCTCCTTCCAAGGAGGCGCAGCTCTTTCAATTGATCTCGGGAATCTCTCTGATATGAACATAGCAGGAAATCCAGGGGACATGTCCAATACTGACTCTGTAGAATGCGTTGGACAGGAGAGAGGAGTCATCTGGGGGCTGGAAACGATTTTGGGCTTTTTGTGAAATTCCCTGGGAGCGCAGCATTGGGCTGGATGCTGTGGAAGAAAAGCCACAAACGAGAGCCGTTTTCCACAAGGTCAGCAGCCTTTCCCCTGAGCTACGCCCGATGAAACATTCTTCGGCTTTTTAGAGGGATTTTATGTAAGCACCTCGTGTGGCGCTGGCAGTGATTATTTTCGTAGTTTGTGGGCGGGTGTTGATGGAACAGAGAGCATCGGAAGCCGGAGATGCTCCGCGTGAGCACTGCGTGTTGTGCTCTTTGCTACGGAACCAGGTTGAAGATGCGTTTTGTCCCGATGACTTTTTCAAGGTAGAATAAAGGGACCTGCCCTCACGGTTATGCTTTAGTGCAAAGCACAAGCACCACTTGCATTTAAGAGTGAATGCCCGCTCACCCCCTTAGCTGCGCCTTTGGCGTGTTTCTGTTTCACGTGAGTGGCTTTTAAGAGCTCACATAGCTAAGAAGCTAAAGAGAAAGAAAAAGATTCTTGGGCATTGTTCCCTGCAGCATTCTGGAGCTATACACCTGTCTTACCTTTCTTTGAGTCTCCTGCATTATTCCAAGCTCTGTTCGGCTGTAAGATGTTTTTGTTAAGATATAATTTACTTGTAAGTATTGGCCTTTCTATGTGGCTGCTACACTAAACACGGCATCTTTAAATGGCCAGGGCACCCCAGGTGAACGAACCGAGAGAGCACCCTCAGAGCAAACCCATTGTCCCTGGAAAACGACCTGGGGTCTGACACCCTCCGGCCGTGAGAACCGTTTCCGTAGGTTGAGTTGCAGGCAGCCTTTGCTTGTAGGCATGGGCGTCATGGAAAGAACTCTTGACCTGCTGGTTGGAAACCCGAATCCATGTCCTGGTCCACCAGGTGTTCCCCAGTGTGACTTGGGACAAGGTCCCCAACACCTCTAAGCTTCTGCATCCTCAGCGATAAGTAAAAATAGCAATGCCACCAGCCCCGTGTGGGTCAGACGATCGGGTACGACTAGAAGCACAAAAAGAAGGGCTTATGAGGCTAAAAGTCCCCCCTTTCCCCATGTGCCTCACATAGACACGTGTCTGAACGCTTTCCCCTCTGCACATCGGGGCCTGCCTCCACCCTCTCAGCTGCCTGCTAGTCTTGTTATTGTTAATCCTCACCTGAGGATAGTTTTCCATTGATTTTTAAAGACAGTGGAAGGGAGGGGGAGAGACAGAGAAACATCGGTTGGGCACACGCCCCAACTGGGGCCAGGGATCTAGCCTGCAACTGAGGTACGTGCCCTTGACTGGAATCAAACCCGGGACCCTTCAGTCCACAGGCCGACGCTCTAGCCACTGAGCCAAACCGGCCAGGGCACCTCCTAATCTTCTTGAGGTGAGTGTCAGCGGGCAGACCCTGCTGAGCTGTACCGAGAGATGAAAACGACTGGAAACCAAGGGCCTTGGCCATTGAGTCCTCTTAGCTCGGGGTCGTCTGCACGAAGACAGAGCCTGCCCGCCTTCTAGCGTGGGCTCCCAGCCGTGCGCTGTGAATGGCTGACCTCGTGCAGGGCTGCTTCCAGGGACAGAGTGAAGCTCGTGTGCATTAGGTGTGCGTTCCCCTGTGGCAGCAGAGGGCTGGGGAGGCTGAGGTGCTGGGACGGCTGAGACACGTTGCGGGGCTTGCAGACTTCCTGCCTTTGGACCTCGGCAGGCGCCAAGGACGCAGGCTGGATCCCAGCTGCGCTGCTGCCCGCCAGCTCCCGGGTCCGTTGTTCTCCTTTTCTGGCCGGCGGTTCCCTTTGGAGGGACCGGGTGCAGGGCTGGGACGCGGTCAGTGCCCGGCTTAGTTTGCATTGGTGTCTGAAAGGCCATCTGATCTTTGTGGCCAGTGGATTTGTTCTTAATTTCCCATTTTCTGAGCTGCGGGTGCTAGTCCTGCTCTTCCTGGTCTGTCCTGATCCTCAGGGCCGACGTGTGGGAGATGCGAGCTCTGCTGGGTGTGGCCGGAGGGAACATCGCTACAGTGGGGCTCACAGAGTCCTGTCTCTCTGTTGCTAAGGACCACTGACTAGCAGGTGGAATGAGAAATGACTAGATCCCCACGTGCCTCACGTAGACACACGTGTCTGGACGCTTTCCCCTCTGCTCACCGGGGCCTGCCTCCACCACGCTTTCCCCTCTGCTCACCGGGGCCTGCCTCCACCCCCAGTGCCAGTGAGAACCAGAAGGAAGGAGAGAAAACCAGCTCCCAGTTGGGGGAACCCAGAGGTGAGCGCCCTGCGCTGTGGCTGCCCTGCGCCGTGGCTGCCCTGGGCCATGGCTGCCCTGTGCCGTGGCCGCGTGGCCAGCAGTGTGGGAAGGGAGAGCGCTCTGTGTCCGGGGGAAGGAGGATGGACAGCGGGAGGGACTCTTAGGGGATCTTGCTGGTGGTGACCTCTCCCCGCTTCCTCTCAACCCTGGCTGCAGGGCAGGGTCCTCGGGTTTTAGGTTAGGCCAGGTGTGTCCCTGGACAGAGCAAACTGACAGTGGGAGAGGCTGTGGCCACTGGCAGCGCGTGGGCTGACTGGGCCCACACACAGACACCGGTGAGGGCTCAGGTGCCGGGACTGTGGTAGACCCAGCCCGGCTGGGGTGCGGGGACCACAGGAGGCTGTGATGTTACGCAGATGGTGGCACAGGCTTGCGTGTTCTGTGCTAATATCAAATACACGTGTGTTTAGGCAGTGGCGGCATGGAGCCTGGGGACCGGTGTGGAAGGCGGGCTGCAGGGTCTCTGCTGTGGAGGCCGGGGCAGCCACACCCCTCCCGTCCTCTCCCTTCCCCCAGCTGTGGAGTGGGGACGGTCCCCCTGACTCACAGTGAAGCGGGAAGGATTCGGTCACTGAGTCCCTTTCTCCCTTTTCTCCTGGGTAACTGGCTTTCCCGTTCACGGTGCTGGTGCCCTTCTAGCTCTTTCTTCCCTCCTCCCTTTTCCACCTCCCGCTTCCTTCCTGCCTTCCTCTGGCCCCTGCTTCTCACTCTCCTCTACACTTTCCCTTTTCATCCTGTTCTTCTGGGGAAAAAATAGTTATCGAGAGTCATCTTCGGAATCCCAGCAGGAAGAAGAAAGGAGGAAGTCATGTGGAGGCGGAACCGCCCGGCTGGGCTGGGGATCAGGTTGGGGGGTTGACTATTAATGCTTTACTAATATGTGTTTTTTCTTTAACGTGCTAAGAGACATGGAGGAGTGTTAAATAAATAGCAACCCCCCCCCCTTAAGTGGCAAATAAATATTAGGTTGAGACCAGAAGGGACAGTATTAATGATGGTGGTTGGACATCCCTGGATTGTTGAGCACCAATCACAACATTGGTATTTTAGCATTGTGAAAAATTTTATTTTCTGTAATTAGTAAAAAAAAGTGATTTGGGAGGGGTGGGACATGAATTTAAATTTTTACTGCAAAGAAAATGTTATAGAGCTCCCTTAGGTCAAATAGAGAGCCGTCGGGTGACCAGGGGCTGGCTTAGACCTCAGTCCAGGGCCCCCACCTGGCCACCGCCCATCAGTGAACGCTGCCCCTTGTGGCTGCTCACTGCTCTCTGTTTGTCTTGAAGGAACGGCAGGCACAGTCACATTCTGGTTGTGGTTGGCCACTGTTGGGCGCCATGAATCTTTTCTCTTATCTTTGCTATTTTCCCAAGACCGGGGGTTGGTGCAGCTCGTGTTCCGCTGCTTGTTCATTCATTTTCACTCAGCCGATCTCACGAAGGCACGCTCAGGGCTCGCCCTGGCCACGCGGCTGACACTGTCATGTGAGGCCTTCACGTATTGTGTGCACTCAGAGACTGTCGTCAGAGGGAAACTGGGTACATGAAGGTGTATTCAAGTCTCAGTGTTTTGTGTTTTATGCCTTTCATTACTCAGAGCGGAGTCTCACTTCTTAAAAAATACATTTTTTAGAAATTGATTTCAGAGAGGAAGGGAGAGGAGGAGAGAGAGAAACATCAATGATGAGAGAATCATTGATCGGCTGCCTCCTGCACGCCCCCCACTGGGGATGGAGCCCGCAACCCGGGCATGTGCCCTGACTGGGAATCGAACCCTGACCTCCTGGTTCATAGGTCAATGCTCAACCACTGAGCCACACCGGCTGGGCTGGAGTCTCACTTTTTAATACGGTCCCAGCCCCACAGTGTGGCTGCTTTGACTTTAAAAAAAAAAAGTTGTGGAGCATTGTTCTGCGTCATATTGCAATTTCCTCTCTGGTCTCGGCTCCGAGTAGACCTGCGTGCCACCCTGTGTCTGGGGCGAGGCGGCCGAGGGAGGACAGGCCGTGGAGCAGCTGCCCACGAGCCGTCACACGGGCACACGTGGGCGCGTTCACGGCCTCCGATCCCAGCCTCTACCTGCCGAGAGGAGAGACTGGAGGTTAGTTTTGCAGCTTGGTCTCCTGCTGTCCTTGGCAACAGCATGAAGAACAGGGCCACCAGGACTGTGTTTGTCACTCACATGGGAGGCAGGAGAAGACGGAAGGTATGTGCTTCAAGCCCCCTCCCCGAATTCTGGTTTTTTTCTCCTTTTCATTCTTTTGTCGCTGCCTCTCCTCCTCCTCCTCCTCCCTCAGTTTGCTTGTTCCGCTTCCCGCGCGTGCCTTCTCCCCTGTGGTTCACCTTCCCTCGCACTCTGTGCTGCCACCTGAGTTCTCCTGGGTTTGCAGAACACAGATGCAGAGGAGGAAGTGCTGCGATGTGCAATTGCTTCCACTTCTGGCCGGGCTTTGCTGAGAAGCCACAGCGTTGCTTCACGTAGGGGTCCTCTTCCTACGCCTCAGGCTGCTTTGAGCTGGCCTTGGAATTCTCTAGATTCCACCCCCTTCATTCAGTCACAGGATAAAGGATAAGCAGATGCGCGGGGACTGAGGCATCGGGATGGGGCAGGCTGTGCCCAGCCCTCCTCTCTGTGGCCCACGGAGGCCTTGATAAGGTGGCTTTATATAGATGCGTTTCCAAGATAGAGAGCCAGTAATCTCAGGTGAGATTTAAAAGTACTTTGCTATGTCTGATGCTTTATTTTTTAAAGATTTTTTTTCAAGGTAGGGTTCCCCACTGGAGCTCCATTCTTGCAGAATTACATTTACAAAGACCCCAAATAATAAAAATGACCCCATCCCCAAGGGGTTGAACGTGTCTTCCTAAGTGAACTTTTCATACTCTTGCTTTGCTATTCTTTGCTGCTTTTCCTGCTCTCTCTCTCTTTTTGGGAGGAACATTGCAAGAAAAAATGCACCATTCAACATCAGAAATAGTGGGTTAAAAAACAAGTCCAGCAGTAAGTGTCCTAATAGTGTCTGCCTTGCTATTTCCCAATATTTCCAAAATATTTGTATATATTTCTAATACATCTATCCAAAAATACCTCCTAAGAGAACGCTATTATATGGCAACAATATGTCAGTGGTGACCCAATAGAAAGATTGCTAGGACGATGGCAGAGTTACATTGAGAGCAAAGACAGACAGACGGCATCAGTCTGTGTCCCGGTGGAGCCCATCTGTGAGGGTTGGGAGACCCAAGGCTTAGGATCCAAAGGAAGGCGGACCAAGCCAACCGGATGGAGCCAGCCGGGGACACAGCCCCACTACAACCCAGAAGCGGATCTAAGACACCAAGTAATGTTAACAAGGAGCTGGAATGGTTTCCTGAGCCTCTTAGATCTGCTCTGGGAGCTGAGTCCTTGGTCTGCCCTGCCCTGGAACCAGGTGTTGCCCTGCTGTTGGTTTTCTAGGTTAGGGAGCCGGGAGCCCACCTGTTACCACCACACATGAAAGGAAGGAGGAGTCAGCCGGGGGCAGTCTGGGCGCAGGTAGTTGGGCAGACAGGTCCTGGTCAACAGTGGACACAGCCTGAGCTGTTAAACCCGAGTGAGCATGGGTCCCCCTGTCAGGGTTCAACTGTAATGTCCTCAGTCTTCTGTTTACAGCATAGACTTGCCCAGAAAGTTGATGGCTAACAAATTTGTCCAAGCTCTAGTCTATCAAGAATTTGATTAGAATTGGTGTTATTGACACATTTTCTCTTCAAATAAAGCAGTGATTTTCAACCTTTTTCATCTCATGGCATATACAAACTAATTACTAAAATTATGTAGCACACCAAAAATATATGTTTTGCCGATCTGACCAAAAAAATAGGTGTAATTTTGATTCATTCACATGGGATGGCTATTGTTGTATTGGTTGTCATTTTTTTTATTTGACAGTCTAAGGGAAAAGAGGTTAGTGCCCCTGATTAAATAGTCAGATATTGCATGTTTTAAAAATACTTGTGGCACACCGGTTGAAAATTGCTGAAATACAGTGACAAAGACAAAAAATTAATCTCAACTCCTAGAACATTCTAAGACTATGTAACATTAAAGACCTTTCCTGAAAAAAACAAACAAACAAACCAAACAGTTCAATAATATGGCATCAGTGGCCAAGAATCAAGTCAAAGACATAACTCTTGAATAGAAATGCTGTGTGTAAGAAAACCGGCAGTAAGCATGGAAACCAACCAGAATGCTAGTGTTAAATGGAAACGTTAACCATTAAAGGGAGCGTAATTGTCAACACACAAGTTCAAACGAAGTGATGTGATTCTCAGAACAAAAGCTGGTTAGAAAAAATGGAAGGAAGAGAATAACAACGAAGCTGAGACCCGACATAAATGCCTGTGGATGGAAAGTGGGTGGAGGGGAGTGAGGTGGGTAAGAAGCATCATAGTTACATATGCTTTCCACAAACAGCGAGCCGGAAGATGCTGGTTTAGAGGCGTCTTTATCCAGATGAACATTTAGGATGAATGTGAAACAATATAGGTAATCACAGAAAGAATTTAAATATAGGTCTCCGTGCCCACGTCACAGGAAAAGCAAACGGAATCATCCAAAAGCAACACAAGTGAAAACTGTTAGAGGATGTAAGAGTCGTTTTTCTGAGGCCTGGATCCGAGCCAGGTGAGCCGCAGGTGTTTTTGCTTTGTTGCTGGCACAGCTGAAAGCATGCTACACCAAAGGGTTGAAGCCTTATGTGAAGTCAGATGTCATCTGTAGTCTTTGGAAAAAGATATAAAAGTCATTTTTAAATTTATATTTTACTCACGGAAAAAATTTCAGAACAAGGTTGTATAGATTATTCTGAATTTTAATTCAGACTTAATTTCAAAAGGAGAATCTTTTTTGTTCTGGGTACATCTCTATCAGGGGTTGGTGAACTTTTCCTGTAAATACATGAGGCTCTGGCAGCCACTCAGCTCTGCATTTCAATGTGGAGGCAGCGTGGACAGCTGGCAGGTGAATGAGCACGGCCGAGTGCTAATAAAACTTTATCTGCATCAACACGTGACAGCCTGGCTTTGGCCTGAGGGCCGTAGTGTGCTGCCCCCTGCTCTCAGGCTCCACCCTTACCTGACCTGTGTGTGGCAGGTGGGGTCACTGGTCTCTATGCCATGCTTTTGCATTCAGAAGTCGGGAAGATTCTGGCCCACGCCTGTCTTCCTGGTTGGGCAGGTTCAAGGTGACCTTAAAAGTAAGCCGTGTCTTTTTCTCTGGGTGAAAAATGGAAGAGAAAATGCAGGCCCTGCCACTGGATACATAGATAGGACGAGCTGTTTTGTGTAAATTACATAAGAATGACATGGAAACATCCAACATTGTATGGGAAAGATGCCTGGGTATGTGGAACGCTGTCCTAGCCCTGACACATCCTTGGCAGGGAGAGCACGTCTTATTCATTCCCGAATTCTCACCGAACGAGTTAAATAAAGAACCGAGCAGAAGGCAGGCAGCAGGCCTGGTCCATGCTGGCTCGGGCTCAGCGGCTTCCTCCGAAGAGGGGCCTGTGGTCTGGGAGCCACAGTCACAGGTCCCCCCCCCTCCCGGCACACAGCTCTGCCCAGCCTTCTCGGCTGTGCCACTGGCACACAGGATTGGCTGCTCGGCACACGCCTGCCACAGCGGTGGCCTCTGCCGGCCGAGGCTGGCTTCCCTCTGGATGTCCCCTGGCCACCGCCTCGCTCCGCGGCCTTTGCACGGGCTTCGCCTTCTCTGCCCCCCATTTAGCTGCAGCCCAGCCTGCTGGCCCTCCATCCCCCCTTCCACCCCCTTTATTCCTCCCTGGAGCCCTGACACGTGTGGCTGAGATACTGTGAGCTCCACTTCCTGTCCTAGGTCCTTGTCACCTCTCTGCCTGTGTGAGGTTGGGGTCTCCATCTTTTGCTTCTTAGCACCGAGTACAGAGCCCAGCCTAGAGCAGGAGCCGAATTAAAAAACTGCTGAATAAATGAAATCGGATTGTTCTGGCCCTTCCTTCAGGGAACTTGGAGGAAATGTATTCTTCTGCACTTCTAAAAATAACAGAACTTGGAAAACTGAACTCCCTGTGCAAATTCTAACTGTTACGCCGAGCCTGGCGCCGTGCGGAGGCTCTGCACGCGTTACTCCCTGACTCCTCTCCAGGCCCCGGGCGGGTGAGCCCTGCTTCACAGGGGAGCGGGCCCAGGCTCCCGATGGTGCTGGTGTTTCACGGGGAGGCGACGGAACCGCGGGCAGCGTCCCGAAACGGATGATGCATGGTTAGGGTCGCCAAAGGAGATACGCGAGGCCGAAAGTGGAAAAAATTATAAATGCATTAGGTCATTTGGAACCCAGATGGGCTGAACCCCCAAATGACGCCAGCCCCCAGGGATGGGGAGCTGGAGGTTTTAAAGGACTCCAGGCGGGCTTTTTCGGCAGGGAACTCTCTGGGTGGGTCCAGGTCCTGGGAAAGGAGAGGGGAGAGATAATGGTCTTAGCCAGTTGAGGGGAGAGAGGGGAGACAGGCTGGCTTTGCCCCATGTTCTGCCAGATCCTGGCAGGGTCCTGTGCCATCAGGGTCCTGCCGATGCCTCCTCGCCCCTCATCTGTACAGTCTGGGCGGGATTAAATGTCAGCAAGTTCTGTGAGACCCCCTCCCACCACTCAACAAATGCCCGCTCCCTTTCCTCCTGCCCCACGTGGTGACTGAGGGGTGACTTATTGGAATAAGCCCTACTGCTTTTTCATCAAGGAAACTGATTCAGAAATGAATCCATGAAGGGCCAGAACTCGGAGCTTCTGCATCATGTCTGTGCTTTTCACCCTATCAGCACACATACGTGTAAAAATATCTCAGCCGAAAGTCACTATTCCTAGCAATTGCTTATCAGAGACCCCCCGAATTCCACCTTCAGCAGGCCAGTGTTTGTAGCCATCACTGAGAACGGAGGACTGAAACATAGCCAGGTGAGCCTTTCAGGCGCCGTCTCAAACCACATTTACAGCCACTCCTTTTAGGGCCTGGCCTCCTTTTGACCCCATTAATCCTCACGGCTCCCCTGGACAATAGCCCCCGTTTGGGGCGAGGAGGCTGGGTTGCACCTGAGCACTTCACTGTGGTACCTTAGAAAGAACACTGGCCATGAAAATCTTGCCTAAACATTCCCTCTTCAAGTTCATCTTACCAGAAGTGTTCGAAAAATGAATTCTGATTTTCTAAAACGGCAAGAGACTTTATTTTTAAGATCTCGTTATTTTAACACTGCATTGTTAGGTGTGAATTTTGACATCCCAGCAAGGCAAAGCTGTCATCTCACCAGCTGCCATTTAACTTATGGTGCATTTTGTCAGATCTTATTTTGTACAATATATGTGAGTTTAATATAGATTCTATAGAACTGGAAACTTTTTCAGGACTGCAGAATTATGTTGTCTGAGATTGTGGTGCAGAAATACCAGTACAGAGATTTCAAATAAGTGAGTTTTAGAGTCTGAGTATCATTATCTTGTTTAGCTCAGTTAGTAGAGCACCAGACCCGAACTCCAGGGTCACAGGTATGGTTCTGTCTGCTTCTGCCTGTCTCATGAGCTCAGTCCACACACCTTTACCTGGCCATCCTTCCGTGCAGACCCTGGGACAGGGTGATCTGGCTGGAGGCAGAACCACCCTGGCAAAACCAAGCAGTGTTCGCTATGCTGATGGGTATACCAGTTGTTCTCACTTGGCAACATGTGAGCATCACTTGGGAAACTTCTTTCAAATGCCCATACCTGGGGCCCTAGAGATTCTGATTCAGTTGGTTTGGGCATGTATATTTTTTAAGCTCCCAAACAAAGCCAATATGTGGCGGCCAGGGTTGACAGCCACTGGAGAGGAGGAGGACAGGATTGGGAGAGCGGGGGTTGTTACATTCCCCGGTGCTCCGTTAGGATGCTCATGTCCCGGAAGAGAAGGAAGCCCCTTTAGGCTGCACTGCCCTCTTTGGCGTTTGCTCTGTGTCATTCAGCTCTCAGGGCACGACTGAAGTGTCGGCGTTTCTTTAATAATGAATCATAAGATTCCATTGTTTTACAAGAGACATTTTGATAGATCAAGCTGCCTTGATTGGAGCCTTACGACCCACATCTGTTTTCTTGTCCTTGGACAATTTACCCAGAATGAATGTGTTCTGACAGGTGTTAGCAGAAATGTGCTTGTGTTCACAGCTCAGGACAAAACTTAGTGGATCATGTGTGTATCCAAGGAGAATCATTCGTACTTACACGTGGAGCTTTTGGAGAATAAATTCTGTTATATATGTTTATATGTCTAGCTGGAGGCTAAGTGCCTGTTTTATGGTTGGTCTGACTTTTGTACCAAGGCTAGTGTGAAAACAAAAGAGAAGCAGTTCTATTTAAAGAGCCCCAGGGCCTGGGAGTTCTCATCGCTGACACCTGTGGGGGCCTCACTCCCACTGTTCCTGTGGCTTATCCTGTGGTCCTTCCTTGGAACATGTTCCTTCCATGACCAAGTTACAACCCACTTCCCCACTGGAGCCTTCTCAGGCGGCTCCCTCAGAGTGATGCTTCCGTTCGTTGAGGTGTGTGACCTTTCTCATCTGTTCCACACAAGCTTGCGTTCGTTTCCTGGCTGCCTTGGCAAGTCTCGTGCAGAAATAGCCTTCTGTTTCTTTGCAGACTGAGCAGGCCCTCAACTGGTACCCGTGAAATTGACTTGAAAGACTAGCCCGGATCAATGTTGAGCTTTATTGCTGAAGTAGATTTCCATCCGTTGAAGACACTGTTGGGGGGAGGGTAGGCCAGAGAGGGAGAGAAGGGAGGGCAGGAGCACCCCGCTTTCTCTTCGAGGCCCTGTAGCTTCTCAGGGGGCAGCTCGGATAACAAGCACTCACTGGCCACTGAGGGTGACCAACGTGCTTGTGGAAGATGTTCATGCTCTGAAATATCCAAGCAAAGAATGAATTAAATGCGTATTAGGAGATGCTTGACATGTTCAGCTTCTTACCCTGGACAGAGTGACAGAGATCAGGCGTGAAGCCATTGAAACCAGAGGGTTTTAGTTGAGGGACAGAAAGTTGCCACGATAGATGGATATTAGTTATTTACATTGGGACTCAGCTGCTTTGTTAGTCAATAATATTTTCAGGGCAACAGAGGTGACAGAATGCATACTGTCAACCAGCCTCTGAGCTGTGCTCTGGGGGGGCAATGACAGAGAAAGGCGTGGCCTGCCCTTGACTGGCTCACAGCCTGGCGGGTGCTAAGCTGGGCTGGGTAGAATGGAAAGATAGATGTTTTTAATGTAATCTGATGGTGCTCCAGGCTCTGTGGAGGCAGGTAGGAGACCTTTGGAAATTTTATACCGCCAGCCGAGGGCAGGAGCATACAATGGGTTCTCCTGGGGAAGGCCTGATTGCACTGTGTGTGAGTCTAACTAGGAAGGTGCATTGAAGGTTGTTATTCCCGGACATCCCTGCTCCTTCCTGCCTCTCAATCTGAGATTCTGTTCCCACTACTTGGAATGAGACCTTGGCTTCCCCAGCCCCTGGGTCTGGCTCTTGGCCCCTCTGAGGTTTCCCAGAGCCCGTTCACCCAGTTCTCCCAGGCCTCCCGTGTCACTGCTCCCTGTCTGTGCCCCCGGGGGTTCTGACCCTTTCACGGTAGAGACCTTACCTTTCCTGTAAGTCTCTGTCTCTACTCTCCTTTCTAGCTTCTACAACAGCTCAACCTTTACACTTTGCTACTTGGTGCAAGACTGCAGAGCTAATGGTTAGGTTTGAGGGCCGAACCCCAAGTCCATCGAAGCATCCTAAATTTTCTAAGTCTAAATCTAATGCGCCACAATTAGATTCTCGGCTCATTCCCGCTGTTTTACATGGGAGAGTGAGCTGTGTCAGGCCAACCACTGAGGGGACAGAGTGGACCAAATGGGGCTCTTCTTGTGCCCTTGGTGAGCCGGGACATGATCTTAGAGCAGTGGTTGTCAACCTTCCTAATGCCACGACCCTTTAATACAGTTCCTTACGTTGTGGTGACCCCCAACGTCATTGTTTTAAATTGAACATAATTAAAGCATAGTGATTAATCACAAAAACAATATGTAATTATATATGTGTCTTCCGATGGTCTCAGGCGACCCCTATGAAAGGGTCGTTTGACCGCCAAAGGGGTTGCGACCCACAGGTTGAGAACCGCTGATCTTAGAGCAACCTCAGCAGCATTGCAGAGAGTGAGCCTGTGCCTCCTTCTCTAGCTTTCGTACTAAAGATGCACCTACTCACCAGCTCATGACAATGACAAAGCATCAGGTGGAGATACTGACGGTGCAAGCTCAGACCTTCCCTGCCGGTATCTTAAGTGATAGAGTGGTTTGCGGCAGACGCAACCATCTGCCCATGAGCTTCCCAGGCGGGGATGGAGGCACAGGTTATGTCCTTGGTGGGCGGTGGATAGTAACGGACAGTCTCCTGTACATTTCCCACTCTTGTCCCCTCGCAGAGTGCTGAACAGATCGCTGTGCTGTGTAGGAGTTTTAACGCCACCCAGGCCACCAGCATGGAAGGACCGCGGGAGGGCCAGGACCCACCTCCGAGGCCCCTGGCCCGCCACCTGTCGGATGCGGATCGCCTCCGAAAAGTCATCCAGGAGCTGATGGACACAGAGAAGTCCTATGTGAAGGTAAAGGCGGGGGCAGAGCATGCTGTCCTGCTCTCTTCCGGTCAGTGGTATGGCAGCAGGGGTCCCCGGGAGACGTCTGTCTGACCCCACCATGCACTTGAAGAAGTGAACTGCTGCAGAGGAGGGAGGGAAGGGGAGAGGGTGGAAATGCTTTGAGGACTCGGAAAAAATTAGATCTCGGCTCATTTGTTACCAAGGTAGCTTTCACTATGGAAACAGATGTTCCAGTTTGTGCGATCTGTGGAAGTAATCTATGTCGGCTTAGTACTGGGGGACGGAGATCACTTTAGGTGATGAGGAACGAGGCACAACTGGTTCACAGGCGACCTCTGAGACCGGTCCCAGACGCCGCCTGACGGTGGTCCCTGTGGGACAGGTCCCTCCACGGATGTCCCCTCATCACGGGCGTTCCCACACGGCAGAGGGGGCTTTGCTGAGCATCTTTAGAGCCCAGACAACTCGCTTGTTTGCCTCGGAAGCCACTAGTTAGTGTTGGAGAAACAGAAAGGATACAGGAGCCGGGGAAGGCAGTTCTTTTGCTTGAAGTATTTGCCGAAGCTTTGGAACTATATTGCGCTCACTTGGTTGGCTGATTGCTGAGGGCAGCATGGCACAGGCGGTGGGCTGAGCATGCAGGCCTGGCCCAGTCCAGTCCACCTGAATGGCCTGGGGTGGTCCCTCCTTCTCCCTCCTCTGGGCTCCGAGACAGGTGTGCCCTTGTGGCAGCTTTGGCATGCGAGCCCCGAGTTACACCTCGGTATGCACACACACGGCTGTCACCTTTCTCCTGACCAACTGAGCTTCGCCTTTCACCAATGTCACTGTCATTGTGTCTGGACTTTACCAAAGGCCCTATTCAGAAAGCTCAGGAGAATGACCCAAACCCCTTCCGTTGGTCCCATGGGGAGAAAGGAAAGCTATAGAGATGACATTTTCATTTCATTTCCCATTATGTCTTGGCCCACATCTGAGGGGGGGAATGAGATGAAAATGCAGGGAGTCCAGACAAGATTTCTGCATCCTCCTGGGAGCCATGGTGACCATCCCCACAGCCCCGGGCACCGTGTTTGAGGCCACAGAGCCCTCTGACAGCTCGAGGCTGGTCATGGAGCTCTCACCAGGAGCCCAAGGCCCTTTTTATCGCTGCTGTTGCTTTTTACTGTCAGGCCACGCGCACTGGGAGGGTTGTTTCTTCCTGATGCTGGGAGAGCGGAGATGAATGTTATGGGTGAACCTGCACTTTGTCCTCTCTGGGCCTGGGTGTCGCAGTGTTTGGCCCCGCGGGTCAGCGCAGACCTGCCCTCGTGTGTAAGTCCCTGGGCAGCATCAGCTGGCACGGGAATGACAACAGCCGGTCACTCTGATGAAATAACCAGCACCCACAGTCTCTTGTGATTCACACACATCTTCATGTTTTAATTCCTTTTTGCTGCTGACATTTGACATGGAGTTTTACTCGTTCTTTCATCTAACCTGGATCTCTGCATGCGACTTGGAAATTTCAACCTGTGTGTGTTCCCTGGGCTGTGATTCAGTAACTGCTCACGTCTCCAGCTGCTGAATGGGTTGTGGTTTTTACCTCTGAACCCAGTGAGCAGCAATGACCACTTTTAGGGTCGAGATGAGCAGTAATGGCCACTTTTAGGGTCGAGAATTTCAACAAGACATCAACTTCATCGTTCCTAATGGGAGTCTGGAGCTGTGGCCGGGTTGCTGGAAACTCGTGGGTATTTTAGAGACGTAAGTGCCAAATACTCTTCTGTCTTTCAGGATCTGAGCTGCCTCTTTGAATTATACTTGGAGCCACTTCAAAATGAGACTTTTCTTACCCAAGATGAGGTAAATAATCACCTTCCCTCTGTCCCTTAACCACAGGCTAGTCGCTCTGCCCTTTAGTTGACCTCCTAGGAGATTCTATCTACTGATCCCCAAACGTCCAAGACTTCAGGGTCTTCAGAGAAACCCCAGCGTGGCCTCCTCCAAAGCTGTGGCCGTGGCCTCTGGCATGAAGCAAAGTGTATGCACAAATGCAGGACCGTCCTTTGTGTAGCGAAGTTGTGGCCAAAAATTACTTTTCCATGTATGACATTTTAAGGTTAAATCACAGGAATTACTTCCTTCCTACTTTCTTTCATCCCCCCCCCCCTCCCCAATTTGAATTCTGAAAACTTTACATCCACTTAAAAACTTATTTTAGAATTATGGGGACAAGAGCTATAAATTCTGTGTATAAAGTGCCCCCATAATGAAGGTGCCATATTCTGTAAAGGGTATACTTCTGCCTGCTGTTGGTGAGTGACTATGACCCGTGAGTCTAGACCTGTTGCTAACACCCTCTCAACTCCCGTCTTCACATAGATGGAGTCGCTCTTCGGAAGTTTGCCAGAGATGCTTGAATTTCAGAAGGTGTTTCTGGAGACGCTGGAGGATGGCATTTCAGCGTCGTCTGACTTTAACGTACTTGAAACCCCCTCGCAGTTTAGAGTAAGTGTTTTAGACGGCAGTTTAAAGCATAGAGTGGTGGGTCCAGTGCGGAATTCCCCCTTGAGGAAGGATCTGTCCTGGACTATCGATGGCATAAACTTAGTGCCTTCATCGCAGTTTCCCCCAGGCATGTGGTGACAGTAGACCACAGTTTTGTCCTGGAGTCTGTGCTCAGGTGGTTGGAAATTTGCACAGCATGATTTCTGTGCCAGGCGCCTGGGTGCAGACCATATCCACACCTTCACTCAAGCCACCTAAAGGGTGTGCAGGCGATGGCCTCTGACCCCGGAGCACTGGCTGCCCGATTCCTCATCCACGTGGTAAAGTGTTCTGACCTTCTCTCCTATGGAGGGAGCCCCGCTGGCGGCTGGCAGGAAGCCCCTGCAGGGAAGGCACAGACAGCATCATGCCTCTGAGTAGAACCGGCTTCATTAACGCGCTTCTCAGCCCATTTGCTGGTACATCCCCCTTTGTCAGAGGTGTTTTTGTAGAACTTTTTCGTGTCCTTCGATTGCACACCCTGCCAGTGGGCTCCTCCCCCGGAAAGTTTTCAAACTGCAGCTCTGCTAGGGCAACGCCCGGCTGTGCTGCGCTCAGGCCAGTCCCGGCTTATTCCAGTCCAGCGGGCGCCTGCTCGAGGCCTGAGTGTGTTAGTGTCTGAAAGACAGGGCCCCGGAGACACCAAAGCAGTAGATGCCACAGACACCCACTAACCCATGTCTGACGGACTTCTCCATCCCTTTCTAGAAATTACTGTTTTCCCTGGGAGGCTCTTTCCTTTACTACGCCGACCACTTCAAGCTGTACAGTGGATTCTGTGCTAATCACATTAAAGTACAGAAGGTTCTAGAGCGAGGTAAGTTACTCCTAACTTTTGAAGCCGTGTTTTTTATATTTTTGGTTGTTAACGAAGATTAAATTTGTACCTAACAAGGAGGAATAAGTGCAATTTTAAGGGATCGTGTTCTGTTTTTTATTTCAATCTATTGGTGAAAGTAAAAGTCCTGCGAGCAGAGATGTTGCTTTGCCACGTGTCACTTTGCTGTGAAAATACATCTGAATTATTTTTCGCCAAATTCCTTGATCTAAAAACTTGGAACCATAAGCCCCTGGATGGGGATAGAAAATGTACAGCATTTTCTTCCTTCTTGTGAATCTTATTCTTAAGCCCAAGAAATCACTGCGAAACACCACCATCAAGCTCACAAGAAGTGAGCTGAGTAAAATGAATGCTTCTTTGGTAGAACTGGGGGAAAACTCACACGGTTACAGCTCACATCCTGCCAATGAAGTACCTTTCATCTCTCCACACTTTTATCATCTCACTTGATCTTATTGGCTTCAATTGAAGACTTTTACTTTTTTAAGTCCAAGTAGACTGGGTAGTCAACCCTCAGCGCTCTTCCCTTTAGCCAACAACAACCATTACTCTGTGGAGCTGGCAGATGCCTGAGCTCTGGGCTCTGAACTGCTATGGGTCAGCTGGTGGGCACACGGCCAGCACATGGAGTGGGCAGGCCAGTCTGTCCAGCTGGGAAAGTGTATTCAAACATTTGATGATGACAGTGACCTTCTTTGGTGTGGAGGTGGAGGGCGTCTTTGTGCTGCAGTCACCGTCTTGTATCATCAACTTGAAGTTCAGCTTATTCCTGTAATGCCTAAACCAGGGATGCTGAACCGAGGCTCTTCTGGTACCGAGGGCTTCTTCCAGTCACCGCAGACCTCTCTAGGTGTGCGGTTAGAGTCTCTCAGATGTCTTCCTCCCCCATTCTTTGGAATCCTCATTGCTGGGAGCAGAGACAAGAGGAGGAACCATCAGTGATGCAGACACAGGACTTCAAGCTCAAGGCTGTGAGCAGTAGTAACGCAGTCCTCGAGGAGAACACCAAACAAATGCAGGTCCTCAGCAGTCCGCTGTGCTCGGCTCCCGCAGTGGAGAACAGCTTATGGAAACACATGTAATCCTATTTAGGTTCATCGGAACTGTCTCCAGGAAAGGTCACCAGGCTTTCAAGTGTACTTGGAATATGAACCTACCGAAGCTTGAACTGTGATAATGTCATAAATTTTCAGGATGAAAATGACTCCCCCAGCATTTGAATGCCTTCTCTAGAATTAAGGATGGCCTCCTGTGACCGTTCCCACTGTGATTTGCCACCTCTAGAAGCCAGTGAATCAGAGCGCCCCTCCATGACGGTGCCCATGTTTGAGGAGGGCTCTATATTTGAACTCTGTTAATTGTGTCAACAGGGTATTGGCAGCCAAGCTAAGTTCCAAGCCTTTCCTCTCTGCCATCAAATGCTTCTTAATGGCATTGTCTGAGAGGACCCAGAGTTTGCTGTCAATGCTTCTTTCTCAAAACCTGTAGGGTTTTTCCTGACACTGAGTGTTTAACCAGCTCCATGACTCAGCTCGGCCACTTGGTATAGATCCAGAACTTCAACCTGTCCTAGAACAGGCTCAGGTTTAAAAGGGAGGCCGGAGTGCTTCACATTAACCAGACCCAGCCAAGATCTGTCTTCTCTAAAGACCTGACTCCACTGGGATTTCCTCCCAGCGCACCAATGGTCTGCTTGATTCCTCCATCATGAAGAAGGGCCATGTCACCATCCACTGCATCTGACAGTCTCATTCAAAATGGCACTGCATCTCTTACAAGGTGTAGACTTTGCCTTTGTAACAAAACTCCACGGGCCACATGCAAATACAAATATTGTATTTGTTCCCGTTTTGGTTTTTTACTTCAAAATAAGATATGTGCAGTGTGCATAGGAATTTGTTCATAGTTTTTTTTTAAACTATAGTCCGGCCCTCCAATGGTCTGAGGGACAGTGAACTGACAACAGAGAGGCAGTTCTCACCGCCCCTCTGGTGGGAGGTTTAGATTGCTCAGAGCTGGAGAGGTGAAGGCTGCAGGGCATATCAACTTATTTTAAAGGAAAAAAAGATACTGCATTATGAATATGCGGTAACCATTTGTGCTAGGACTGGAAAAAGTACTGGTTTATTTTGCTGTATGAATCTTTGGGGGAGTATGGATCACATTGTGTTGTGGCTTTAGGATTGTTTGACCTCACTCGTTAGGTTCCTATGACAGTCTCTCATGGGCCAGTGTACCCTTTGGTGTGTGGACTGTGCTTTTCTGATAGTGAGTGAGCTCCCTTTGCCCGCGGGAGCGGTCACGCTGTGATGCTGAGTCCAGGCTGATAGCTGGGTGCTTGACCCTGACGCACTGGGGAGCTTACTCAGGAGTGGCTTTAGGACTGTAGACGTGCATGATCTGTAACTGCATAAAAACGGAATGAAGTAGAAGTGCACCATCCCGCTGTGGTAAGAGTCTTCCATCCATGTGCTTGCAGCCAAAACGGACAACGCCTTCAAGGCCTTCCTGGATGCCCGGAACCCCACCAAGCAGCACTCGTCCACGCTGGAGTCCTACCTCATCAAGCCCGTGCAGAGGGTGCTCAAGTACCCCCTGCTGCTCAGGGAGCTGGTGTCCCTGACGGACCACGACAGCGAGGAGCACTACCACCTGACAGGTGAGGACAGCGGGCCGGCTGGGCCGACCAGTCCCCCTGTGTATTAGAAGACATTTCTCAGTACTATGACTGTTAATCTTAGTTTTATTACATGGGAAAAGTTAGATATATGACCATCCCTTCAGATGGACAGAACATTTGGCAAAATGATCTCATTGGAGTAGCCCCAAGCTAATCTGGAGGGATGATTCCATTTTCATTTTTTAAAATAGGTAATAAGCCCAGGGTGTGAAATGGTTAATTCAAGTCACTGGGTTAGCAAACAACTATGAGAACTAAAAACCAGGCCTCCTTTCCATCTCGGTGAAGTTCTGTGGCGGCTGCTGCTCACAGTGCTGCTGATGGAATACGCTGGGTGAGGCTCCACCTTGTGGAAATCTCTGAGCAGAGCCTGACTCAGAAACCAAACTCCTAAGGACAGATTATGCCTCAATGTGGATGCCGATGTGTCTTCTATTGTCACCCTGCAAATCATCGGCCTGAGATACAGTCTGTCCAGTATACAGAGCCCCTCAGTTTGATAGCAAGTAGAGGATCCCGAGGAGACTGTGCTGGATTAGAGAGAAACGGGTCATTCTCCACATATCAGAACCAGGAGGGCAGCTAAGCTGCATGTAATACACCTGTGGAGATGGGAAAACTTACTACATGTTACTATCACTGAATAATAAACACTGAGAAGAGTGTAAATTAAACTGGCTCTTTTACTATGACAAGCATACTTTTATATCATAAGTACCAAGGACAAAATATTTTTATATGAAAATTAAATTGTACAAGTAAATGATACAAATTACGATTAGTGTTCCAAATACTGTATGTTAAGTTCATTTCACATCAAGATCTTTAAAAGGATTGCTAAGAATACTGCCTTCCACAACTCCCTCCACGCTGTATGAGGTGACCTGAAATTTTGCTTTTGAACTTTGGCAAAAACATCTTGTCCCTCCACAGGCCGGTGTAAGAAGTTACAAATAAACACCACGCACAAGTGCTGACAATTTCTCTGGCAATTAAGCATTTACAGAGACATTTCTAAGTCCTTGTTAAAAACTGTTATGGATCACATTCCAGTAACTGGTCTAGGAGAGGCAGAGTCTTACAGGTGCCCTGTGGAAGTCTGGCTCAATACTTAACCCTTCTTTCTGCACCGCAGCTTTCTCATCTGCACAATGGGACAGATTACAGTTCCTAGAGTCATCAAGTTATTGTAGAGATTAAATGAGATGATTCACATCATTTACCTATAACAGTACATGACAAATAGCAAGTGCTCCATAAAGGGTAGCTATTATTATTGTTGATGCTTTTTACTTCCTTACTTTTTTACTTCCTGCCTCATTTCAAAGAGAATTTGAGTTGGAAGATGATTCTGTTCATTATAATGACTAGATTATAATGGGCTGTTTGAGTAAACCTGATAGTACTGCTGTGAGAACTGGCTTCGAATCCTGGCATGAATCTTGAGCTTTTTCATTACTGCTGTCAGATAGGATTGGAGACAAACATTATAAAATAAATATGATTCCTTGTTTTGCAGAAGCACTGAAAGCCATGGAGAAGGTAGCGAGCCACATCAATGAGATGCAGAAGATTTATGAGGATTACGGGACCGTGTTTGACCAGCTGGTAGCGGAGCAGAGCGGAACAGAGAGGGAGGTCAGTGGGACTTCTGCGTTCTGAGGCTTCATGCACCTGCCCCCTGGGTCTACGGGTGACCTTCACACTAGAACCCCTGTTAGGGCTTTCCTGGAGGAGAAAATGCCTTAGGTTCTCATTTTGATCTTAATGCTCATAATAACCCAGCCACACAATTTAGGTATAAATGTAACAAATTACATTGGTTTAAAAATGCAACCTTATGTTATGTACCAAAGACAACAAGAAAGGTCCCTGAGCTCTTCCTCCTTGTGGGCATGAGGTCAGGACATCCCAGAGGTGGTGCCGACATGCAGAGCGAGAGCAGGATGGACAGAGGAAGTGGGAGCCAGCACGTGGAGAGAATAGGGCCTGTTCTCTTTTATTTTTTTAGCATGAAATATTGGGGGCTACCTCCTTTCTTATAAAGGTAGTTAAGTAGAATTTGACAATTTCTATATATTTTTCCAGCTGATTACTAAATTTAGAATCTTGAGCTTTTCAAGTCTATATATAAGGAGCAATGTATTTTAAGTAGAAAAGGACAAGAAGAGAAAACAGCTGGAGTTTAATTGTTTATTACAGCCAGTTTCAACATTGGTACTTTCTACTAGCAGGCCTAGTGTCCTCGATGGCTTAGAGATGGTAACTGTGCTAGGTCCGCGGGCAATGCGAACACAGGCACTGTGGAGGAACCTTGTCACTGTGGTCAGAGGCACGTCTCAGCCACAGGGAATATGTGCATTGGGGCGAATGCCTTCACATGTGTCACTTTCAAACATACCTAAATTGTGTGGCTGCTCCTGTTATCAACACTTCCACTACTTAAGGCCCCAAGTTTACAGGGATCTCAAAAATCAAACAGAATGTACTTGCATGTTAGCCATGACCACACCTATGTGATTCACTCTCCAACATGCACCTACGGTGGTTTCCACCCCTACCCTCCTGTTTTCCAGGTAACAGAACTTTCCATGGGGGAGCTTCTGCTGCACTCGCCCGTGGCCTGGCTGAATCCGTTTCTGTCTCTAGGAAAAGCCAGAAAGGACCTTGAGCTCACAGTATTTGGTAAGTAAACTAGGAGGCTGGCAATAATGAAGAACTCGCTAAACCCTCCAATTTCCAGAAGGGCTAGAATCACTGAGTTTTTGACTTTACTACTTAAAACTCCATTGCTCTGCATACCCATGATCTTGTCCCGCCTGCTGCTCGGCTGAGTGTCACAGGAACAGAGCTCCGAGGCTGTTCTGAACCCTGCCATCTGAATAGTTTGCTGCACTTCACAATGTCTTATTCTCACTGAGCGCCGGCACAGTGAGCGTAGACGTGCGTTCTCCCTGAGATGAGCACCATGTCCTCAGGCTTCAATAAAACAAAACAAGATTTTTTTTTTTAAATGACAGCATCTACTTCAGACAATAGCTCTTAAATAAGCAGGCACGTCTGCACAACTCAGACATGACAGAAGGAAGTGCCATGCAGTCACTCACGGGCTGGTATCCTGAGATCCCGGAGCTTCTGAGCCTGAAGAGCTTTTTGTTCATTCAAACACTCAGCTCTAGTCCAACCTTGAAGTTTGTAGAAAATAATGGAAGACTTTCTCTTTTCTTTCCTTTAGTTTTTAAGAGAGCTGTCATATTGGTTTATAAAGAAAACTGCAAACTGAAAAAGAAACTGGTAAGACAAGAATGAGTTTTAATTAAAGCTACCATTTCATGGCTGTATTTTCCTATTAATGTTGAACTGAGAAGCCAGCTAAGAACCCAGGCATCACCAACTGGCATTACTTATTCCCCGGTAATGACTGAGTCCGATACTCAAGGTATTTCTTCTTCTCAAAAAGATTCTGTTTTAAAAGACAGACAAATACCCATGCGGGGCCCGCACAGAAAATCAGCTTGTACGTCCCTGAAGATGGCCCAGGTTTCCTCCATACACGAGAGTCTTTGGTTTGTTTTCAGATGACCCTTACCTCGACTTAAACAAACAAACAAACAAAACAAAATTAGCTGTGGATACTATAAGCCATCAGCTCCCCATCAGTGATAATGTGAAGACGCCGAAGGCTTGGTTGTCATTCTTGCTTGGAAACCTAGACCTCTCTGCCCCCCAAACCATGACGCTGCCCTATCCCCGCCAGCTGTGAGCCCTTGAGCACTGGGAGCAGCCTGAGCACTCACACTGCAAGGAGCCTGGCACCGGGGTGGGGGAGGCTACGGCGACCACACCGTGCACGCGTGCCGCTGGGCGAGAGCGAGCTCTGACACTTTACTGGGGACTTTCCTATTACAGCCCTCGAACTCCCGGCCTGCACACAGCTCTGCTGACTTGGACCCGTTTAAATTCCGCTGGTTGATCCCCATATCCGCACTTCAAGTCAGACTGGGGAACGCAGCAGGTAACTGTTTCCTGAAGTACAAATGCCAAAAACACATTAGGAGACTTACTTGGATTGTGGGATGAAATATAGGTAAGTTTTGATGTTTTATAGCAGGAAAATGAGGATGTTTCCCCAGAGACTTCTGAAGGAAGGAAGGACTGATGGGTGGCTCTTCTCAGCCAAAAACCTTTCTCCACCATTTCCTTATTTTTACTATCAACACTTTTGAACCTAATATCCTTGATACACTCAAATTTGTTAAAGGAACAAAGGTCCCCCAACTTAAATTTTTACAAGTTTTGATACACCAGAAAATTCTTTAAGATAAAGCAGCAGCACAAATGATGTAAAAACAAGAAAAAACCTTCCACCTGTAAAACACGGAGGGATCCTTCCAGAATAACCATGTTCTGCTGACACGGCCCTGGTGACGGAAAGGACCCGCGGGGTCAGCGCGCAGGCCGCTCAGGTCCCTGTGTGTGTCTGTCAGAGAGCTGACGCTTCCCAGAACGTGACTGAACTCCTGGCCAGCCTCTCACCTCCAGCACCTGAGCGCCTCCTCCTCACTGTCCTTCCACAGAAGGGGGTGGAAAACCGGACCCGTGTAACCTCTTCCCCAGAGAAATGGAATCCAGGTATAGGGAGGGAGCACTAAAATGGAAATGTAAAAAGTAACTAAAAAGTATTTCACTTTTTGTAAGTATTGGTGAAAGTCAGACATAGAATGAATCATGAGTCAGGTCGGGAACAGCTGACATTTTGAGACGTGACTACATGGTGAGTGTTAGAGCTCACAGGTGTTCTGAACAGGCTCTCTGGCGGGTGTAGACTCAACTCTCTCACCCTTAACTCAGGGACGGAAAACACTTCCATCTGGGAGCTGATCCACACCAAGTCAGAAACAGAGGGGCGGCCGGAAACCATCTTCCAGCTGTGCTGCAGGTAGGACTCCCCCCCCCCCCCCCCCAATGAGGCCGCGGGAATGAGATGGAGTGGGGAGCTCTTAACAAGGAGGGTTACTTTTAATGTCCCCTGAATTTTGGTGGCTTCAGGATCACAGCTCACACACACTCCCCACAGGGCAGCGGTGGCCCTGGTATAGAACACACTGAATAAAAACCTACCCAAATCCGCTCTAGCTGGTTTGCTCAGTGGATAGAGTATCCACCTAAGGACCAAAGGGTCCCGGGTTTGATTCTAGTCAAGGGCACATGCCTTGGTTGCAGGCTTGGGCCCTGGTCTGGGCGCGGGCAGGAGGCAACCAACATGCTTCTCTGTCTTTCCCTCTCTCTTCCATTCTCCCTAAAAATCAATGGAAAAATATCTTTGGCTGAGGATTAACAAAAAACAAAACAAACAAAAAATACCCAAATCCTAGTGCCTCACGAACTTCCGTTCTCCCTCCTTTGTAAGTGAGGAGACCAAGGCACAAGGAGGTTGGCGAGTGCTGTCCGTCTGTCCCGAGAGCGGTGACGTGCCACAGCAGGACGAGGGGACAGGGACCGGAAGCACAATGACACCGGACACTAACGCTCTTGCTTCTCTCCATCCCCACCCCCCAGTGACAGTGAAAGCAAAACCAACATTGTCAAGGTGATTCGATCGATCCTGAGGGAGAACTTCAGGCGGCACATAAAGAGTGAATTCCCCCTGGAGAAAGCCTGCAAGGATCGCCTGGTACCCCTTAAGAACCGCATTCCCGTTTCAGCCAAATTAGGTGAGAACTTTGCTAGCCTCCTGCGTATTCATGAACCCCCTGAGCTTCTCTAAAAGGAGACATGCTCGTGTAATACAGGGGTATTTCATCAGTCTGTAAATTACCAGACACCCAAATACATGGGGGAGGGGGGTGGGGAGATGGCAGTGGCAACTTCGTTTCCTCTTAAGAAACCTGAACCTACCTCTTTCTCCCACGCCTCCTTTTATAAAATACTAGTGGCCCGGTGCACGGATTCGTGAACACTGAAAGGAATTAGAAGAAATATTTTAATATTGCTATTCACCCTTTCTCTAAAATAGAAGTGTCAGAGATGAAATAAAATTAGTAAAATGTATATGAAAATATATAAATTAATAAACAATAACATGATATAACAGCAGCAAAGACATGATATAAAAATGACTGATAAATTGATTAAACTTGTTCTAGTATCTCCCTGTACATCACATTAAGGGTAAAAACCCTTTCAGAGTGCTTGACTAATTTCCCTTGTGCTGAAGTATTTACAACTTTAATGTCACACACTCTTTGAACTGGAGAAAAACCAACATATAACTGACCATGTGCAAAAACGGGTTCAGGTAGGAATATTCCTACTCTGTCTAGAGCAGGGGTCCTCAAACTTTTTAAACAGGGGGCCAGTTCACTGTCCCTCAGACCGTTGGAGGGCCAGACTATAGTTTAAAAAAAAACTATGAACAAATTCCTATGCACACTGCACATATCTTATTTTGAAGTAAAAAAACAAAACGGGAACAAATACAATATTTGTATTTGCATGTGGCCCGCGGGCCGTAGTTTGAGGACCCCTGGTCTAGAGTTTGTCCTTGTGATTTATGATTTATTAATAGTCATCACAAATGCCGGCATCACTGGAAACTGTCTTCGAATTAATGTAAATGGGAGGCCAGTGTCAGACGGGACAAATCATTTCTTGGAATCAGAATAACCGCTCCTTCCGAAGATCCTGTTAATACCTCAGCTTCGATTATGGTGCCAGCGAGAGCTTTATATGTATCGCACATGGGCGAGTCAACGTTTATTTTTAAATTGCCAGTGTGCGTCATATGTACTGGCTGGTTGGTCAGATGGACGATCATTTCCCCTTTTACATATACAGATAACCACCCCAACCCCAAATCCCCTCTTACCACCGACACGGCTACACTTACCATCTTATCTGCTTCCTCCACGGAGATGTACAGGAGTCCAGGGACTGAACTGCTCACCGCAGTATTTCTGGTGCTCAGAACACTGCAGGCATCTAGAAAGTCAGTACTTAATGCCTTAAGATCAGAAACCTAAATCCTCATTCTTACCCTGTTAGAGCAGCAGGTAAATCATACTGCTCTCAACTTTCTGCCTGTTTTTAAAATTTCAGCTGAAACTTGTAGAATATTCTTTCTATAGTAACTATTTTGTTATCTCTGATCTTGTTTTTACTCTTATAAAATGCATGTCTCTTTCTTTTTGGGTCACAGTGTGACTTCTTCAAATTTACTGTATATTTCCCATTTTTTCTCTTACCAAAATAAGCCATGGCCATCAAAACTATGCTGTTGTCTGCAGAAACACAACTAGAGCTCCCTTCCTCCTCCAGCCCCAGAGAAATGAAATACACACACACACGAATAATTATTCACATGAAATCTCTGAAAGTTGGCTAGAAATTCCAGCAGAGACAGTTCTCATGAGAAAACATTTGTCTACTTTAGTGAAGCAGCAGGGAAATAAGGTGAGAAGGTAGACATAGAAATACGGGGTAGTCTTGGTTATCAAATGACAAAGTAAGTTAGTGAAGAAAAGGAACCTAGGTTTTGTAACTAACATTTCAATGTACCCACTGGAAAAGTAGGAATCCTAGCCCTTATACTAGTTTGTAGCTTATTTTTCTATCTAAATAATTGAGCTCTGATAACTGGTCATCCAAAAATACTAAATCCCCCCCCGTCAAGTTTCAGATAAAATTTCCATACCTGCAGTACCTACGTGGATTTTTGCCCAAGTCCCAGGATGCTTGGTAACTGAAGTGAGATGATAAGATCTTCAGTAATTAAGATGTTAAATCGTGTAACTTACATGCAAAAACCACATCTGGTACCGTTTCTCTGTCACAAGGGGATGTGTGCTCTTCTCCTCGCAGCTTCATGCCGGTCCCTGAAAGTCCTCAGGAATTCCTCCAGCAGCGAGTGGCCGGGCGAGCCGGGCAAGAGCAGCTCGCTGGACTCCGACGACTGCAGCCTGAGCAGCAGCACGCAGAGCAGTGGCTGCCACCCGGCGGGGGGCGGGCAGGACACCCCGAAACACCCCCACACGGGCCTGACAGATTTTCCAGACAATCTCATCAAAGAGAGTGACATTCTGAGCGACGAGGACGAGGACTACCACCAGACCCTGAGGCAGGGCAGCCCCACCAAAGACATAGAGATTCAGTTCCAGAGACTGAGGATCTCCGAGGACCCGGATGCTCCCCCCGCGGAGCAGCAGCTGGGCTCAGCCGGCCAGCCACGAGGGGAGCAGCCCAAACTGGTCCGGGGACACTTCTGTGCCATTAAACGCAAAGCCAACAGCACCAAAAGGGAGAGGGGAACTCTGCTAAAGGCGCAGGCGCGTCACCAGTCCCTTGACAGCCAGCCTACAAAAGCCAACCTCGACCTCAACTCCGTGCTCGAGCGAGAATTCAGCGTCCAGAGCTTGACGTCGGTGGTCAGTGAGCAGTGCTTTTATGAGACGGAGAGCCACGGAGACTCCTAGTACAGCCTCACTCGGATGCGGACTAAAGTGCTCATTTCACTTTTAAACTGGTGGGAAAGTGGAAACTGCAGAAACACTAAACTATTCCTTATTGGGTTTTGGGCAGTATACATTTTCCCACAGAATAGTTGTAAAGATTTAAGTTATTTTAATTTATTGTGAACCAGAAAACTAGATTAAACTGGTCAGAATCTGTAAAATACTTAGTTTATATTCCTTCTGAGCAGGTGTCAAAATGACAGAATCCTTAAAACTGCAGTCTAATTATTTTAATTTATGTGGGAAAAGGAGGGGAAGTTGTGATTAATAGCTTTTAAAAAAGGTCTTTTTTCTCCATCCTCTGGGCATTTACTTTGAGCTGTTAGTTTTTGCTTTATTTAAAGCAGATTTAAGTTATTTTAATGTGGGTTAGGGGCACAATGTGCAGAAATTTCATTTTTGTAAGGTTGTAATAATAGATGCTGTTTATACTAAACATGTCATATCTATGCATATATATATATATTAAAAGAAAGCTTGTACTGTAACTTGATTATATTTATTTTTTTCTACCAACCTGTACAGTAAACGGGAAGAAAGTCACATCTGGCAATTGGTATTTTTGTCATTCTGTAGAAGTCAGAGTACACGTGTGAGACGCTCGACCTGGTGCAAGTCCACGCCGGGTAAGCTGCAGCCCCTGAAGTGCAGCTACAGACTGCGACTCTCCCTGTCAGCCTCTCTTTCCTGACCGGCGCGTTTGTTTTTCTTGAGCTCTTCTCTGAAATTATAAGCGAAGAGGTGTGGGTCTTCGTCACACATTCTCCGGTACACGTCACAGAGGCTCTTGAAATGGGAGACAGAGAGCTGGCCGGGGCGCAGGGTTGGGTCCACATCTGCCAACTGTAACAGCCGCCCGGTGCGTTCCAAGCGCTGGGCTTCAGGGAATAACATTCTGAGAGAGAGAGAAAATCAGAATTTTACTTTAGCAATTCTGTAAATCACAATGCTTCCTTCTACCCTCCTCTGATCATGCCCTGGTTCTGAGAGGGGAAGAGACAGCGGAGCGTCGGTGGCCCCGGCAGGGAACTTCAGCTCTACCTCCAGGCAGCAGGACCACCGCTCAGGCAGAGGGAGCCTGACCTGCAAGGTGTGCCCTCAGGGGAACATGTTTTCGAAGCTCAATCAATACCTGCATCTTTAAGGTGAGTTTAAAGTAACATCTGTTCAGTTGCATTCTTAGAGAGGAATATAAGTTTCATTTGCCTCAATTTTTAATATGTAAGTTGTTTATTGTTGTGGGATACATCATTAGTTCCGATTCTCTATCATTTGAACATAGTTTCTGGGACATTCACCCCAAAAGAATGAACTTTCTTGGCAAAGTTAGAAAACAGTTGATGTGAAAATGCAAATTGTTATGTCCCCTCTTTAAGATATGTTGAAGCATCTTTAAAACTGATGTGAGGTATACAGTTTATATTTCATCTAACCAAGATCACGGTTTTAAAATGCATAACAAAACCGACGCTGAAATACTGTGAAGCTTCCCCTGGATTTTACTTTCTTTCCTCGAGTCCGAGGGCTCTGCAGGGCTCATCTCAAAGGGCTTGGGAGAGAGGTCTGAGCCCGCATGCAGGGCGGGTAAGCACGGCGGGACAAAGGCAGAGGCTCTGTGCTAAATAGAAATGGGCTTGCGTGCAGACTTCATGAGACCATTTTGGCTTGATATCACTAGTCATTAGGGAAATGCAAACTAAAACCACAATATCGTCTCACAATGGACAGAATGGCTATTATCAACAAGTCAAACAACAAGTATTGGCACGGTTGCAGAAAAAGGAAGCCTTGTGCACTGTCTGTAGTATTGCAACTTGGTGCAGCCACTACGGAAAACAGTATGGAGGTTCCTCAAAAAAATTAAAAAGAAAAATGTTCAAGCAATTCTACTTCTGGGTAATTAGCCAAATAAAACAACAACACTAATTTGAAAATATATATGCACCCCCATCCCTGTTCATTTCAGCATTATTTACAATAGCCAAGATTTGGAAACAACGTAGGTGTCCATTGATAGGTGAATAGATGAAAAAGATATATAATGAAATATTACTCAGCCATAAAAAAGAATGACATCTTACTGTTTGCACCAGCCTGGATGGCCCTAGAGGGTATTATGCTAAGTGAAATAAGTCAGTCTGAAAAAGACAAATACCATTTGATATCACTTATATGTGGAATCTAACAAAACAAAAATAGACACAGGTAAACTGGTGGCTGCCAGAGGGGAAGGTGGTGGGAGGATGGGTAAAAGGTGAAGGAGAATAAGAGATGCAAAGTTGCAGATCTGAGGTAAAGAAGCCACAGGGAAGCAGTGTGCAGCACAGCAAATACCATCAATAGTATAGTAACAACTGTGCCTGGTAACAGATGGCTACTAGACTTACTGTGTGATCACAGTGTAAGGTAATATAATGTCCAACCATTATGTTGTTCACCTGAAACTAACATAATATTGTATGCCAGCTATACTTAAAAAACAAAAACACCCACACATTTAGTGTCAGAAATGTTGAGTCGACAGCTCCGGTGGTCTAAGTGCTGATAGATCATGACCTTCCCAGTACAGGGTCATTACAAACAGCGTGACTGTCAGTTTTAGGTTGTACTTAAGATCAAACTAAACCAAACCTGTCAGTGGCATCTGAGGCTGAATCAAGGTTTCTGTTTTCCTCAGCGGCAAAGGTCTGTGCATCACAGGATTTGAATTGAGAGTACTATTTATAGACCGCTTGAAGAATTATAAAAACCCAGTTCTGAATCTTTAAACAGTGACAGAGGATTTTATAAGGTGTGCTAATGAAGGGAAAGAAAGGGCTCTTACCCAAGCCCTCGATGGCAGTATTTCCTCCGGAACTGAAACACGTGCTGAACGACTTTTTCCACCAGCTTGAAGGGCTGCTCTATCTTGGGCTGCGTCAGGGGCGTGAAGTGCACCACACCCACGTCCACCTTCAAGGTAACAAGCAAACACACATCACTTTGCTGCACATGTAACATTACAACAACTGATCTCTGTAAAATGCAGGAGAAAGGTGTCCTCCATGGACCTCAGTCTCGTCTTCTCTAGGCAGGCAGGATGCTACATTTGCATTTGAGCTGAAATCAGTTGGTTGCATCAGTTCTGTAATGACATCCATTAGACCTGTGCTTGATAATTACTTAATTTTAAAATGCAGTTTTACAGTGGCCTTTAGGATCAATCCAAATCATCATCAAAGCCAGTGGGCAGATAACAGGTAGCACTGCAGGACTTTACTTAGCTTCTGAATGAGTAAAGAATACGCTGCAGCAGCAGTCCTGACCGTAAGACAGGACTTCAAGACCCAGGGAGAAGGCAGACAGGCCCCCGAGGACCACTCGGCATTAAACTCCCCAGAAAGGGAACCCACTCCGACACCACTTACTCGGCACAGACACCGTGAATCAGCGGGACGGAATTCATGAGTGTCGTCTGCACAGCCGCATGGCTTTCTGATACCAACTTTAATGCCCCTGGAGGCAGAGGCAGGGTCCAAACAAAAAAGGGAACCACCAAAAATGTCGCTGTTTCTGTGTCCAGCAGCGACCAGCTGTAGAGATTATTTATCAGAAAATGAAACTTTTCAGGCATATCTGATAAGAGTTACAGCGTGACTTACTCTACAAATGGACTCACTGTGATTCACACAAATATATTCAAAATAACAAAGGAAAAATATTGAAAGTACAAAGGGAGAAATGTGAGCCACACACAAAAATGCCTGACAAGAGACCATGACCTAGGAAATGGGAATTCTGTTCATAATCTGTGGAAGTGTTATCTCTAAGGACTTGTTCAATTTGCTACTTAGAACATCACCCAGACTCTACAAAGGCTAAGGAAGTACAGCAGTTTATGACATGTGGTTGTACCACTGCCTTTCGAAAGGGATTCTATTTTTTAAATTTGAAAGGGTTATCTTGTTCTCTTAGGAGGCCTTGCTTCTAAAGGATCTAGTAGCTACAAAACTCCTTAACACTGGCCTGTATTATATGAGGGCGGGGGACTGTGTTTTCGTTTTTAGGGTGGAGGACAAGCACTTTTGTTTTAAGGGTGGAGGAGACTCTTTGGACAATAAAAATGAAGATGTGCCCAGCATGAGGCGGCTCGGATGGGCTTTTGGTGGGGCCAGCGTGTTTGTCCTGGGGGGGCCGGGGGGGTTGTGGTGTGAGCTGCCTGCTGGCAAGCTGATCCCCACCTTCCCTCCTGGGCGGTCACTGCCCCCGCCCCCGATGTTTTCGATGGGCCACAGCTGCACCATGAAGACTGACAGTCGGATGCTGTGGCTGGAGAAGGGTGGTTCTGAGTGGTGGAGTGAAAACTGCCAGAGAAGGGTCTCCACACTGAAGGTGTCCCCTAAATGTCCGCCGGCCTGCGGACTGTTTCAGTGACGAGCATGCCCCTTCGGGGGAGCAGCAGTCACTCCACTCCACAGGGACGTCAGCAGACAATGTTACATGTTCTTACTACATTTAATACTTTTCAAGCTGGGTTCTCTATGTTGCTTATTCCATTTCACCAAGTCTAGTAACAGGTACGTCCTGCAGGAAACCAAGTGCCCTGATGAAAAGGCCAAGCCTCTCCTTAGACCTTCACACAAACACCACAGCCCAGCATCCAGGGGTCTCAGAGAGGTTTGCGATCAATACGGAAAGTGGGGGTGGAGGTTGAAGAGGACAAGGCATCGTGGAGGTGGCAGGTGGCTTCAGGGTTTAGAGCAGGGGTGGGGAACGTCTGGCCCGAGGGCCGTATGAGGCCCAAGAAATCATTAGCTCTGGCCCTGCCAAGGCAACTGCTGGTAGGACTCCAAACTCAATAAATCTAGGAGCTTTTCCCATAGCAACGTGTTTATATTAAGTGAATTATATTAAGCAAATGATGTTATAAATTTCCAAATGGCAGATTTCTAACCTTGGCAGAAAAAAGGTTCCCCACCCCTGATTACGTAAACAGGAGTGCTACCGCAGGTTGGGGAGAAAAGAGCATTTCCGTGGGAGGGAAAAGCAGAATCTCCGGCGGGAGAGTGGAAGCAGCAGCCCAAGCCACACTGTGATCTGGAAATGTCACACCCTGCTCTTCCGCTCTTTCCTCCCGCTCCTCTGGGGCAGGGAAGTGAGCCCAACTGCTTGGGAAGGTTCTAGATCATTCTCTAGACTTTCCCCACCCCATCACTCTAACTCTCCATGCCGCTCCCTGGCACTCGGTCCCTACCTCTCTTAGGCCGCCCTCCGTGACTCAACTCCCTCCCTCCTCTCAATCCAATTCTTCCTAGTTACCCACAGGCCCTTCTGAAAGGAAACCTAGTCACCAGGTGTCATCCCACGCCTGCCAGTTTCCAGAGAAAAGACTCTTTTAGCAAAATAGGCGGTAAATGTAAGCCCCACCTAACCTACACCACGAACTATTAAAACGCTAATGTTCAGATACTATGAAGACAAACACACAAGTACAGGGGTAGTGTGTTCTCCTTCCAGTACAGACCCCGCCACTCCCAGCTCCCCTGGGTTTAGACACTTGGCCTCATCTTTATTTGCCTGATTTTGTTCCTCTGAGATACAGTTGGTACTGGCAAATACAGAAAATGCCTAACATTTCAAATAACATTTTAAAATCCTGCGCAAATATAGCAAGCACCCCATGTAAACTAGCAGATTTCTAAAGTTTGAATTTGGTACCCAATTGGCTAACAGTCTATTGTAACTTTAAAAAAAAGTCCATTCATAATCAAATATAGTTACACTTAGTGGGGGACCCTGTAATTCTCACTGTGCTAAGGGCTCTCCCAGTAATGCGTCCCGCTGCTGTGGGAAATCACTACCACCCTGGCCACCTCTCCTCTAGCCCCGCCCCCACAGCAAGCATCAGAATTACTTTAATGAAGGAGCCCATTTTCTCTGAAACTACAGGAAAGCCACTTGGTAACTATGGTAACAGATACAAAAATGCTTTTTACTTATAATTGAATTCTTATTTAAAATGACAACTGGATTTTTTTCTTCCTGGATTTTAAGTCTATTAAAGGATTTGATTGCAAAAAGGAAGTCAGTACACAGGGAACAGATGCACTTATAAATTCCTGTTTAATGTTGCCAGCCCTTTCCCAAACCTAGTCTCTCAGTGCACCAGTCTAGGTATGGCCTGGTTCCTGACTTAATAAAAGTAAGGAATTCACTAAGGAATTTAGAGTGAATTTAACTATCTGCCTCTCAGATCCACTACAATGGTTCGGGTGGATCACCTATGATTCCGGAGTGGCCTGGCCAAGAGGCAGGAACCAGGCTGGGTAAAGAGAGAGGGTCCCAGGGAAGGAGGAAGCGGAGGAGGGGCAGTGACTGAGAGCCAGACCCAAACTAGACGCATTCAGCCCACAATCTCAGATACTGCCAATAAATGACCGTGTTTTTTTAAAAAAAGTCCTGTTCTTCAAAATAATGTACAAAGAGAATACAATGGTAAGGCCACAACTAATACATACTTATGAGATTAGATTGATCTGCCAATGTTACCACAATCCAAAGACAGTCTCATTATTCTAAAACAGTGTGATGAAGACTTAGAAAACAAGCCCTCAAGATCGTTCTCATGAAGGCAAACAGGAGTAAAATGTTGTAAAAATAAGGTAATCGATAATAGAGCAAATGGAAGTACAACCTATAAGCAGAAACCTGTATGCGACTTGCTACAGACATCATCAGAAACTAGATGGCCTTGTTAGACATTTGAGGACACACAAAAACCCAAGATTATTCATCTTCATTTTCACCTTATCTACAAACTGCTGATTTTAAGTTAAGAAGTCTTCACACTGATCTAAAACATTATATTAAAACTAAAATGACCATAAAGATAGGGGAAACAATGGACTAACTGTGTTCATCGCTGATACTGTTAATTTCCTAAGACTGGGTCAGAAGACAAGACAAACATGACTTTAAGATTAAGTCAATCACTTTACATTTGTGGGGCTGTAACAGGAAAATGTTAAACTTATGCTGAACTATATTTTCAAGGTTGAACAGAAATTACAAAAAGGACTGGTTGTTTTGAAATCTGAACCCCAACTTTTCACTGGAATGAAGTGGGCAGCATTTTAAATGTACAATGACTGGGCATCATCCCAGACCAGTGGGCTCAGAGCCACGGGCCAGGGGCTGGCCTCCGGGCTCTTCTAAAGGTAGCTGAGGCTCAGGTGGGCCGGTGAGCAGCACAGGTCAGTTATTGCCATTCTCTCTCAAATATTCAGGTAAATTACCGAGTCTTTCAGAAAGCAAAGCAAAGCTTTTCTAAATATCCAGATTATCACTAAGAGAAACAAGCACTACGGCAAGCACTTGTAATTTTTTCTTAAAAACAGAAAACTGCAAACATTTTAAAGGAGAAAACAGACGGCCGCGTCACTGGCCAGCTACTCTGCAGTCACTCGCATGGGTGAGAGGTGAACTTTCCATGTCCGGCTGCAGAGACGGCAGGGCTCATTGTTCCAGCTTAATGCCGACCACCCAGGAAGAAGCGACTCCTTATACCAAGACTTGGAAGTACATTCTGTTCCAAGTGGAGGCAGGGCAGTACCATGGGTGCAGAAGGACTTCAAATTTCACAATGTTCTGGGCCTGACTCCCACCTGCCATGTGTCACCTGCTACTCACTCATGTTACAACCTTCGTTGTCACTTCACTTCTCTGGAGCTTACTTTTCTCATCTGTAAGTGAGGACTCTTGTCATCTCACAGGCTTGTGTTGAAAATTAAGTAACCTGGTGCCTCAAACAGTACCCAGCAGATAGGAAGCAGCTTATCTGAATGACAGATACTGTTATACCAAGATTATACAACAAGAAAGCTGCAAAATCACTTAAAATTAGTCTCATTTGGAAAGGACAGAATTATACTTTTGTTCATGCAAAGGTAGTGTACAGTTCAGTTGATGTTATTTTATACTCAAAATCAGTTTCTGGAATCTTCCATTCGATATTTATTGTACCCCTTCTCTAAGCCAGCACCTTCCTGGCCTGCAGGGAACAGCAGCGAGGGAGGCAGACACAGAGCCTCGCCCTGTGAGGTTTCCCTCTGGAGGTCTTCAACCAGGAGAGGGGCTCGGAGGTGGTAGGGTGCTTGATGAATTTGAAAACTTAGAAACAACCATTTGTTGGTTGAGTGGCAGCTGGATATGGAAGCAAGGATGGTTTTAAGATCCAGGAAGTGCCACATGGAAGGATGAATTTGCCACTAACGGACATGGAGAAACTGGGGGACCTGCTGTGGGAAGGTCAGGAGCTCGGTCTTGTCTGTGGCAGTCGGAGATGTCATCAGTGATGTCACACCCACAACTGGATGTACAACTTGGAGAGGCCGGGGAAGAGACATAAACTGAAGAGAAGACACCCTTGATTCATCTAGGGAAGTATCTGGACTTAAAGTTTCATTCTCTTTAATTCTGTCCACATTAGAAAGAGATAATGATGCCGATGAACTATATTTCTCCATATACCTCTACTTCCCAGATCCTTTCTTATATAAGAAATTCTGCCTGATTAAAGGTCTATAGTTAATAAAAGTTATTTGCATTCCAGAAGTTCACCATTTTAAAACAGGCAGTTCATATTGGATAAGTATCAAGGAAGAAGCATAATAAAAATGTTTGAAAATAGTAAGGTACATGAAAGCATGCTTAAGCCGTTTATCCCCAGCTGCATTACGCTGGAGGGCAGTGACAAGGGCAGGGGTCCCTCCACCAGCCCTGTGTCAGTCTCAGCACAGGTGGGTGCGCCAACAATGACGAACTAGCCAAGGCCCTGACAGGACCGGGGGGGGGGATTGCTTCCGATGCAGCAGGAACAAGATGCTGTTCCTGTGAGCAGAATTAGATATCGCTATTTTAAAAACTGTCTTTTGAAAGTTACTAATTTTGTGAAATCTGATTTCAGACAAGTCACAAGCAACAGAATAAAAAGATAGTCTCTGCTATCATTTGTAAAGCACAATCTAGTTAAAAATATTTCAGACCATATTCTTTAATATAATTGGGGACATCAAATAATAAACTGTATCTCCCAACATAGATAAAAATTCAAAAATAAATTATAACTGTGGACTAAAACATAACATTAAAGAAAAGAAAAGTCTTTTTGTGAGCACCCAAATAATTCCTCCTCTGTATCCAGTGACACAAAAGCATTTTTAGCTTTCAGGTTTCGAAAAAACCCTGTTGGAACAACAACTCCCTCCCTTCCCCGCCTCTCCTTTCTTAATTCTCCCACAGCTCAAAAAATGAGATGGAGAACCTGGTATTTATCTTCCGGCACCATCAGCAGTTTTCCCCCCTTAGATTTCTATGTTGCTCTTTATGTGCTATTTGCAAGTTAGCTTGTTGGAGCTTTATCACTAATATTCAGAAGCAGTAAAGCGAGCCTCTTGTAAGTGGTGTCTCTCCATCAAACCTCACCGGGGTTCATTCGAAGACAACGACCGAAGGGAATTAAAACATTGAAGGCTACGGACAAAAGGTATGGAAAAGGGAAGCTTTTAAAAGCTTAGCGGCCTAAATATAGTTCTTTAAGTACCACTTAGTTTGAATTTTAAGTTACAGATCTGTTCTTAAATATTACTTTTGATATAAGTAAATCTTGTTAAAACTCATTTTACTCTTTAGTCACATCTACTCCAGACATTCTTTCGGTGGCTGGTTCAAATAGAACATCCCCCGGTTCTGCTCCGTACGCACTGTGCTTGGAACCATGAGAGTTAGTTCCGTCCTTAGAGCTGTTTGCTTACTGTCACAGTATTTCTCCACCACCACCATGGAAACAAAGTATGCCTTTATTCTCTGCCCGACAGAAATCTGAGAGAACAGGCCACAAACTGTATCGTGCTTGTGGCCGGAAAGGAAAAAAACAAACGGTTTCATGGTGCTCTAGCAAAGATGCCAGCGGACTGTTACAAAAGCAGCAGAACAGAGACCTGCTTTTCGGAGAACACATCCTGTTTGCATACATTTTGTAGGCAGAAGAAAGCATTCAAAGTCCAGTACTCAACAGTAGCGAGCGCTGTGCTCATTGCACGCAGCGTCATATGTTTATGCGGATTTTGCTGTCTGTAATTTATCACTGCCAGTACTTGCTAATGAAGACGAACAAGCTGTCTGGGAGTCTGAAGCACACTGAAATTCATAAAATGTATTGGCTAATGAGAAAAAAAGGGCTATAATTGGGGAGCTGAGCATAGACTGATCAACACATACAGGTTGCTCAGCCAAAGTAAAAAGACAGAAAAGAGACGCTCAGAGAATGTGAGCAGCAGTCTCGCTCTGCAGAGTCCCAGCTGAACACGGCCCGGACAAGGCAGTAATTTCGTGAGCTGGCTGGCGCTCCAAGCCCAAACCTGAAAACAGCTATTATAAACTAAACATGGGCTTCAGTGTTTTCTTAGGAACTTTTACTTGTGTCCTATTTTGGTCTCGGTATGTAAAGAAATAAACTGGATGATCGCAGGCAGGCCTAGGCACTCCGATCCCTACAGTAAGTCTGATTCTTAAGAATTCAAAATCTAGAGGAAATCCTCTCCTAAAATTGTACATTTCACATTGGAACATTATGAACAGAGAAAAGGATTCAGCTAGCTCTGGATTTAACTTCTTAGAGAATCAATGTCAGAACTACAGGAAAGTCCAGACTTAGTCTCCAAGGCTAAGCCATTTGCCCAACTGATGCCCTCGGGAGTCTTTTTTTGTTTTGCTTTTTAAATTTTTGGTGGGAAAGGGAGTGAAGTTGATATTTAAAGGTGCGCCGTGCCTTCAGATGTAGCAGTTTTCCCAGCTTCCCACAGGAGGCACCAGGGGTGGATTTCACAGAGGCACAGGGGTAGTGGGAAAAACGTCCAGGCTGCAGGGAGGTGGGCAGAGGGGAAGATCTGGGTATTGACCACCTGCTGCTGAGACTTGGGTGGCACTGGTTGATTTACCTCCTAAATAGGCTAATCTGAAAAAATGATGATGTACAAGATTATATCTACAGTTTCTTTCAGCTCTAAGATTCTATGCCAGTGAATACAATCAGCTTAAGGAAGGACGAGAGAAAAGAAATTGCCATGATATAAAATAAATATCATGACATTTACTTGTCAGATAGAAACAAAAATGAAAATACTAATAACACTGACAATGATAATTTATTGTGTACTTGCCATGGGGGTAGATATTGCTCTAAGTCCTTAAAATGCACTGATGTGTTTAACTCCATGACATAGGTCCGACATACAATCCTCCCATTTTCCAGAAGAGGAGACTGAGGCTCAGAGAGGTTCTGGAAAGCCAAGATTTGACCCATACATACTGCCTTTTGTCACACATATATGACTCATGATAGAACACACTGTTCAGAATGTAATTGCTGTATTTCAGAAGCCATTACATTTCTCCAAGACAGTAGTGCTGCCAGATTGAAACAGCCAAGCCACCAAGTGCTAGCTTTTCCCTTGGAAAGAATGAAGTGCTACATTATTTTTGGTATCCTGTCACAGACCAGTAACGACGTGCTTATTTCTGTTGAGTATTTTCGAGACTCGACGTCCCTACTGGGGAGCGGTTGGAAGAACCGGTTCTGCAGCAGACTGCTGCATGTGGGTCAGGAAAGGATTCTGGTCCCAACTAGCACGGGTCTCACGTTCTCGCAGCAAGCACAGTAGCCTAATTGTGCCGGTAGTAGCGTCACTGGTCCGCTTCTGAGTACCTTGTACCTGAAGTGGAAGAAGTGCCACCCTCGGTAAGGATTTTGCAAATGTTTATTAACTGGAGCTCAGGGATAATCGTGCAGGTGACGGACTTCTTTCCACTACTTTCCTCTCCTCCTTCCACAACTCCCCTGGGTCATGTGGAGGTACTTGGTGGGCGCTTAATAAATACTTGTCTAAAAAGCCATCTTTTGCATACTTAAAACTTCTAAAATATCCATTAATGTATATTAAGGGGTTAGTTTAAGCTATTCTTTTCTTATTATCTATAGAATATTTTAACTTAAAATAAGTTTTAAAAACCTAAAATGCAATTGAAATTCCTTGCCAGATCTTACAGCTGGAATGTGGTATACCTACCTCTTGGAACCAGGTGCATGCCCACTTGGCAGACTTCAGCACAGCTGAAGTTTTTTTTTTTTTTTTTTAAATATATTTTATTGATTTTTTACAGGCAGGAGGGGAGAGGGATAGAGAGTAGAAACATCGATGAGAGAGAAACCGATCAGCTGCCTCTTGCACGCCCCCTACTGGGGATGTGCCCGCAACCAAGGTACATGCCCTTGACTGGAATCGAACCGGGGACCCTTGAGTCCTTAGGCCGACGCCCTATCTGCTGAGCCAAACCGGTTAGGGCAGCACAGCTGAAGTTTTAAAAAGAACCAAGTGGACAGCTCTTTGCTTCCCACCATACACTCAGCACAGCCACCTGGTCACCCAGGAGGTGGAGCCTCTGAAGGCCTGGTGAGCCTTTCCCGAGCAGCCGCCTCCACGTCCACTGCGGGGCCTGGGCACTCGGCTCCACTGCACACAGAGCCTTTCTCTTCGCTCTTTCTCTCCCTCAACCCCGATTTGCCTTCTTTCCCCAGCCTTTGTACTTGCTCCTCCACTGCACAGAATCTTCAATTTGACCGAGAGCCACCATAATTAAGCACCAGGATTTGCTAGGTGGACAGCTGACGCTAACGTCATGGCCTCAATGTGTCTCCAGCTCCTTGCTTTCGTCCTGGCCTTCTGTGGGGTCTCTGGAGTGCTGGCTGCCACCCTGCTGCCCAACTGGATGGTGAACCTGGACACGGGCTCCAACGTCATCACGGCCATCGTCCAGCTCCAAGGGCTGTGGATGGACTGCACGTGCTACAGCACCGGCATGTTCAGCTGCACCCTCAAGTTCTCCGTTCTGACCCTCCCCACCCACGTGCAGGCTGCGCGCGCCACCATGATCCTGGCCTGCGTCCTGGCTGTTTCGGGGATCTGCACTTCCACGGTGGGGATGCAATGCATTCGCTTAGGAGGGGACAGAGAAAGCAAGAGCCACGCTTCCTTTGCTGGAGGCCTCTGCCTCATGTCTGCGGGGATCTCTGGTTTAATACCCACAGTGTGGTACACAAAGGAGATCGTCGCCAACTTTCTGGATCTGACAGTTCCAGAGAGCAACAAGCACGAGCCTGGAGGAGCCGTCTACATCGGATTCATTGCGGCCTTGCTGCTGTTGATCTCTGGCACGATTTTCTGCACTTTCTGCTTGAAAAAGGACCCAGAGGCGTGGCTCCCGCCACCTAAGCAGCAACACACCCCCACCGCCAAGCCGGAGGGCAGCTCAGCTTACAACCTGAAGGACTATGTGTAAAGCAATGTGTAACCCACATGGAATTTTAGATGCCTGCTGGGACTTTTGTCTTTATTTTAGATATTTATATATACATATATATACACACACACACATACCAGGATTATGCTTAACTTTCTCCACAAAGATTTTAAATACTTTAAAATTGGCAAGGTTATTTAAAATGCCAACAAACTCTCATGTACAACTATACCTGTTTTTTAAGATTGTTCTTCACCCCTGTTTTCATGGGTTATCTAAAAGTTTATAATTGGAAGAGATTCTGATTATATTAATAAGGCAATTAATTGATAGCTTTTCTTCCTTTTTAAGATAACCTGTTGATACATTTTCTGAATTGGTACTTAACTGGGTTTTATAGAAGAATTAAATTGCCAAGCATGAGAAGCACCTGGCCCTGGTGTGAATCCAGGGACAGCCTGCGTTTACTGTCTGGGTGGCGACACACAGGAACTTGCTTCTGTTTCCCAGTCGCACGGCACGGCGGCACATGAGGGACAGAAGAGCTGTCCGTCTCTTTCAGACGTCGCCCAACCAGCCACCCCAACTCTCCATCTATTGGGAACTCCCTGTCCCTTTTACATTTTAGAAAAGTATCTACATACATCTGTGAGAACTGACAAGGTGACATTCAAAGGTGAGGCGGAACTAAAGGAAAACACTGGAAAGACCACCACAGCAAAGCAAAACCAGACCAAACTCCACCCTCTGGGCTTTGGACAGTAAGTAAAGTGAGTGATGACAGTAGTGTGTCTGAACAGGCTCCAGAAGGCCCTCGCCTGCTGCCAGCTAGAGGCTTCTCCAGATGAAGTCATCCAGCCACAACTCACCCCACCTCCTCTACTCTCTCACTGGTTAGTATTTGGATGACAAAGGCTACTTTTAAGTTGTCATTTCATTCTCAAGCTTGACCCACATGAACAAAAACATCGTTGTTCTCTCATTGTTGAGCTGCTTCAATGAGTTAATGCGATGTGCAAGTAATTTTTAAAGTATAAAGAATGCTTTTAAAAATATAAGTTAAATTATCTTAAGTATTTCAAATATTTTAACAAGAAAATAAAAACTGAATTTTTGATATGCAAAAGAAACATTGCAATGGTTGTTCCTTATAACTTGTTAATTCAAGCTCAGTCACTGCTCACAAGATAATGGTAAATGGGGAAAAAGAACATTTCTTCGCATATAAATAATTCAGGGAAGGGAAGAATACCTTTTATGTGAGTAAAAAATGTTCATTTGTTCATACAGAAGTAGAGACTAAAATATTTTATGCCTATTTTACTCAGTAGATCATCATTCTCCTCTCCAACAATGTCATCAGCTATTAATGGAACAGATAAATGAAAAGGCGCTCCTTCATGTATGGATTAGAAAGGTAATCACTGAAATAGAAGTTTAAATGACTTTAAAGTATGCATTCCTTCTGAATGGTCAAAATATTTTCTAAACAAATGTTTTAAAAATACTCCTAATAGAAAGAATATTTTAATGCAGATTAATGGGATAGGATTGCTTTGACACCTATATGGTTCTTTCATTTTGCTTAATGGCTTTATATGCAGTCTACATATCCAATAGTCCTATACTAAAAGTTTACTTTATATCCTATATAATAAAGAGCTCATATGCTAACTAGACCAAACAGCAGAACAACTGTCTGGATGACCTTCCGGACAACTGTCCGGACAACCTTCTGGATGAAGCTGGGGCTGTGAGGGCCGGCCGAGGCTGTGAGGGGCTGTGAGGGGCTGTGGGGGGCTGTGAGGGGCTGTGTGTGAGGGGCTGTGAGGGGCTGTGAGGGGCTGTGAGGGGCTGTGAGGGGCTGTGAGGGCCGGCCGAGGTTGTGAGGGGCTGTGAGGGGCTGTGAGGGGCTGTGAGGGCCGGCCAAAGCTGCGAGGGCCGAGCCCCTTGCACGAATTTCGTGCATCGGGCCTCTAGTATTCAATATAAGTGTATATATACTTCAAGAATAATTTCTATTTATTTTTGGACTATTTTCTTCCTAAATACATACAGGAGTGTTTTGAACTCTCAGAAAATAAGCCATTTCATGCAAGTAACATTACCACACTAAGGTCTCTCCAAAAAATGGAAAAAACATTCACGATAAGTAAGGTTGATATAACTTTAGCTAGTATTCTCTAATAGAAATCACACAAAAATACTGATTTCTTTTTTTGAGGATTGGATGACCATATACCTTACCTTCCATACTGAAATAATTTAAAGTGTAAAAAAGGATAACAATAATAATACCACCATGACCAGGGCAACATGGATAAAAGTGGGCATTTGGTCATTCTAAATAAGGGGAGAGAAACTGGAGTAAAAATTGTGATTTTGATTCGCATTGTGGTTTTGATGGTTCTGATTCAGGAGAGGTAAAGGAAAACTTCTGGCACAGTTTGCACATAAGATGAGATCCTAGAGATCATTTCCTCTGACATCCTCAGAAGAGCAAGGGATACAATTTAAATCCTAGTTCTGGTAGAGTATACAAATCAACAGAAACTCACCTCCGGTTTGGGAACAAACGCCCGGCCGGGGATTGTGAAGACGTGCTGAACGTGGCAGAGGTACTGGGCCATCACAGACAGGCGGCTGCGCTGCTTGTTCCCCGTACTGGCTGCAAGTCTCTAGGAAAGACAAAAAGGAACTTTAGCAATAACTAACCCAGTCTGATCATAATCAAAACATAAACACTAACAGAAAATGTAAGAGTAACTCAAAGGACCCGTGAACTGTGCTCAACCACATAGCACATTAGGAACATGCACAGTAAAGCTACAATGAGATAAAACTTCCTATCCACAAAATGAACAAAATTTAAATGACACAAAAGAGAACCCGGGCGAGTTTAGTACTGGCGAGTATCGGGAGCAACAGGAACTCTCACACTGCCTGTGGGAGGGAAATTGGTACAAGCACTTTGGACCATAATTTGATAACATACATATTAAAGCTGAAGTCAAGTCAACCCCCATGATCCTTTAGGTTTACTGTTAGGACTTTATCCTAGAGAACAGTTTATACAGTTACACAAGGAGATGTGTGTGTGTAAGAATGAATGTTCACTGCAGCATTATAGGTAATAGTAAAAAAATGGAAAGACAAAGGGCCATCGCAGGTGACTGCGTAAGTACATTGTGGTAATTTCAACAACAGTAAACTATTAAATAACAGTTAAAATGAACAGCAATGATTACCAAGAATGCTCCCAAAATAGAGTAAAAAATAATTAAGTGAAGAAAATATGTATATAAAAACTTCAAAAGATTACTTCTGAGTGTGTGTGTCTATATCTGCAGTGCAAGAAAAAAAAAACATGCACAGGAATGATGAATAGAAATTTTAACAAAGTATAACTCATGAAAAGAAAAGAAAGGAAATAGAAGAAGGCTCTAAACATATCTACATTATTTCTTAGGAAAAAAATAGGAAAAATGGTGATATGTTAAGACTGGACAAAGATGAGTCTTGGGAAAAAAATATTAGGCACAGGTGGCTCAGCTGATGAAGTGTCGTGCTGTGCACCGAAGGGCTGGGGGTTCGAGTCCCAGTCAGGGCACATACCTAGACTGGATTCGATCCCCAGTTGAGGCGCGTTTGGGAGGCAACTGATCAATGTTTGTCTCTCACATCGATGCTTCTCTCTCTCTCCCTCCTTCCTCTCTCTAAAATTAATCAATAAAAACATGTCTTTGGGTGAGGATTCAAAAAAAAAAATTAGGTATACTTCTCTTTCTAAAATGCATCCTGCTTCTCTGGGCTCTGAGAGCTCACTAGCCATTCTACAGCTCTCCTGAGACACAGGCCACGTTACGGAGTCCTGGGGCAGGGGGCGAGGGCGGGAGCCTCACTGCGGAACAGCGGTGCTTGTAGAGTTGTGTTTACTGCGGGGCTTTCCCTTTCCTGCTTCACTGTCACGTGCCGACCTCTAACAGCCCCTTTTACTTCGCTGCTTCTAACCTGCTGTGCGCATGAAAACAGCACAATTTGGCTCATAAGATATTTTGCCTTAAGCAAGAATAAAAAATAGGTTTCAATCTGAGATGCTTAGAAAACTTCCTATGGGCTAAGTTAACTGTAGACTTTGTAGCATCTGTTTTGTTATTCAGAAGCCACTCCTCATCTCATCCCTTTTTATTTTAAAAATTCTGGCTCTTGTCTGTATTTAGACAGTTGAGATCATGGCAAGTGATGACATGCTACAGTATATCTGACAAAATAAACTCTTCCTGACTAAAATGTGAAACCAAAAAGTATACATATATTCTCAGCCAATATAAAAAATATAGAGACAAAGAATGGAAGTACAGATTTAAGTTAAAAAGTAAGCTCAAATGGTCAAAAAAAAAAAAAAAGAGAGAGAGCTTAATTTTACCTCTGGTAAAAAATTAATTGAAAATACACTGTGCAAACTGGCACAATTCAAAGCAGTTGTATAAAACTAAAACCTACCATGAACATAATCACCAAATTAGAATATATGTAAGCCAAAAGAAATGCCCAGATTTTAAAAAGTATTATTTCATCCTGGATTTTCCTCCAATTTGTCACTTTACATCTGAAATGTATGTTTCCACAGATGAATTCAGAGATTTAAAAATCACTTTAACCAAAAAGCAAACCAGTGAGGCACAGAGGGGAAGCTAACTGGACATGGAGACACATTTGAGTGCCGTGTGTCCTCTCCTGCCAGGGGAGGGGCTGTCCTGATCCATAACGTGACCCACCCAATCTTTGCAGCCAATGCAGCCGTGGTGTGGAGGCGAAACCTTAGGAACAATGTGGCTCAATTCAGAAGAAAGCAGCACGCATACAGGAAAAATTCAAGCCACTGACCAAAGAGCTCGGCAAAGGGCTTCATTGAAAGCTAGCGTAAGAGTTAAATGGTCAATCAACTGCTGGAACATGATTTGGTATTTCTGTGGTGTATATATTACAGGTAAAGCTATGAAAATCCAAACTCCATTAGAAGACAGATGACTGCAACAGCAAAAGGCCAGGAAACCAAACCAGCTAATTTTTCACTAAAAGGAAATACCTAACCTTTGAGCTTTTAAAAGCATTCTGACTGAGTCTAAGGAAAAAAAAAGGGTCAAAGAATTCGCAAGGACAGTATTACTTTTTTCCCTTATTCATCTAAAAAAATTTTAAGTACAAGGAGAAAAAATTGGCTTATACTTGAGAAGTGAAACAACCACACATCGGGGACAGAGAGAACGACGTAATTAATGAAGAGGTGACTCCCTCCTGCTGGGGATGTGACCAATAGCCAGCCAGGGTCCCTGGAGATGGGAGGAGATGAAGAGGCTGATGCTGGACCCGGAAGGAAAAGACCAGAGGTCCAGCCACGTGGAGAAGTTGAACATCATGACTTCAGCAGGAAACAGGTGACCTGTGTTCAAGTTCAGCTTTCCCTGTAATGGGCTCATGACCTTTCAGAAAACATTAAATTGCTTGGAGCTTTGGTTTCATCATCTATAAAACGAGGTTAGGTGAGATTTGTTAAGGTATCATTTATTGCTACAGAGTCTGATTCTATTTTACAAGCTGTAGCTTTATAGTGTCTAAATGTCCCTTAATGTGTGTGGGCTGAATTCATACATTCAGACCTTGCAGTCTTAAAGAGAAAGAAGAGGATATGCTCATTTGTTTTGTAACTCACCAAGCCAAGCCAAGCAAATGTTTAAAAGTGCTTTCTGGGGTAAAATACAAATTTTCAAAATACAAATTTGTCAAGAGCAAAGAGAGGGCATATGAGAAAACGATGCTATTATATTCTCCCACTGAAACTCTGACTTGCAAAATGTCAAAATCAGTCAGAGGACCAGCGTTTCCTGTACTTCTAAAGCATTTCCTAAATTATAGACTCACTATAAAGGCTTTTCAATATTCATACTAAAATTTAACCAAAATCAACTTTCTTTGTTAAAAAAATAATTGCATATGAAGTTGGAGCAGCACTATTATTAATAACCACAACTGACACTGAGTCACTGAAAACATCACTCCACCTCTTAGGCCTCTGTTCCTTTGCTCTTTCTCCCCAAAGAATTAAAGTACATGGTATTTTGCATCTCAATTGTGTTATTCAAGAGCAGAAATACCATAATAATCATGTCAGCTGAGAAAAAATATCCAAGGACAAATCCAAAGGTTGAGAAAACCAACACAGAAAACTATTAGCATGGCCTCAATTCAAACCAACCCACAGAAGAGACTGAACAGATTGAAGAGCAGGAAGTGATGAAGTCCTTAGGAAGTGGGGACGTCACCTTGGAGCTCCTAACAAACACACAAAGGTCTTATGTACATTTCTGTGATGGATTTTCTGGCCAAATACTCTAAGGCAAAGTCTCTCAGTCTCGGCCATTCTCGGGCTGCAGCAGGGGGAGGAGGAACACACAGAGCCCAGAGATCTCCGTGACATGAGCAGACAGAGGCTGGAGGTCCGGGAACACACACAGGGTGGAGACTGGGAGAGAGAGAGGAAGGAAGGGAGGGAGAGCTCCTGAGATAATGCTCTTCAAGTCTTAGGCTGAGCACAGATCTGTGAGAGCTGGAGGGTAACTAACTCCTCAAGGTGGGAGGCTGGAGAAAATACCATCGGAACGCAGGACTAAAGGAATTCACAAAGCACTGGAAATAGTTTGCATCCACAACAGCTGAAGTGGAGAGGCCTTGAATCCGCAGGGCACTGGGCAGATTTCTCAGAAAGGTCCTGACTTAGTAGGTGGGACTGAGCCTCAGATTAATGGCTGCTGTGTGGTGAATTTGAAGGCACAGCAATTGGAATTAATTTTTACATATGGCAAATTACTAATATTTTTCCTAAGAGTTAACTAAATACACATGCATTTGCTAAATTATGTCTCTCTCTGCTGATGTATAATCTGATTGTTATCCTATTCTAAACTGCCTGATTCTGGGCCTTCTAACCTCGCCTTGGTCTGTCTCATGCTGGTGCTTTGATTATGATGATTATTAGAGTCTCACAGACATTGTGACACTCCATAGGCAAGTCTCTCAGCACTCTTCTTTTCCAAAATGTCTTACCCATTCTTACAGGTCAATATCTCCACGTGATCCCTGGAACTTAACAACGTTTTGAGATGTTATATAAACAACAATATACTTCTAAATATTTTTTACTTCTCTTTCCAATAATGATATATTTTATTTGCTTCAATCTCTACTGTATTTAGTGTCTTGTTTATTCATCATTAATTCAATCCTAAAGTCTCCCCAATGTTCACTATATGCAAACATGATAGATATTTTATGAAATTTCTGATCTGCGTGATATGGACTGAAGATTCCCTCCTCTCTAGTATTGGACCTTCCATCCCTAGATTTCACACCACCTTTCTTCTTGTGGCTCCAATCAGACCAGTGCCTACACAGGCTTCTGTCATTATGCCACAGGTTAAAGGACAGTGTGGGCAGACTTTTCAGTAAACGGTGCTAGGTTCACTGGGCTCATAGGATAACAGAACTAAAATTACTTTCTATTTCAATCATCCACAACTATCAACCCCAAGTGGATTATAGATATACATTTAAAAGGTAAAAGAATAAAGCTTCTAGAAGATAACGTAGACAAATATCTTCATGACCTCAAGCTATAAAATAATTTCTTCAACAAGACACGAACAGCACTAACCATAAATTTAAAGTTATGAGCGTCAGTCCTTCAAGACACTGTAAAAAGAAAATAACAACATGCCACAGTGGAAGAAGATCTGCAACACATTTAACTAATAAAGGACCAGTAAGGAGAATATGTTAGAACTCCTCCAAATCAACGAGAGAAAGATAAGCAACCCGACAGGAAACTCAGTAAAAGGCATGTACTTCACAAAAAAGAGTTTACCCAAAAGGCCAATAAACATGTAAAAATCATCAAAAACCAGCAAAGACAGAATAAAACCACAATGACACACCATTCCCCCAGATTGACAAAAAAAGTGCAAATTCGATAAAAGCATGTACTGGCAAAGATATAGAGCAAATGAATTGTGGGAATACAAACAGGCTCAGTGACTTTGGAGAACAATTTAGCGTTATCTAGCAAGGGGGAGAATTTGCAGACCTTCCAATCCAGCATTTCTATGTGCTATGTGCTCTGCCTCATATATATGTATATAGCACATAGCACATATATAAATGTTCCTGACAGTTTTGCTCGTAATAACAAAATACTGAAACTATACAGGGTCTCCAAATAGGAGAATGAACAGGTAAATTACGACACAGTTGTAGTAGTATATATAATATACTATATAACAGTAATATGAATGAATCAGGATAAAGAGGATACATGAGATAAACTTGCAGAGAATAATAAGTCCCAAATCCACAGTATTGACTACCTTTGCAGTAGGTGAAAGATAGGAGGTAAAATCAGAATGAGGCATCCAAGAGAGTGTCAAAGATGTTGGCAACTTCATTACTAAGCTGACTTGGGCAATGGGGACTCAGGTGTTCTTTTCGTTAAGCCATACATATACTAAATACTCTTTTGTATTTATATGTCAGAAGACAGCTTTTTAAAAACACGGACAGTCTGCAGATCCCCTCGCCTACCCTGTAGGTTTACTTTCTAGAGAGTGAACCTGGAACACAACGGCTGTGGGCCTGCAGGCATGGCCAAGGCGGGGGATAAAGTGAGTCTACACACTGAGTAGTGAGCCACCGGCCCTCTTCCCTTTCTCAGCTCCACGTTGATTATAACCTTCTTCAGCTGTCATCCTATTAAGGTCAGCAAATCAGTGATAACACGTCACATGCCAATCCCTATGTGTTAGTGCATCACCACATCGCACAGGTTCCGCCTTTCTTTAGCTGAGTGGGGGCTATTTCCTGTACTCACCACACCGCCTTCTTAGCTGGCAGCATGTCATTCCTACTCTGCACGGAGAGCTGACAGCAGTGACATCTGCCGCCACCACCACATGCTTAACTTTTGGTTGCGCTGTTGTAGGGTTTTTCTGTGTGTGTGTGTAATGGAGTATCAGCTTTAGAAAACAGTCTGACATACAAATGCAGAACTATTTTGTCTTGGAATTTGATCACGTGGTAAAATAGCCAGAAAAAAATTAAAACTTACCTCCGCCACTTCCTTTTGGAAAGTCAACGTCATCTGGGTTCTGCCGTAAGCAAAAGGCCCCTCTCTCTGAGAAACATTTTCAAGCCACTTGATTATGAGTGGAGTTGACACATTAAAAGGCAGATTTCCAATAATATGTACATTTGGAGGATCTGGTTGGCAGGAGAAAAACCAACTTGAAATGATTTCATCAATATGGTTTGAATATAATTTTAATTAAGTGTAAAAGTCAAACTAAATACCAATAGCATCTAATAAAAATATATGAAAAATTATGGTTGAGTATATTCCACACCATTTATTCTTTAAAAGCAATGTTTTTTTGTTTTTTGCCCCCACAATCAGCTTTGAATTATTAAGGGGAAAAATTCTACCTAATTAGCATTCCGTCAGTCAGTGAAAGTCCTCAGATTTTTGGCTTCAGAAAAAGATACAATAAGAACTGCTGTGAGGAAAAAGAATTTGCTCTGGACATGAAGAGGTCAAGGTGCCTGTGGGCCCCAGAGGAACCTGCGGAGGGTCGGATGCCCGGGAAGCGGACACAGCCTGCAAGTGCCTGCGACATGACATGCAGGTGTCCTCCAGGGAGGAGTCATCCGGACGGATCTGTAGCAGGAGACGCCCGAGGAGAAAGAGCTCAGGAACAGGTGAGAGGTGGGAGAAAAAATAACCATCAGCAGAGGAGTTAGAGACAGCTCACAGCGATGTAAAGGAGAATCAGAGGGCACCGCTTCAGGGAAGGTAGGAGCACCATCTTCCAGAAGAGAGTCAGTAACAGTCAGAGAAAGCAGGAGAACTGTCATAGGCGGGGGACACTGGGGAGGTCACTGCG